>NC_045449.1:22019230-22143330 GCF_002776525.5 Piliocolobus tephrosceles
AAATAAATAAATAAATAAATAAATAAATAAATAAATAAATAAATAAATAAATAAATAAATAAAAGTAAAAAAATAAAAAGGCCAGAGCCCTTCATTGTGTGTGAAGGGCTATGTTGGAGGAGCGGGGGCAATACCCAGTTTTGGCTTTAATCTCCTTACCTAAGGGTGGGCAGACTTGGCTCAGAGGTAGTGGAGTTCATCATGTAATCCTAGTTTTCAGGACCCGAGGAGTGTAGTACCCTAAGCACCAGCACTTCACCTTGTCCCTCCTCTTGGCACTCAGGGGAACTGGGGAATCTTTCTCTTCACACAAGTTCACCTGGGCCACTGCCTCGAAGCTTGCTGCACCTTGCCCGGAGAGAACTTTTCTGGTTTTCCCTTTTTCCATGGACTTCTGATCCTTTCTTCTGAGGACTGTCAGTTGTGGCAAAACCAAGACTCTAGGAAAACCATCCCTGATTAGTGTGGGAAGGCGGCGGGGCTGCCCCACCAGGGCTCTTCCTGACCACGATTGTCCCAGTGACCTCTGGCACATCACTTCACCTCAGCGAGCCTCAGTTTTCCTGATCTCTAAAAGGGGAGTGTTGATGGTGATAAAACATTCGCTGAAGAGTTGTGAGGACCGAGTGAGTAGACATAAAAAGGCTTGGTTGCCAGTAAAGCATGTGGTACCAGCATGAGTGGTCATTTTGTGTAGTTTAATGGATGGTTTTTAGACACAATGAAATTGGAAAGAGTGTGGGAGCTAGAGAGAAATCCAAGTCCTAACACCGAAGAGCTGAGTGGCCTTAGCTTAAGTTTATTTAGGTAACTTAACCTCCCCAAGCCTCAGTGCCGTCGTCTGTAAAATAGGGCATTTGAGAGGATTTGAGTGAGGCTGCAGTGCCGTCCGTTCAGAGCAGATGCTCTGTTGATGGTTCATTTTTCCAAATGCATGGGTTGGGGGTATGATGTGCTTGGCAGAAGGCTATGAAGAATGCTTATCTAGTGTCTTTTAAAAGTGTACAGATAACCATTTCGTGGCTCAATTCTCTGCAGCAAATGCACTTTAATCCTCCTCTGAGCATCCCGCAGTGCCTGCCAGGCACACTTCTGAGCCAGAGTTATCTCGGTATGGAGTGCCGCACCACCCAGGAGCCATGCGGCATGTTTCCCATTCCTTGATTCTCACAACTGTCTTGAGAGCAGGGAGAAAGCTATTATCCCCATCTGAGAAGACGGAGTCTCAGAAGGTGGGGATGAGCCTGACTGTGCACACTGCACACAACTCTTGGAAAAACAATCTAGAAGCTCTAAAAACACCTTTGCTGTCTGCTTCCTCTGCTGTTTACTTCTTTCTTAGGAAAAAAGTGAGAAGGATGAGGAGTTTCCTGGCTAGAGATTCTAGTGCATCTTGCTCTTGCCGAATGTTTGGCTGTGAAGAGGTAGGCCAAGAAACGTGGGGATAGCTGGCTGGGGCTGGAACACTGGCAGGCAGCTGACTGGACTGTCATGACATCTCAGAGCCCCAAAAGCCTCTTGCCTTTCTCCCAGCCTGAGTGCTCTGGAGGTGCACTCACTCACCGGTGCCGGGAGGTGGAAGACCAGGAGGGTGTGGAGGGTGCGTGCTGCACATGGATGGGAAGGCCGGGAGGGTGTGGAGGGTGCGTGCTGCGCATCGAGCGCTGTGTATGTACTTGGCTGGGAAGAAACTGAACAGCACCGGCAGGTAGGGAGGGAGAGCATCGTTGGTCACCTGGAGTCTGGATCTGAGAAAGACAGGAAAACAGCCTGCTCTCTGGAGCAGTTAGACCCCACTCAGGAGGGGCCTTTGGAGCACTGGACCAAGTTTCCTGCAGGACCTGGGGCGAGGTGGGAGTGGGATGCTTCTGGGCTGGCAGGGCTGGGCTGTGGCTGCTTGGTTGAGGTATCTCCATAGGGAGAATGTGTGATTTAGAGGTAGGTTGGTCAGCTTAGGAAATAGAGGTTCCTGAGGCAAACTTTTTCAGTGCCCAAGCAAGGTTGCCCAGGTGAGAGGGCTCTCAGGGTCAGACTCCTCTGCATCCTGTCTCACCGGCGAGACCATTGCTGTGATGAGCTGCAGGCATCCAGGTTTGTTTGCTCCCTGCCACACATGTGGCAATTCTTAAAACTAGTTTTTGGTCTTAGGATAAGCACACCCGAAAAACATCTGTCTAAGTGTAAGCTTGCTCACCAGGGAGAAAACACTGATTGATGGAGACTTTCTAGGATAGCAGAACCCAAGTGGCTTTGTGCAATTGATAGCAGTCATGTGTATGTTAAGTTAGCTTGAGCCGACTCTTCAGGGCTGGAGTAGACCAGATCCTGAACCCCTTGTCCCCTCATCAAGGTCCTGATGTGCCTCCAGCCTTTGCTTTGATGACCCCAGCAAAACTCCCTGCTCTTTCTCCCTGTAGTGACTTCTTTGTTGCTTTCTGAGCTAGGTTAGGTTTCCATCACTAATCTGTGGAGAAAATGTGTACATCCCAAGCCATTTCCTCCTTCAGAGGAGCTTATAATTTTGGCGTGGAAAATAGAGATGAATATACGCGAAGCATCTGGGGAAGGATGAATTGCTGTACCCTTGCCAGTTTCCAGTGGAACATAAATGTGAGCATTTCTTCTCAGAAGAGGAGGATGCCAGGCATCCTGGAGGGGTGATAAAGTGTCATAGGATTCAGGTTCAATCAAGATGTATTGAGAATGGCCAGGTGCAGTGGCTCACGCCTATAATCCCAGCACTTTGGGAGGCCAAGGCAGGTGGATTACCTGAGGTCGCAGGAGTTTGAGACCAGCCTGGCCAACGTGACAAAACCCCGTCTCTACTAAAAATACAAAAATTAGCTGGATGTGGTGGTGCACGCCTATAATGCCAGCTACTCGGGAGGCTGAGGCAGGAGAATCGCTTGAACCTGGGAGGCGGAGGTTGCAGTGAGCTGAGATCATGCCACTGCACTCCAGCCTGGGCGACAGAGCAAGACTTCATCTCCAAACAAACAAACAAAAAGATGTATTGAGAACCTATGGTAGGCTAGGTTTGTTTGGATCTAGACATCATTCCTTTTCATTTTTTACTTTCTGTTTATATTGTAAAATATTATACAGACTCAGAAAAGTACATAAAACATAAACGTACAGCTTGGTGAATTATCACAAAATGAGCACCCTTGTAACCACCGTCCGAGAAAAGGAACCCTGTCAGAGCCCCCGAAGGCTCCCTGATCATAATCTCTTCTCTTACTGCCACACACAACGTTAGCTTGACTTTAGTAGTAGTTGCCTCCCTGCTTCTTAAAATAACTATTTACCCAAAATATGAATCCCTAAACACTGTAATTCAGTTGTGCCTGTTTTTTGAACTTTCTGCAAGGATAATCATGCTGTATATATTCTTTAGTATCTGGTTTCTTTCATTCAACATTGTTGTGAAATCCGTACATTTTTGTTGTGTGTAGCTGTCATTTGTTCATTTTCTTTTTTTTTTTTTTGAGACGGAGTCTTGCTCTGTCGCCCAGGCTGGAGTGCAGTGGCGCGATCTCAGCTCACTGCAAGCTCCGCCTCCCGGGCCCACGCCATTCTCCTTCCTCAGCCTCCCGAGTAGCTGGGACCACAGGCGCCCGCCACTGCACCCGGCTAATTTTTTGTATTTTTAGTAGAGTCGGGGTTTCACCGTGTTAGCCAGGATGGTCTCGATCTCCTGACCTTGTGATCCACCCGCCTCAGCCTCCCAAAGTGCTGGGATTACAGGCATGAGCCACCGCGTCCGGCCATTTGTTCATTTTCATTGCTGTGTGTTATTCGATTGACTGATGAACACAATTTTTGTATCCATTCTCCTTTTGAACATTTTATATGTTTACATTTTGAGAATATTCCTAAAAAATGCTGTGGGCTAGATGTGGTGGCTCGTGTCTGTAATCCTGACACTTCGGGAGTCTGAGGCAGGAGGATCACCTGGGCCCAGGAGTTCAAGACCAGCCTGGGCAACATAGCAAGACTCCCTCTCTCTAAAAAAAAAATGCTGCCATGAGCATTGTTGGACATGACTCTCGGTCAGCCTGTATTGTGTATATGCATGCACACACTTGTGTTGGGTGTACCCGGAGGTGGAATCACTGCATCTCATCCCATCTTCATATTAACCTTGTAAGCCGATGGGGAGAGTGGCTCACCTTAGCAAGTGTGTGTCTGCTGGCACCCCAGGGAAGCTTTGCTTGCTGTCCTATTACTATACCCCTTGGATTGTCTCTGAGCTTCTCTTGGGAACACATCCTTTTCCAGGTGTTGTGAGGAATTAGAGCAGTAAAGCTTGCTTGCTGCTTACGTTTAACCTCTGCAAGGGGGAATACGGGAGTTGCTTGTAGCCAGTGTGGGGGGCTGGTGAAGAAGGGTGTAGAGCTGTGTTGGGGCACAGCCTGCTCATCACACAGGTCCTCCAGAGTGGACCTGAACACCCAACCCCTTTAATCTTTGGTGTCTGCCTGCAGTGTTTCTTTCCAAGTGGGTTTGGTGCCCTTCCAGCATATTGAGTGGAGAATGGTCAGAAAGGCTGAGGCTTCAGCCGAGTCTCCAGGCCACTGCTTGCGGTGCAGCTAAGCTCTTAATGTGTTTTCATAATCAAAGCAGAAAGGTCCCATTGTGGCGCTAACGCCTTTGCCATAAAGCACTTTTTGTTTCCTAACAAAATTCCAACTCGCAAAAGCAAGTCAGCTTAGCAAAAACACAATACCAATGAATGGCCATTTGCCACTTGCAACAGCTAGGCGAGCTCCCAATAAATAACACTCTGTCAGCTTGTGTTTTATTGGGGTACCCCAAAGACATGAAAATACTTTGCAGGCTACTTGGAGGAAAACAGTAAGATATTAGCAGTCATATTTATCACCCGGGAATTATAACCTGATATCAAGGGGCCATTTAGGGTTTGTTTGGCTACATGTTTCAGAAAATTAAGTAAGGCTGGGGACAGTGGCTCACGCCTGTAATCCCAGCACTTTGGGAGGCTGAGATAGGTGGATCGCCTGAGGTCAGGAGTTCAAGACCAGCCTGGGCAACATGGTGAAACCCTGTCTCTATTAAAAATATAAAAAACTAGCTGGGTGTGGTGGCGTACACCTGTAATCCCAGCTACTCAGAAGGCTGAGGCAGGAGAATCTCTTGAACCCAGGAGGCAGAAGTTGCAGTGAGGAAAGATTGCGCCATTGCACTCCAACCTGGGCGACAAGAGCAAAACTCCATCTCAAAAAAAAAAAAAAAAGAAAAAAAAAAAAAAGAAAAGTAAAGTAACACTGGAAGTAAGGGGTTCTTTTTCTTATGAAACAAAAAGCCCAGAGGCTGACAGTCTTAGGGCTCCATGTTACTGCCTCCTATCTTTTTGCTTTATCATCTTCAGCACAAAGCCTCATACTCCCAAGATGACTGCAATATCTCCAGGCTTCACATTTGCATTTCAGGTAGGAAGGTGGCTTTTGTCAACTGCCTCTTATCCATTTTAATGAGGAAAACTAACTTTCTGGAAGTACCAAGCAATAGGCTTTCCCTTACATTTCACTGGCTAGAACTGGATCACATGGCAACCACTGGTTGTCAGGGTGGCTGGCAGCCGAGCACATTATTATTGGAACAAAATCAGGGATTCCCAAGGTTAAGGAAGGAAAACGAGGATGGGCATGGGAAGGCAGCTAACAGCAGGTGCCATGATTCACTGGATAAAATAGACAGGAAACAAGCTGTTTCATAGAAAGTGAATTTATATTGGGTAACTGAAACATATTCCTGTAAGCACCAAAATGTATTTTAATCATTTTAATTGCAGTCATGCACTGCATTGTCAACAACAGACCACGTGTATGATAGTAATCCCATAAGATTATAGTACTGTACTTTTACTGTACTTTTTCTGTGTTCTGATATGTTTAGATTTGTCTTACAAATGTATTACAGTTGCCTACCATACTCATTACTCTATGATGTTCACACAAAGCCAAAATCACCTAAGACATGTTTCTCAGAATGTACTTCTGGCGTTACACACCGCATGACTGTAGTTTGAGAAGACACATTTTCTTCTAAACAACTTAATGACTTATTCCCTGTTGCTGGGAGCCTCAGTAGGCTCTATTAAGGTGTGGTTTGAACGGCCACTTTGCCTCTCCTATAATGGTCCCAGAAAATTATGCTTTTTAAATCTTGGGTCTACTTCGTAGTTTTTTTTTTTTCCACTTATTCTGTTATTGCTGTCAGGTCTTGTGGCCTCTGTGCATTTACCTCTAGAAACCTGGTTCTTTTCACCTTAAAATGTTCTGCTTTACTATAATCTATGGATGGGAGAAACCAGAGAACCCAACATGGTAGAAATGCATGTGGATTGAGGGAGGAGGCTCTGGGTGAAACCATAGACTCTCCTCTAGGTTAGGTAGGGCTTTCATGAGCAGGCTTAGTCTGTTTTATCAGCTCTGATCTCTTCTGGCCTATCACATGAAATAATTTCCCTTTTTTTTTTTTTCCTTTTTTTGTTAAGGGAAGGAGTTTGAAATCTTCTCCAGTCAAGGCAATATTTAACAATTGGCTCTCCATGGCTGATGTAATGCTAATTTTCTCATCACCATTCAACATAGCTTCCTCCTTACCTCATCTGTCTTTGTGAATGTAGCCCCCATTTTATAAGCACAACCTCTAGAAAACCTGGTTTTATCTTATTAAGAGACCTATCACATCCAGGAAGTTGCCAAAGGAGAAAATCAAGAAAAGGTAGTTGTGTGACATTTGGCTAGTTACCTGATCTCTGTTTTCTCATCTGTGAAAGAGCAATCGTAATGATTGCCTTATGGTCATTGTAAGAAATGAGGATGAGTTAAATGGAATAGTGCCTAGCATGTAGTAAATGCCCAAAAACGCTATTATCATTAATATTATCATCACACACAGATAGGGTGTGTTCAGTGTGGGACTGGGCCACCCTGGGAGAGTGTTTGGATGGAGGCCAATGTGAGCCATATTTACCTGATGAGAAAGATAAATCCATTGTTGGAACAGATGTCTTCATGTGCCTTTGTCCTCACTCCCTTTCTATGATAGTGCAGAGTCTCCCTCCCCGTCCTCCTTCTCCCCCTTTCATCCTTTCTTCCTTCCATCATTTTCATATCTGATTTCAAGAGTAATATATGTTCCTTGTGGAAAATTTGAAAACCATAAAAGAAAATTGAAACACTCTCAAAAATCAGAGAACTTTTCAAAGCTGGGATCATCCTGTACTGTTTGCTCTATAGCCTGCTTTCATTTTTTATTTTCTTTCTTTATTTTTTAATATTTAAAGAGATACATTCTGAGCCACATGTGAAGACCATGACCCATGACGACTTCAGGAGGTCCTGAGAACATGTGCCCGAGGTTGTTGGGTTACAGCTTGGTTTTATACATTTTTGTGAGACAGAGTGACCAGTCTAAACATTAAAACAGAGATCTTAAGACAAAAGAGACTCTTTGTGGCAATAAGATACCAAATTCCAACCTGACTCTAGTATAACATCACATGACAGCAGGCCCTGAAAGAAACAAAAACAAAAGTATTTTATCCTCAAATAGATTTCTTTGATATATTTTGAAATGGCCTGGCAAAGCTGTCTTTTGTGGGGGAAATTTACATTCTGTAGAGAATCCCCTTCCCTTTCTAGCTAATTTTCTGATCCTGAAAAGATTAACTGAGAGCCTAGCACCTTTTAAAGGTCTGAATGGGAAACACTTGCCATCTATTGCCTTTAAGGGTGGCTACCTTTGAGACTTCATCTACATAATAAGAACCTTGGGCTCCACAACCCCTTATCTTAACCCAGACACTCCTTTCTATTGATTCCAGGTCTTTAATAACTCTTTTTCTTTTTTGTTTTCCTTTTTTTTTTGAGCCAGAGTCTCACTCACTCTATGGCCCAGGCTGGAGTGCAGTGGTGTGATCTCGGCTCACTGCATCATCCACCCCCTGGGTTCAAGTGCACACACCATGACTGGATAATTTTATACTTTATTAGTAGAGATGGGACTTTGCCACGTTGCCCTGGCTGGTCTCGAACTCCTGATCCTGAGCTCAAGCAATCCGCCCACCTTGGCCTCCCAGGATGCTGGGACTACAGGCTTGGGCCACTGCACCTGGCTGATAATAATTCTTTCATTTTTCTTGGACAATAAACTACGGGTATTATTGAGTACCGCTCCTGTGTAACATTTCATCAGATGGATTTCAACCTGCAGTTGGAAGAGACCACTGAGGATCGAAGATAGATTGTTTTCCTGGGTGAGCTCAGGGAATCGACCCTTGGCCCACTTCTGTATTGTAAGACTTGCTTTTTTCTGACTAAGGGACTGAGTGCATTGCAGTTGGGTCCCTATGTTATGTAATTATGGGGGTTGTAAGCTTGGATTTTAAGTGCAAGATTTGGGGCCTGGGATGATTTCAGATATAGGCAAGAATGGAAAAATAATGATTGTAAGCTAAAGCAGTAACACGATTCAAGCTATTTATTCATTTGGTCATTATTGAGGACCTGCTGTATGCCACCACATGAGGCTAGATGTCCTTGATACGGAAATAAATAAGAAGACCTTCTAGTTTCAGACAGCATCTGTCTCAGTGAGTGAAGACTTAAAAAACCAATTCATGCGGTAGGCTGTTAGAGATGCTCTCACTGAAATCTATCCTGTCCCCAAAAGGAGTCTGAAGGAGGGGGTTGGCAAGCGGGGAGCTGGCAAAGGCTGTGTAGGGAGCAGGACATTCTAGGTGGAGAGAGCCTCTAAACAAGGCCCCAGAGGTGTGAAACAGCTTGGATAGATTAGCTTAGCAGCAATGAAGCAATAGCTACACCTTTTCATTTCTCAATCCATTTAATACTGGGTGGAGTAGCTGCACTTGTGAAATTTGGCGTGAACCTTAATATTCTTAAAGTGAAAGAAAAAGGCAGAAGGTATGTTATTTCGAAAGCATCCTATAGTTTTCTTTCTGTTCTTTCTCTGGGAAAGTGTAGCTCTCCTCCGGAAAAACGTAGCAGTGGTTTCTGTTAACTCTGGTGTTTGCTGTCTGCCTGCTGGCCCAGGGCCCATTCATCATCTGAGTACCCCCTCTTCACAAGGCACTGTGCCGGTGGGGCTCAGAGCCTGACCTTGCTAGGCTCTTGTAATCTGGGGAGGTGGACATCTATGTTGATAGTTGATGTTCTGTGCCGACAAGTTCTGTGGGAAAGTGGAGGTAGGAGCAAGAACTGTGTTGGCAGGAGTCGGGAAAGCTTAAGGCTGCGATGCTCAAAGGAGAGGGTAAGTGATGGACACTCCCTAGACCCTCCTCCCTCTCCACCAAAGGCATAGCCTTCATAGTGCTGGAAATGTTCCCTATTCCTCCATTGTGCTGTGGTGGGAAAAAGACAGGGAAAGAGCCCTCCAGGGAACTGGCGTTTGTTGTGGCCTGCACTGGCTGGGTCCTGGAGTAGGATGTGTGCATCATTAGCCCTGCATAGCATACTAGCAGTGAGGAAGTGACCACTCAGGTGTTGGGTGATGTGTCTAGGGTCACATTACCTAGAAGAGTGGCAGGGCTGCACTTGCTGCAGGCTTGCTTGACCCTGAAGCCTTAAAAAGACCCTGAAGGGTATAGTTCCTCTCACCATACCGTGGGCTGCAGAACTCACTTCTGGGCCTTGTAAGACCGCTAGTGGGTAGTGGTGAGTAGTGGTGACAGTGGGAGGAGCAATACCTGAACAGAGGCTGCCCTAAATAATGGCTTGTGGTGGTCAGCGCCTGGAAGCCCTGGGTGTGGTTCCCTGCAGAGAGGAGTTCTGAAGCCTCAGAAATGAGGTTTTTGTTTTGTTAAAATTGTCTTGGTCACCCGCTCTCCAGTTGCAGGTCAAGGCCTGCCCTGTGGCTCAAGTATGGGGCCACATGGAGGTTGAATCAACTGCTCACTTAGTGCTCCCAGGGGAGGGAGGACAGGCAATCCCTCCAGGATTGTTTAGTTCAGCAGTACTCCTCCCCACACCTGTGTTACAGCTGAGGCAAGGAGGCCCCTTCAACCCCAGGCATTTGGTGATTCTATCATGTTGGCATGGTTTCTTCTCTGAGCTGGCCGTGGTGTGTTTGGTGCCAAGAATGGGCAGCCTGAGTGGTGATGGTCAGTCGGTGACACTTTGTCAGTCCCTGGACCCCAGCTGTCCACGTTCTCTGCACAGCCCAGTCCTGATGCTTGCTTGTGGGGCCTGCATTGTGAGTGTTTAGAGCTGACAGATTTGTGGGGGATTTCTGCCACTGATAAAACCAAACCAAAAAGCAAGGAGCTCTACTCAGCTGTATGATTATTTAAGCTACAAACTGAGACAGGTTGTAGTGAGGGACCTAGAGTCTAAGACCAAAGGAAAGGCCATGGCACAAGCTTTGAACGTGGGCCCCACCACCTGAGAGCTGTGAGCTTTGGGAGGAGCTCTTCATCCAGCCCAGCTGGGAGTGGGGATAGTAAAACTGTTCCCCCAGCCAGGAGTGGGGATAGTAATACTGAACCTGTCAGGGCTGCTGTTAGACTATGGGGACTCGGTGCAGCAGAGTCTCTGTAAATGGCAGGGGTGACACTTTGCAGATGGGAGAAGGGAATAAACTGCAGTTGGTGTCAGGCCCTTTGCTGCACCCTTTATGCCGAATTATTTCATTTCACTCCATAACACCTCTGAAATAGGCTACACTGTTCCCATTTGACAGACACCAAAATGAGTTTCAGAGAGTTTCTGAAACTTGTCTAAGTTCATGTAGGAAATGGAGTTTAACTTTCAAATTCTTTCCACCTTGCCATGAGAAAATTTCCATTCCTGCAGAAGATGGCCTTCTATAAAGGGCACCAAAGGGATTAGGGATTTAAGTCACACCCTGGGACATACTCCTAGATCCAAGTGGTTTCTGTATCTTGTTATAGACCAGACAGTAGCAAATGCAATAGGTAAATTTATGTGCCTGTGGAGGGGAGAACTAATTTTTTCCCCTCCCTGGACATTAACTCTGGAAAGCTTAATCTTCTAAAGCTTAATCTTTAGAAAGGGCTCAGAAACTCTGCTTGGTGCGCATAATAAGTGCTGTGTGCCCTAAGGCATTTGTTAGATAAAACGAAAATAAATAAATAAATAAAATGCTAATGACGCCGCCAGCCCTGAAGTCTCCTTGTCTCTGCTGGCTTTTCCGTGCAGAATAGGCACAGTGGAGCTTTGTTCTTCTGCCCCTTTGTCTGGACGAGGCCCCTCTGGGGCTCACTCACAGGCAGGGAGGCCAGGCCATTCCCGCCCAGGTTTCCCAGGCCCCACTGCCTGCAGCTCTCACTGGCCTCCTGTTCCCGAGTGTGGGGCGGCCCCCTTTCAGTGGATGGGAGGGGTGCTGCCTTCCTCCTTACCTATTTCTCCCAGTGGCAAAAAGGGGCTGAGAGTAGGTAGCTGGAGGGTGCGGGAGACGGTGTGATTCCCTGTTTGCCAGTTGACCTAACTGGAATCTTCCTGAAATCAGTGTATCCCTGTGAGCAGAGCAGCAGGCACTATGGGCTGTTTGGCCTTGGGTTCGCTTCATGCCTTGGGCAGTCTGTGGAATGGAAGCCTGGTCCTTAAGCACTGGTGGCTGTCACCAGCAGGAAGTTTGTTCAGCACCGTGGTTCTGAACCCTGTCCTCATGTTTGAGTCACCTGGGTGCTTTTAAAAGACATCCCTATCAGGAGGAGCACAGCCCTGGACCAGCTGACTTAGTACCTGTGGAGTGGGAACTGGTCCAGGCATCTCTGTCTGTATACCCGCTCCAAGGGATTCTGATACATAGGGAGGGTGGAAAGCCCCTGGTTAGGATACCCGAGCCGAAAGGGCTGCTCAGGAGTTGCTCGTTCCACCCTTCAGTTTACCCATGAGGACAATGAGTTGACAGATGCCATTGTTTTTTTTGAAACAGGGTCTAGCTCCATTGCCCAGGTTGGAGTGCAGTAGCACACTGGAGTCCTGACTTCCTGGACTCAGGCAAGCCTCATGCCTCAGCCTCTTGAGTAGCTGGGACCACAGACATGAGCCAGCATGCCTGGCTAGTTTTTGAGTTTTTTTGTAGAGATGGGGTCTCACTGTGTTGCCCCGGCTTTTCTCAAACTCCTAGGCTCAAGTGATCCACCTGCCTCAGGCTCTCAAAGCATGAGGATTACAGGTGTGAGCCACCACGCTTGGCCAGCAAAGGGTACTCTGATGGAGGCGGGTGGGTTAGAACCAGGTCTCCTGAAGTCTGAGCTCCCAAAGCACTGCCTGTTGCCCCGTTAATCCACATTCTCATGGCTATGGGAAAGGCAGGCAGTTGGAATTATGATGTTAATGATAAAAATGTCTGCTCATCACCCATGCTGGTAGGGAGACGAGTTTTAGTTAGGTTTAATTTCTCTGTTCTTTCCTTTCCCTGGCACATATTTACCATCACATCTTTTCACATGACATCACAAGTATTGATTTTCTAGGCCATGAGTTCTCGGAGGGCAGGTTCTGGGTAATGGCTGGGTTTTTGTTACAGTCATTGTTGTACACTGGTACCTGGCCAGAGCAAGCTTTCAATAAATGTTGTGGAGTGGAAAGGTGGATACCAGACCCCGAGCCTTGAGCCTGGCAGAGCGTCGCTCTGAGCTCCTGGGTTAAGTGGGTCAAGGCAGCTACCCTTTGCACTTGGGGCAAGTTCACATGAAAAATCCATAGACAGGCAGAGTCAGGAAAAACAGAACTGAGAAGGGGCTATGAACTTGATCCTAGGAATACTGGCTTACCTAAAAATAAACAACTACACGATCCTCCACACAGCTTCGGCCCCCGCTCCCCGTGGCCTTCCCGCCCAGCTCGCCTTTGCAGTGAGCAGATCCAGTATACATGTCACAGCTGGAATCTGGCTTGTGTTTGGAAATAAACAACTTGGCCCCTCTCTCTGCCTGGGATTTTCCTTTATCAGGAGATGCTCAAAAGCCACCACCCGAGATGAGGTGTTTCTTTCCAGCAGAGATGAGATGTTCTTTTCAGCAGCCTGCCTGAGAGCTCCAGGGAAAAGAGGGAGGATTTTGTGGTGGGACAAACAGCTTTACATTGTCCTTTTCTGGTTGCTATTTGGAGAGGGCTTGAGGGAGTAGGCTGGATATGAAATAATTTGAGGGGTGAAAGCAGAGGACTAATCCACCAACCCCCCAGCAAGACTGCAGTTGGGGAAAGTCTCTGTCTTGTGGGGGGAGACACCATAGATAGAGAGCAATGGGTGTACCGCTCTGAATGCTGGCTGCCCAGTTAGGTTGCTTTTTGCAGGGTGGCCTGTCCTCAGGCAGCAGCCAGGCAACATTTTGGGGAGAGTAGCTCAGGGGATTCCTGTGTTTCTGCTATAGCTAGTTCAGAGTACTAAGAAAAAAAAAAGCATCGTGCTATCATCATGTTAGGTAGAAACTGGCAGTTCAGAAATGCATGCATGGGGAGGGGCCTCCTCTCCCACACAGGGCCCTGGGGAGTGTAAATTGGTACAGCTACTCTCAAGAGAAACTTGACTAGATATGGTGAAGTTAGGGATACACATGCCCTATAGCCAAAAATTTTACTTCTAGTCTAGTGTGTGTACTGGAAAAACTAGCATGCAAGTGCTCAAGGAGAAATAGATGTACATTGTAGCATTTTTGGTGATGATGAAAAGCTAGAAGGGACCTAAAAGCCTATTAGCCGGGAAATATATCAATAAATGATGGTTTACACAATGTAATACTTTTCACCAGTTCCATCTGACTTACATGAACCAGCCCAACTACATTTAAGAAAAATGTTAGTAGAAAGGTTGAAGAATATCTGTAGTAATTATACCATTTCTGTAAGGTTAAAAAAAAAAAAACAAAAACAAAGAGATACCATTTTTGTGTTTGAGTTATTTAGAAAATGAGAGACATGTTGCTGCCATCAAGTTGCTCACAGTCTAATGGGGAAAATTGGCAAATAAATAGCTGGAGGCTTCCAGATAGTGAATGTTGATGTTATTGACCAAGTTCCTTGTCTTGCAAGATATGACCAGTTTGGAGGGGATATTAGATAAAATGGAGTTCAAATAACAGTAACTCAAACAAGTTAATTTTTCTTACACGTAAAAGAAGTCTGGATGTAGGTAACCCAACATCAGTGTGGTGGATCCACAAAGTTATTAGGAACTCAGGATCCTTCCAGCTCACTCTTCTGCCATTCCTTGTCCTTATGTTCCTAGATGGCTGCTGGAGCTCCAGCTTTCACATCAGCTTTCCAGGGAGCAGGATGGATGAACTGGAGAAGGATGTGTCCTCTAAATATTCCTTTTCAAATTACAGAATGTAGTACTTTGTGGCACTTCCATTTATGTGTCATTGGCCAGGTATTAGTCACACAGCTACACCTACCTGCAATGGGCCAGCTAAAACCTCAGCATTCTGTTAGGAAGAAAGGAGAGCGGAAAGTGGGAGGCCACCTCTAGATGATGAAAGATGAGATAATGAGTTTGGGTACCTCTGGCCCATGCAAGCTGGCCATTCATTTGGGGGTTAGATTGGGGCTGGAGCTTATGAGAGGAATGGGGTTCAGAGTTTTCTAAATTGGGAGGCATCAGCATGTAGGTGATTGTGGGAGTCCTGGGAAGGAGGCTGCTGAGTTGTCAGAAGGGTAGGAGAACTGGGAAGCTAGAGGTGGGCATGTCTGGGAGGAGAGACCACCTGGCCAGATGCCCCAGTGAGGTCAAGCAGGATGAGGGTGGGAGTGAGAACATGGATTCTGAGGGCTTCTGCAAGAGCAGTTTTGGTGGAGTAGAGAGACTAAGGTCAGTGGAGGAGTAATATTGAACAGCTGAGGAAATGTGTCAAGATCTTTGAACTCGAAGGGAATGAGAGAGAGAAAGAGGAGTTGAAGAGAAAGTATTTCTTAAGGCCAGAAAGATTTGAATGCAGGTTTGGAGGCTGAAGGACAGCTAGACCTCCCCTCCCCATCCTCTTCCCAAGGAGGGCGGTAATGATGGGAGGTGAGGATAGGCAAATCTAGCAAGTACAGGCCAGTGGCCTCCAGTGTCTCTGCAACAGGGCTTGTAGAACATGAAACTGGTGAGATGCTGCCCCAGGAATTGGGGAAGAGCGAGGAATTAGATAGGATCAAGTCAAAGAACTGCTAAGCCAGAGGAAGTAGGTCAAAACCTAAAACTTTGGATGTCCCCAACCCACCTGCACACTGGGTTTCCTCCCGTAGCAATTACAGGAGCAGAGAAGAAGAGATTACCCAGGATTAGAAGGCTGCAGGCAGAGTGGCAGGAAAAGGCAGGGAGGGGGGCTGTGGGGTCCTGGAGTGGCAGTGGTGTTGTGGAGTTCAAGCAGGGTATATTACATTATGCTATAAGGTGGAAAAGGGTGGGGCACATTTTAGAAATATTCCCATTAGAAATGGTAAGAAAGAAAAAAGTCTTGTGCCCATGAAGTTGTAAATGTCAGAGCATTGTCTCATCGTTACTGAAAATGTGATCATTCCAGACACACAGAACTGTGCTCTCAGTCACCCGCATCAGTGCTTCTGTATATTCTGAGTTGCATTAATTTTCAGGTCACTTATTTAATATGAAAGTGTGCCTGCTTGTTACTTGGTAGCAGACCTGGGAGCCAGGTGGCCTGGGTTCAGATCCCAGCTCTGCCTCTTACTGTGTGAACTTGGACGGGGCTGTGTACAGTCAAGCAGGTTGTGCACTGTACAACGTGGTGAAGGGTTCCTGAAATCCAGACTACCCTTATTGCCAGGAATATGCCTTTTGTGGGTCTGTGCTGTGTATGTGCAGAGGATGTGAGGCACTCTTTCACCTTGCACAAAGGCACTGCATGGGTTGGTTCTGGCTCTGGCTTTGGGCAAGTTACCTCTGCACATCAGTTTCTTCTTTCGTTGGGAGAATAAATGAGTTACCACGTGTAATGTACTTGGAACAGTGCCTGACACATGGCTAAGAACCATGGTAAGGATTAGATGCTGATTATATGTAGTAGCGGAATGAACTGAGCCTCCTGGGTCTCCTCTGAAGGCTTATCTTGAGTTTCCCAAAGCCTGGCATTTAGGAGAGGATATAGCTCTCCACCCCTTACAGTTTGGTCACTGAGTTTGCATTTTTTTTCCCAAAGATTACAAAGATTTCCAAAGGTTCTCTAAACCTTAAGCTTTTCCAGGTTGCAGCTGCTTAATCTGAAGGTAGCTGACCTTGGTGTTCCTGGTGCCTTCTTCATCTGAAAGAGGATGAGGTAGTTGGGGCTAAGGACACCCCAGGTAGTCTAGCAAGATTTGCCATTCAGACATTTGTGTAAATCTTCTCCCTAAACATCAAACTGGAGAAATATAGGTGTGCTATAGGGAGAATGAAAACAGCCCTTTCCAATTTGGGACAATTTGCTTGGAAGGTGGGGCCTTACCCCTATGGCATCCGGATCTATTCGGTAACTGCAACCTTCTTCTTTCTTTTTTTGGTTTTTCTTTCTCATGATTCTTGTATGAATTCTAATTAAGAGACATTACATTCAGAATTACAGCACTCATAGTGATAATTTTCAGAAGACTATAACAACTTCTTTGCCACTTAAGGGGTACAAAGGGTGCAGCTGTTTCTCTGAATGAATTCTTAAATAAATTACTACTACTGTGTCTGGAATTGGTGGTTCTTGGTCTCACTGACTTCAAGAATGAAGCCACGGACCCTCGCGGTGAGTGTTACAGTTCTTAAAGATGGTGTGTCCGGAGTTTGTTCCTTCAGATGTTCAGATGTGTCTGGAGCTTCTTCCTTGCGGTGGGTTCATGGTCTCGCTGACAGGAGTGAAGCTGCAGACCTTCGCGGTGAGTGTTACAGCTCTTAAAGGCAGCACGTCTGGAGTTGTTCGTTCTTCCCAGTGGGTTCGTGGTCTCGTGGTCTCGCCAGCTTCAGGAGTGAGCTGCAGACCTTTGCGGTGAGTGTTACAGCTCATAAAGGCAGTGTGGACCCAAAGAGTGAGCAGCAGCAAGATTTATTGCAAAGAGCGAAAGAACAAGCCTTCCACACTGTAGAAGGGCACCCAGTGGGTTGCCTCCTGCTGGCTCGGGCAGCCTGCTTTTATTCCCTTATCTGACCCTACACACATCCTGCTGATTGGTCCATTTTATAGAGAGCTGATTGGTCCATTTTACAGAGAGCTGATTGGCCTGTTTTGACAGAGTACTGATTGGTGCATTTACAATCCTTGAGCTAGACATAGAGTGCTAGACAGAAAAGATCTCCAAGTCCCCACTAGGTTAGCTAGACACAGAGTTATCTACAGAGTACCAGTTGGTGTATTTACAAACCCTGAGCTAGACACAGAGTGCTGATTGGTGCGTTTACAATCCTTGAGCTAGACACACAGTGCTAGACAGAAAAGTTCTCCAAGTCCCCACTAGGTTAGCTAGATACAGAGTACCAATTGGTGTATTTTCAAACCTTGAGCTAGGCACAGAGTACTGATTGGTGCATTTACAAACCCTGAGCTAGACACAGAGTGCTGATTGGTGCGTTTACAATCCCTTAGCTAGAGCCCAGGTGGCCTCACCCAGTGGATCCCGCACCAGACTGCAGTGGAGCTGCCTGCCAGTCCCCAGCAGCGCCTGCACTCCTCAGCCCTTGGGCGGTTGATGGGACCAGGCGCCATGGAGCAGGGGACAGCGCCCATGGGGGAGGCTCCACTGCAGTGGGGGAGCTCAGACATGGTGGACTGCAGGTCCCCAGCCCTGCCGCGTGGGAAGGCAGCTAAGAATTTGAGTGCAGGGCTGGCAGCGGACACTGCTGGGGGACCCGGGGCAACCTCCGCAGCTGCTGGCCTGGGTGCTAAGCCCCTCACTGCCCTGGGCCGGTAGCGCAGGCCAGCCGCTCCGTGTGCGGGCGTGGAGCCTGCACCCGCACCCGCACCCGCTGGAACTCGTGCTGGCCTGTGAGCGCTGCATGCAACCCGGGTTCCCGCCCACACCTCTTCCTCCACACCTCCCCCCAAGCAGAGGGGGCCGGCTCCTAGCCTTGGCCAGCCCAGAGAGAGGCTCCCACAGTGCAGTGGCGGGCTGAAGGGCTCCTCAAGCGCCACCAGAGTGGACCCCGAGGCTGAGGAGGTGCCGAGAGCAAGGGCTGCTAGCACGTTGTCACCTCTCATTACCACTTGGATTTTCCTATTTGTAGCTGTGTTACAGGTTACTGACCGCAAGTCCATGTTCCAGACATTCTTTGCCAACACAGATTAATTAAAAGAGAGCCACCCCCAAAGTCTTAGGGTGAATTGGGAAAGAGGAAAGAGGCCATTCCTTGGTAAAACTTTGTAGTTTTCTTTCCCAATACGTCTTCTTTTTATTGAGAACTTCCGTTTTTATCCTGTGTTCCTCCTCTGCCATCTCACACTCTCGCACCATCTGCTGGATTTTGGCCACAATGTACCTCATTCATTTGTATCAGTTGCAGTTGTCAGATGGACATTTGTTGATGGTATTCTTCCTCATGCATCTTCTTTAAAGCACCTTCCTGAGAGGTTTTGCTCCTGTAGTTTTTATTGGCTGTTATTCTGACAGCTGAACACCAGGGTTCAGGTTGAGAGGTCCTCTTAACCTGAAAACGTATGGACTCTTTCTCATCATTGCGCAGTTCTGTATTTGAAACAGCAAATGATTCTTGGGCCCTGGCGTCGGGGTGGTATTCGGGCTCCTCCTGGGGGGCGGCTGGGGCTTTGCAGGATGTAGAGCTGCTCCAGCAGCATGCTGGTGATCTCCTTCCCTAGGACATGGGTACTCAGGAGGGGCGGACGCTGCCTTTCACCTTCTCTCTCCTTTCATGGGCCATAATTGTTTTGGTCCGAGCCTTGATGTTCTCCCAGCACTTCTTCAGCTGTTTGAAATCTGGCAGGGACAGCTCGGCTGAGAGTTGTATTTGTGGGCCAGCGCCTGCAAGTACATTGCTTAAGGCCAATAGTTCGTGCATTACTTTTCTTACATTCCAGCACATATTTGTACTTTTCTACTAAAGCCAGCAGGGTGCTCTTTTCTAGTTCTAAGAAATATTTGGCAGGTTTTATAATTTCATTGTTTTGCATTTTCCATTATATTTCTCCTGGCCGCTAGCTATCCTGTAATCCCAGCTACTTGGAAAGCTGAGGCAGAAGGACTGCTTAAGCCCAGGAGGTCAAGGCTACAGTGAGCCATGTTTGCACCACTGCACTCCAGCCTGGATGACAAAAGGAGACACTGCAGCGGCGTGCCCCGCCCCCCCCCCCCCTTTTTTTTCTTTTTTGAGACAGAGTCTTTCTGTGTCACCTAGGCTGGAGTGCAATGGCATGATCTTGGCTCACTGCAACCTCCGCCTTCTGGGTTCAAGCAATTCTCCTGCCTCAGCCTTCTGAGTAGCTGGAACTACAGGTGCCAGCCACCATGCCTGGCTAATTTTTGTATTTTTAGTAGAGATGGGGTTTCACCATGTTGGCCAGGCTGGTCTTGAACTCCTGACCTCAAGTGATCTGCCCACCTTGGCCTGGCAAAGTGCTGGGATTACAGGCATGAGCCGTGCCTGGCCTGACTTCTTGTTTGGGGCACAGATCAGACTGTATAAGAATCATGAGAAAAACAGTAATATATTGGGCTTTCACCAAATGATTTATCCTGGTCAGCACTATCTTTAGAAGACATAAATTTCCATAGTTTCTTGATTTTAGGATATATTTCATAGTTTAATGTTTCTGAAATTGGGAGGGTTTGTATGATATCTTTAATGTAGTGTTTCTTTGCTGTCTCCACATGCTGTTATTACATTGGTTATGTGTCTCATAAACGAACATCCCTACCTCTTGTGGGTCATCCAGGGTGGAATTTGTTTTATTGGTCAGTAGAAAAGGCTCTGACCTAATTAGCGTATCGAGTAGGTATTCTGTGTAAGTTAATGCATTTATTTTATTTTTTATTATTTTTGAGATGGAGTCTTACTCTGTTGCCAAGGCTGGAGGGCAGTGGTGCCATCACAGCTCACTACAGCCTCCGCCTACTGGGGTTCAAGCGATTCTCGTTCCTTAGCCTCCTGAGTAGCTGGGATTACAGGTGCATGCCACCATACCTGGGTAATTTTTGTATATTTAGTAGAGAGAGGATGTCACCATGTTGGCCAGGCTGGTCTCAAACTCCTGACCTCAGGTGATCCGCCCACCTCAACCTCCCAAAGTGCTGGGATTACGGGCGTGAACCACTGTGCCTGGCCAAGTTAACACATTTAGTCTTTGGGAGAAACTGAAGCTCAGGACTAGGTCAGTAATTTGTTAAAGGTCACACCGCTAGAATAGAGTAGATCCAGTACGTGAGCCCAGCTCTGTCTAACCATGATGTTCAGTTCTTTCTCCATCCCAGGAGAGACCTGTACTACTTCTCTTCTGGCTTCTGCTGTTTTTTTAAGCCTAGGATGCCCTCTTCTCTTCCTATTGAAACTTCATTTATGGGCCAGGCACTGTGACTCACATCTGTAATCCCAGTGCTTTGGGAGGCAAAGAAGGGAGGATCTCTTGAACCTAGGAGTTTGAGACCAGCCTGGGCAAGATGGTGAGACTCTGCCTCTACAAAAATTAAAAAAAAATTAGCAGGGGTAGTGGTGTTCACCTGTAACCCCAGCTACTCAGGAGGCTGAGATGGGAGGATTGCTTGAGCCTGGGAGTGTGAGACTGCAGTGAGCCATGGTCACGCCACTGCACTTCACCCTGGGTGACAAGAGAGAGAGACCGTGTCTCTACTGGAAAAAAACAAAAAACAAAAATCCCAAAACAAAGCTTATACCACCTGTTCCCCAAAAACCTACTGGGAAAAAAAAAGCTCCATTCATTATTCTTTCAATTTGAATAACATTTTATAATTATAAAAATGATACCTATGCCGGGCGTGGTGGCTCAAGCCTGTAATCCCAGCACTTTGGGAGGCCGAGACGGGTGGATCACGAGGTCAGGAGATCGAGAGCATCCTGGCTAACACGGTGAAACTCCGTCTCTACTAAAAAAAAAATACAAAAGAACTAGCCAGGCGAGGTGGTGGGTGCCTGTAGTCCCAGCTACTCGGGAGGCTGAGGCAGGAGAATGGCGTAAACCTGGGAGGCGGAGCTTGCAGTGAGCTGAGATCGGCCATTGCACTCCAGCCTGGGCGACAGAGCGAGACTCCGTCTCAAAAAAAAAAAAAAAGAAAAAAAAATGATACCTGTTCTTTGAAAACACAAAAAAAGTAAAAAATAAAACTTCTATTTCCAGTGTTTACATTTTGAGATGTTAATTTTGCTATAAAAATAGAAATTGACCTCAAACTTGAAAAAAGAAAATTAATGCCTTTAAGTTAAAATAAAAAAGATATGTGGAGATCATACTGCAGATGTAGTTTCCTTATCTTGAGTTGTTAACTTTCTAGAAGATTATGGGCATTGCTTCATATCATTACATACACTGTTAAAAGGGACTTAAAAAAAAAACAAAAAATTGCCTCATAGTTTTCTGTGATTGACACACCAGAATGTAGTTACCTACTTCCCCATGTTTGGCTATTTTAAGTTACACTTCCCTGAATAGGCTTATGCTTACACTTAATTGTTTCTTTAGGATAAATTCCTAGAAGTGGAGTCTGGCTCAAGGGGTGGGGGCCGCTCGTGGAGCTTCTGTTGCATCGTTCTGTTTCTCTGCTGCCCTCCAGGAGGGCGATGCCGTTCCACACTCCTGCCATGCTCCTACCACAGCCACACTGGGGAGTCCCTCTGCCAGTGTTGCCAAACATCTACCCATATGTTTCCACTTTGTATTTCCTTGCTTATTATTAAGGTGGGAGGTTTGTTACCGTTGCTGGCAGAGGTAACTTTCCTTTGAGATAAACATGTATATTTCCTTGGCCTGTTTAACTGACTTCTTCATGCAACCCCACTCATTCTTCAAGATCCAATTCAAAGCTCATCTTTTCCATGAACTTTTTCCTGACACTTGTCTTTTCTCTGAAGCTAGAAACTTTAATTTTCATATTTGAATTCTCGCAGCCTGCATGTATCTGAAAACCCTTGTCAAAGACACTTTTGCATTGTAACTTGGTATCTTTGGCCCCCACTTGAATCTGAGGTCTTTAGGGTAGGAGATGGGTCATTCATTTCTGTATTGTTTGCAGGGCCTTGGCACCATACTGGTAACTAGTGGGTACTCGATACTCCTGAATGGATGAGTAGATGGACACACACTGTTCTTAAAAAACAAACCAGCCCATCCCACACCCGTCAGCAAAATGAGTCTAATGCCATCTTATGAAATTGCTCTTCCTTCCGCATCTGTCCCTTTGGAATCAGTGAGGTTTTGCTCCATCTAAAGACCCAGCAGGGGCTGGGCGCAGTGGCTCACGCCTGTAATCCCAGCACTTTGGGTGGCTGATGTGGGTGGATCGCTTGAGCCCAGGAGTTTGAGACCAGCCTTGGCAACATGGTGAAACCCCATCTGTACAAAAAATATAAAAATTAGCTGAGTGTAGTTGTTGTGCGACTGTGGTCCTGGGTACTCAGGAGGCTGAAGTGGGAGGATCGTTTGAGCCTGGGAGGTCGAGGCTACACTGATTACACCACCACACTCCAGCCTAAGCGACAGAGTGAGATCCTGTCTCAAAAAAACAAAACAAAACAAAATAAAACACCTAGCAGGGCAGATGGAGTAACCGGCAAAGCCGGCCTTAGTGGTGAAGTTGGGCATGGCAGCCTGAGCAGGGATCTGCTCCAAATAGTATGTCTACCGTGGACTCCTGGACCTTTCTCCCTTTGCTAGAAGAGAAGCACCAGCACCCTCCCTTTTCCTCTTGTGACGTTTTAAAATGTATTATTACCATTCATAGCCTTATAAAATCAGTACACAGTAATTACAGAACATTTGGAAAACACAGAAAAGTAGAAGGAAGAAAATGATTACCTATAGCCTTCCCACTCAGATCAGCTCATTCATAAATGACATTTCTGCTGTGTTTTCTTTCAGTTGTGTTTTCCAGGCAAAGACTGTGTGTACAAAGTTTTGCTTACGTAGTTCTTGCCATCCATCATGCAGATTTTTTTGTCCTGCCTGTGGCTTAGTAAAATAACACAAAAAACTTCCTATGTTTTTGTAAACCTGCTCAGTGGCTTTGTCATAGTTGAGTAAGTGGTTTTACCATCGCCTCCTTAGCTGTGCTTCTATTGTTGGGTCTTTGGGTTGTTTGCACTGTGTCCCTCTAGTAAACAGTGTCGGGATGGACAAGTTTATGTTGGGTGTTTCCTTGTCCCTTTGCTGGTTACCCCAGGCAGACTGGCCCATACCAGCCCTTCCCCGCTTCATTCTCCTCCCTTGGGGCCAGTGCCCCATTTGCCTCTTGGTTTGTGTTTCTCAGTCTCTGTATGTAGCAATATGTTGAGAAATGGCTTCCTTTTTCAGGAAGAAAACTCAAGATGTTGAGCCTTGAGGAGGCCGTGCACAAAGGTGCAGAGTCCTGCGTGCTGGATCATGGCCTTGGCACTGCAGGGCGGCCCCCTTCTGCCTCACAGGCCCAGGGTTATAGAGGGTGCAGGTGACCGAGAGGCCATGCCTTTGGAGGGGCTGCCTGGCAAAACTTTTCCCCTGACAGTAAGCTGAGGGGGTGGCCCTGGTCACATGCTGCAGGTCTCTGGAGTGGGTATAGTGAATACCTGGGTCCATTTTCTGCCTGGTCCCAGACTCGGATCCGTCATGGCAGATCTGGCCCCTGCGTTCTGTGGGCGAGTGTTGGGGGAGAACCCCTCCTGTGGGGTTGCTGAGATGTGTGCTGCGCTGGAGGTGGCTCCTCTGAGCAGCTGCTTGGAACATGCTGTTGAGCTCCAGAGAACACTTCAGCACACAGCCAGTGGCACCCTGAGGAGCTGCGGTGACAAAGGCCACTGCAGCACTCAAGGCTCAGGTTTGGATGGTGGAATAACATTGTCTGGGTTCACCTGCCACCCTGGACAATTACTTTATCTCTCTGTCTTTCACCTCCACGTGGGGATAGTAATAACACCCACCTCCCCAGATGAAATGAGTTAGCATTCTATACACTTCTTAAAACAGTCCCTGTTTGTTAAATAAAAATAGGGAACCAGGGTTACCAGCTAGACCAGTCGCTCACAGCAGGTTGAACCAGGCCTTCTGCCGTCCAATATGGGGGAAAGAGAGCTGGACCAGAACCAGGAGACCTGGAGACCGTCCTGGCACTGCCTTCTACTTTATGTGACTTTGACTAAGTCGTGGTCCCTCTCTGGGCCTCAGTTTCCTCACCAGTTTTTCATCTATTTCTGTGAGATGACCTTAGGCCCTTCTTAGAACATCCAAGGATTTTGTAATTTAAAGGCATTTCAGACATCTCAAGACGAGTCTGGTCCTGCTAATAATCCCCACTAGTTGACGTGGTTCCTAGATGGGGCTGACTGCAAAGGCCAGAGGGCAGGAGATGCAGAGCCCTGTAGGGTTTGCCTGGTTTTTCTCGGTGCGGGTGAGCTATCCTTCACCTGGAGGGTTACAGTAGCTGGGTCACCTGGGAATAGGCTGTGGGAGAACTGGCCTCCTTGGGAATGTGCTGTCCTGCATGGCAGAGGTACATTTCAGGTACGGGCTGCTCTGTGAGGCCACCCTGTGCTCCAGCCTGCAGCACTTGAGACTGAGTTGCCCTGAGGTCTGTGTGAGTGAAATCGGGTCTTATGCAAGAGTGAGTGCATGCATCTCCGCTTTGAGCTGTTACGTCAGAAAGCTAAATACAGAGAGCCCTTGCGACTGGAGAACTAGCAGGAGGCCCTGGCTCTGATTCTTTGTCAGCGGGTGGGATGGGGTAGGATGTGGCTTACAGGCTGCTATGGAGGAGAGGACTGTGCTGGGAAAAAGGTTGGAGCTGGTGGACTGTCTCCCAGGCACTGCTATTCCCACAGGCCTTCTGGAAGGTTCTGGCCTCCTCCTGATCAGGTGGCAGAGCATCCCCGGGGCTCCTCACCAGGATTCATGTGCTCTGTGTCAGTGATGTCTCCATCTGCATCATTGCTGGTGGAGCACAGTGGGAAAGGTCAGCCTTCGAACTGTGGAAGGTCAGACCCAGCGCCTCAAGCCTGGAGGGACAGCATGGGGCATCAGCCTCTTATGAGTTTAAGTTGGCTCTGGCACATACCAGCTGGTGACGTTGGGTTAGCTTCCTGACTCTCTGAGTCCTTTTTTATACATGAGAACATTTGTACCAAGATGCCCAGCATTGGCCTGATGGACAGTAGGCACCCCAAAAGTCTCAGTCATTCAAGGAGGTAATGTAACCCATGGTTAAGAGCATGGGCTGAGCAGCTGAACTTCCTGGGTTCAGTTTCTTGCTCTGCCACTTACTAGCCACATGATGTGGGACTGTTCCTCATCCTCAGTTTATGCCTCTGTACAATGGGGATAGTTATGTTAGGGCGTCTCTCATAGGTTTGTTGCAAGGATTAAGTGAGTTAGTTCAGTTGTCCATTGGTATCCACAGGGGACTGCTCCCAGGAACCCCCTAGGATACCAAAATCCAAATTCTCAAGCCCCCTCAGTACAGATGCAGATGCAACCTTTTTTTTTTTTTTTTTTCTTGGACAGAGTCTTACTCTGTCGCCAGGCTGGAGTGCAGTAGCACAATCTTGGCTCAGTGCAACCTCTGCCTCCAGGGTTCATGCGATTCTCCTGCCTCAGCCTCCCGAGTAGCTGGGACTACAGATGCACACCATCATGCCCAGCTAATTGTTGTATTTTTAGTAGAGACGGGGTTTCACCATGTTAACCAGGATGGTCTTGATCTCTTGACCTCGTGATCTGCTCGCCTCGGCCTCCCAAAGTGTTGGGATTACAGGCGTGAGCCACTGCGCCCAGCTGCAACCATTTGTTTTTTAAAAAAGACTTCTGATCTGCCATTGAATCTATGGATGCAGAACCCACAGATCCTAAGTGCTGACTGTACGCATAAAGCACTTAAAGCAGTGTCTAGCGCGTGATAGCCACCCTTGTTGGAGTTAGCTATCATTGTCTAATTTCTTCAGTAAGGGTGGTCAGTTCATTTCTTGGGAGCTTGGCAGCATACCGTCTCTCTTTATTTTGAGATGCATCCCCACTCTGTTCAGCTAGAGCTTGTCCAGGGTGACAGGTGTGTGTGTGTGTGTGTGTGTGTGTCTTTTTCAGCCGTGTCACCGCTCTTCAGGTCTGGAGAGTAGCTCCCCTTGCAACCTGCGGGCCAGGCCTCTCCTTGGCTGACTTCTTCGGGCTGTGTGTATCTTGTTACCCATCCTGGTTTGCCTGCCTCTTCTGCACAGACTGTGCTCAGAGGTTTGTGTTGCACAGTTTGGCTCGGGTGTGCCCAGCTCTTGACCTCCTGAGAATGAAGTAAGGGCCAGGAAAGCCATCCTATCAGTGTGGGTATGTTCCAGCCATGCCTGGCCTTGTCTATGTTTGCCCCTTTTCAAGGAATACACTAGGGTAGCTTGGGACATGCCATGTAGATGGAGTCATCCAGGAATGTGTTTAAGAATCTTAAAGCAATAAACAAGTCAGACTAACTGCTTTCAAAGAATACAAGAGACTGGAATTTTCATGATAGAGATGGCTGACAATGAGTGTTAATCTATTTTAGCAGGCCTTATGTGAAGCAACAGACATCCACCTCTTCCCTCATTTTACAGATAAGGAAACTGAGGCAGAGAGTGGTTAAATAATCTGAGTTAAAGCAGCTAGTCAGTGGCCGAGCTGGGATTTGAACCCTGGTCTGTTGGCCTGTAGGCCCCAGCACCTGACTATCCATCACTATACTGCCCCTGGCTGGCATTCCTGGGATTATGCAGCGGTGGCATCCTGTCCCCTGAGCCCTTTCTCATCCCCCACTAATGGTGGTGCTGGTGATTGAGCCCAGTTACAGCTGTGTTGCCTGAGGTGCACAGGGCCTAGGGGGATAACTGCGTTATCTTTAGCCATTGCTTATTAGAGAGGGTGGTCTTGCCTTCTTTCTCCCTCCCAGAGCTGATATCACCTAAACCTTGCTGCGATTTTATTCCTGGGTTCCAGGTCTGATTTTTATTTCCCCTACATCCCATATCTCCTTCCTCTGACCAGACAAAATGGTCCCTTAGGAAAAGAGCTTTGAGGATTATACAGTGGAGATGGCTGTGGCTAATCAGTGACCTTCTCAGATTGCTTAGGAAAAGCGTGATTGTCCTTGTCAGGACTTTCTTCCCTGAGAGGCATCTAAGAGGTCCCTGAGGTCACAACTGGGAGTGACCCTGGGTGGGACGCAGTGTCTCAGGGGTGCTTTGTTTTAATCTGTGAATTTAAAATCGTGCTTTCCTGGGTGGGAGTTGGGGTGGGCAGTGGTTGTGAAGCTGGCGCCACAACATAGGATGGTGTGTAGCCTTGGCCATGTCCCTTTACCTCTGAGCCTTGGTTTGCAGTGAGGATCAGATGAGGTGCTACCTTGCCAGAGCGCTTCGTAAACTCTGTAGTGCTGTGACTGAGTGTGAGGTGCTGCGACCAAGTATCCATAAGGTACACGATCATCACATTGGTGTGTGCCACAGAAAGAACAGACAGTCATGTCACTAGGGTTAATTCTGGTCTCATTTGAAACTCAGCGTGGTGGTTTGGTGCCAGAGGTGTTCCTTGGGCCTCTGGTACAAGTGGATTGTTAAAAGAGTGTGGGTGCTGATCTGCCCTCATGCATAGAGCTTCATTTCATAGCCGGTTGCTTTCCTTGTTCCATGGGAAGCTTGCAGATACATTAACAGATCAACAATCGTGATCCTTCATCTGGACGCTTGCCTTCTGCGCTCTTCCCCAGTCACCCGTCCTGGTTTTCCTATCGGCTGCCAAAGGCATAGCTTTGATGTTAAGATTAAGATTGCAGCGAAGGAAGATGGGAAGGAATCTTTGCTGGGAGCTCGCCGTCAGCCAGCTGCTGTGTCATATTGTTTTGTCTTCACAGTGATCTTTTGAGGCTGCTCTTTACCCCTCATTTATAGCAGAGGAAATAAAGGTTCAGACATTCAATTGCCCATGGGCCCTTAGCTGGTAGGAGTCAGGGGTGAGATGTGTACTTGGGTCTGTCTCACTCTAATATCCATGGTCTTTCTGATTAAAATGATTAAATCTCCCTCTCTGTCTTGCCAGGAGCACCTAGGCCCACTCTTCTTTAGGGAATAGTATGCTTCCTGCCCTGCATATGGGATGGAGACGGGTGGATGGAAGCAGCATCCCCAGCTGGCTGGAGAGGGCCCTATGGGGCCTGGCCACGATGGCAGACACTGCCTCTCTACAATTGCTTTCTGTCTGACCTACCCCCAGGGGTGTGGGGAAGAGTTGGAGATGGTACTGTTGGAGCGGCGGCTTGTGCTGTTGGCAACCATAGGGTTCCCCTCTGCCTGGGAGACAGGGCAGGCACAGCGCTGAAGTGAGAGACAGCTGGGCTGGGGCTGCCTGTGGGCTGAGTGCCCTTTGAGGGTGGAATCTCCAGTCGAAGGGCCCCTCCCCGAGAAGCACCAAGTCCTAGTAAATCAAACAACAAACAGGGCTCTGCTTGGGCGGCTCATTTGCTGGAGAAACTCAGTGCTTCAGCTTCCTGCTAAAGGTATGCTGGTATGCCAGAAATTCCCTGGACAAGCAAGAAGGGAAGTCATGTCTTTATAGTAAAAACACTAATAAAACAGCTCTAGAATCTTCTCCTTCCTCTACACCCACACTACCACTAACTAAATTACCTTTTGTTCTTATCATTTGCTGAATTGCAGTGCTGCTTAATTGATTTTCCTGTCTTTGGTTTCTCCACACCCACTTTGATCTGTCCTCCTTATGGTTTCCAGAATGAGAATCGTTCAGAAATGCAAATCTGATCACGTTTTTCCCTTTGCTTCCCACCCTACACCTGCAAGATTGAGTGCAGGTGCCTGAGTGTGGCATTCCAGGACCTTCTGGAACTTTGTAGGACCTGCATGAACTGGGTTCCCTGACTGAAACAAAAGCAGTACCAGCCATTGATCTGGAGGGTCCAAGAAGGCCCTGCTCGTGCACTGGCTCCTGGGTGGGGACCATTCCATCAGGGGCAAGCCCAGGGCCACTCATTATGGTCTCTTCGTCATAGTAGTCAGGGCTCTGGGAGACTCTGTACTCTGTTGGACAAAGTAGCCACAGACCAACCCAGGTTCAAGGGGAGAGGAAATAGACCTCTAGATTGGAGGAGTGTCATATACTTTGTGGCCATCTTCAATCTGCTGTGGTCGTCTACACTCGTATTGTAGACTCAGATGATCCTGTGACTACAGTAGGGAAGAAGAACCCTCACCACCCACTGCCAGGAGCAGGGGCTCCCCACCTATTCTTTTTCTCTAGCAAATGCAAGATCTTACATAGCCTGCTTCACTTCCACACTCCCCTTGTGCATTCCGGGAAACTGAGTCTTCATGTGTCTTCCTAAGTGCAGGGGTGCAGCTGGGGGTTGTATTCCCAAACACTCAGCATCAACTGAATCCGGGTAGAACAACAAGGATTCCATATCTCTAGCTCACGGCAAATGTCTGTTATATAATGGACTTGAAGGTACTCTAAGGTACTCCATGTGGTTTACAGTATGCTAGGGTCCTTTTTCAAGGATATGTAACTCTCAGCCTCAGTTTCCTCAGCTATAAAATGAGATTAATAATGGTACCTGGCTGGGTGCAGTGGCTCACACCTGTAATCCCAGCACTTTGGGAGGGCGAGGCAGGCAGATCGCCTAAGGTCAGGAGTTCGAGACCAGCCTGGCCAACATGGTGAAACCCCGTCTCTACTAAAAATACAAAAAATTAGCTGAACATGGTCACGGGCACCTGTAATTGCAGCTACTTGGGAGGCTGAGGTGGGAGAATCACTTGAACCCGGGAGGCAGAGGTTGCAATTAGCCGAGATCAGGCCGCTGCACCCCAGCCTGGGTAACAAGAGCGAAACGCCGTCTCAAATAAATAAATAAATAAACAAACAAACAATAAAATAAAAATACCTATCAGAGGATTCATGTAGGTATTAGGTGAGATAATATAGAATGTATATAGCATGATACCTAGTACATAGGAATGCCCAGTTAAATAGAATATATCCAGTTGTGGTTAAAACAGTCCTGGAATACAAAAATCAGCTCAAAGTGGATCAAAAACCTGAATAAAAAAGATAAAACAATAAAACTTCTAGAACCCAGGAGAACATGTTTGTGAATGTGGGCTTGACAAATATCTCCTAGATAGGAAATAAAAAAAGACCGTTAAGTTGGACTTCATAAAAATTACCTGCTCTTCGAGATTTAAGAACTTTTGGAAGAATGCTTTTAGATGGCATGTGGTTCGAAGAAGAATGAGGGATACCTTTTTTTTCCTGTTGTAGGTTTTCTGGAAGCCAGCAGGAAGCCTCAGCCTTAGAAACATTAGCCGTAGAAGGAGGTTCGGAACAGTGTGGACTTAATAGAACTACTTTTGGTTGCAAGTAACAGAAAATGTGACTGGAATAGGCCATTATGTTTCTCCTATAATGAGTCTGGAGTTAGATGGCACACATGTGCTGGTTTTGCAGCTGAACAGGGATGCTGTCTGGTTTTCCAGGCAGTTCTTGCCATCCTTGTGGTTGCGAGATGGCTGCTGCAGCTTGTCCGTCTTCAAAATGGGCAGGAGGTGTTGGGCAGCACCAAGATCTGTCCCATGCTTTCCCAGCAGGTCCCCTAGCAGGCGGGTGCTCATGCCTCATTAGCCAAAACTGTCACAGCTAACCAGCTTCAAGGGAAGCTGAAAGTGAGGACTGAATCATCATGATGGCTCTGCGGGGACCCCATCCAGATCAATTACGTCACACTTGCTGAAGCTGAGGCTCGTGGGCTGTGATATGAAGACCGGGCTGCAAACCACTGACTGAGACCAGTTCATGACTGGGCACAGTGCTACCCTGAACAAAACTGGGTCCTGTGAGCAAGGGAGAAGCTGGGAGCTGATATTAGGTGGAGATGAGCAGTCTGAGCATGGTGCTCCACGGGGCGTGGCGGTTCAGGCGCCCCTCATCCTTCTGGGGGAGTTCACACTGCATTCATTGATCCCTGGTGTCCGGGGCACTCATCTGTCCTTGCCCCTTGCCCTTGTCCAGCCCTTTGTCCTTTTCTGTGAGGGCCTGAGTTGCTAAGCCAACAGTCACATCCCTGGAAAGGAAGCCCTCTATCTTTCCAGCATCGGGCACAGTCTCCTTCTCATAGTTGGTGCACATAGGTCAGAGTTTAAGGTGCCTTGCCTTCCCCATCCCTCCCCTCCAGTGGCTCCCCAGGGAACAGGCCTTAAGGATAGGTAAGGGGTTTGGCCCATTGGCAGAAATCTACCTTTGCCATTAGGTGCAGCCTCTGCCTTTTCCCCTAGGCCCCTGCTTGGTAATTCACACCCAGGTCCCTTTCAGTGTGCAATGTCAATAATACTCCAGGATTACCTGTTGTGATTGAGGGGTTGAGCGGAGGGAAAAACTAGTTCATGGCTGTGCGCTGTGGGCCTGGTGACCTTCAGACAAACACATGGAGTGTGTGTTTGAACTGGGACATAGGCCGTGCTGATGAGGGATCTGGTCTGTGAGCAACACCGCACCTGTGGCTCCTGACACCTGGGCCAGCACTCCCCTCAGCCTCCCAGCAGAAGCGCCGAGCAGTGGGGCTGCTGTGTCATGGACGCTCATACTGGGACAGAACTGCTGTCTGTTGCTTTGCCTTTCCTAGCCCTCGGTCAGGTGTCTGTGTGGACACGTCTGTTCCCCCGACTTGTGTGGGTTCCTGAAAATTATGAACCCTTGCTGCTTAGGACTGTTGTCCTTAGAGTCCAACAGTGCCTGGCATCGGGAAGAGGTTTGGTTGTTGAATGACTGGATGATGGGCAGAAGTTCTTCGTTGCCCTTATTCAATTGCTTCAGGCACAGGGGAGTTAGGGGGTAAAGTGGGTGTCTTTCTTTCTCATGATTTAGTCCTGTTGGTCCCCACAACCCCTAAGGACTGCTGGTACCAACAGCACATGAGGTATTGGGGGGTGGTTGTATCGAATTGAGGTAGGAAGGAAAACTTGAAAGGCAGATCAAGACAGATCATTTACTGGCTTTTCAAAGAATTGCTTTCTGAAGAGCAGTGTTTGGACTCACCTTGGCTTTGCAGGTGGGAGCTGTATTAGGCTGTTAGGTCAGGGAAATGCCTTCCTCTTCAGTTCTGCATCTCACAACCTCCATGGCGCGTGAAATGGCCTAGCAGTTGTTGCTGAGAAAACTCAGGCCCTTGGCCATTCACCCTGGCCCAGCCCAAGCTCTGCATTTCCCAGGAAGCATTATGGCTGCTTTGAACCCATATTTGACCACATAGTCTCTTCTTTCCCTGACTGCTCATGCTTAGTACTGGAGCAGTGGGAACAAGTGATTTATCTAAGGTGGGTGTTTAGTTGCACAGAGGAACTAACTCGTCAGTGCTTCCGTACAGGGTCTCTTGCACCCACCGCTGCACCAGCCAAAGGCAGTCAGTCATACTCTTAGACAAGTGAGCTCGTTTTTTCTCAGCCTGGGGTTGAACCTCCCATCTACAGTCTGTTGTCAGGTCCTCAGAGTTTGCATTCCCAGTGGAGCTGAGGGAAGGGCAGGAGGCCCTGAGTTCCCAGCTGTGGCCGTTCTCACCCCTGGCCTCCTTGGGAACGTCTCCACTTGTGGTCTGGGTTAGACTTGTTTGTTTGTGTTTGAAGTTTCCCGACTCTGAGTTTGACGTCAAGGCAGGATTGCTGGTGGGAGGCTTGGCGGGGAGGTTGTCTCTACACAAATGCAAAAGCCTGGCAGCTTCCCCAGAAGAGTGCGGGTGCGGGCCGGGCTGGGCGAGGGCTGGCTGTTGCGAAATGCCCAGCTTAAGGGTTGAGGTCACTTGTACTTTCTCCTCTCCTCGCCCCACTTTCCCCGTGTGCTTCTCCTGCTCTGCCCTATGCCCGTGAATGTCAGCCCCCATGGGTGCCCTTGAGGGCTGGGCAGTGCTGGAGCCAAGGGCTGTCTCTGGTGCCCTTGGAGCTGGGTGCTGTGGTTGCTGCATGCCTGTGCGTGGAACTGTCAGCTGCATCACAACCTCCAGAGGCCTCCTTACATTCTCAGAAATCATTTTGCAACAAGTTGGCCATGGCAGCAAGGCTAGACTGCTTAGCTGACTGGGTTGGCGGGAAGTTCCCAGAAACGCACTCTAGCTTTGGGAAGGAAGTGGAAGATGTAAGGGGAGCTTCCCTGAGGCGTGGACAGGACGGGCCAATAGTGGAGGAGGAGCAGCAGCTTCAGCGACCACTGGAGGGAAGGCTGGAGTAAGTCGCCAGGGCTTTGGTGGCATCCTGAAGTTTGGGATGGTGTAGTCAGCGACTTGGCAGGAGCAAAGACTGCTGTGGGCACCACATAAGAGTCTGGTGCTGCCCACTGAGGAGGAGGGAGTCGGGGTCTTGTGGGTGCTGGTGAGCTGGAAGCTGTCCAGGAACTGCACCTGCCACAGGAGGACTAAATAAAACAAGAGGCAAGTGATGGACGAGTGGAGTGACTGTCCATTTGCTTCGTGTCACTCTATAAAGCATGCTAGGATCTTCTTAAAAGGGATGGCCTCAGGTTATAGGCAGGATGATGGCTAGTTTTAATGAGTGTAGTGCTGGCTTAGAGCCAGGGGTGGGGTACAGCCCAGAGGGTAGGTTACTGCAAGTCAGGACCAGAGGTGGTGGCCCAGTTGGGTGGCTAGATACATTTAGAGGGTGTGGGCAAGCCTGTGGCTCTTATTCACAGGATTCACTGCCTGGAACAGTCTAGGCGTGGCTGGATTTTGGGCTTTGGATCGCAAAAGAGGTAGACCCTGCCCACTGCCATCCTGCTTGTACCAGTCAAGACAGCTTAGGGTGTGGGTTGCAGGAGTCATTATTTTGAGAGGTACATAGAGAGTATTAGATTGAGGTTGGAATGCCTTCTTTAACCATAGGATTCAAGAAAGTTACAAAGGCTGGTGCCTTGGTTTCCTCATTGTAAGATGGGAATAATGAAGTACACCTTTAAGTTTTGTGGGTTTCACATGTGTGGTTTCATGATTTGCGAGTGATGGTAAAGGATGAGCAGTGACTTGTCATTTGGCTGAGGCTGGACTCGATGGTAGGCATGCCGGTGAGCATCCCTGAGCCAATGAGTGCGCCCAGTGTGCTGCCCAGCACCCACATCCCGATATAGCTTTGTTTTTCTTTACTCAATGTTGAGTACACAGTACATCCCATCAGAAGTCTGGAAGAGTCTGTAGTGTTTTCAGTTACACATGACTGTATTTTGTGGAGGGAATCATGTGCTTTAGGGACATTGCCAGCTTTTGGGTTGTGTGTGAAGATTGGAACATCAGTCACTCTTGTGCTATCAGGGATCTACTCTAATTCCTAGTTTCTGGAATTTTCACTGACAATCCAGTCAGAGGAAGTGATATGGTACAATACATAAAGAAGAGATTATTAACACTGCTAGATTGACAAATGAGTATTGACATGATTCTGTAACTGAGGGAGCCTGCTACTATACATGGGAAATTGGTGTCCATGTTAGCCTGTGCCTTGGATTCATTTGTTCATTTATATGTTAACATCTGTGACATCTGTCATGACAGATTTAGCCTCCTGCCCTGCTTCTGAGACATGAAGACTTGGGCCACTGAGAGCATCCTGTGGCAGCCTACGACCAAAGTCAGGGTTAGGGTGACAACCTATAATAGGCCTTGGCATCTGGCTGCTAACATAGCCAAGATCATGTGTTTGAGAGTTGCCCACAGAAGAGACCTCCCCGTCTCAGGCCCTGCAGTTTTAGAGTGGAGCTGACTTTGTTTGCAAAGTCAGTCGTCTGGAAAGAGGTGTTTTTTGCAAAGGTGCAAAAGAGCCTGGGTGGGGTATAATCCAAATGGCACCTGTCAAAAGTCTTCATGCTCCTCCTTTTCGAGGTCATTCTGCAGGCTGAGCAGGAGTAACACTAACAGAGTTCTATTTAGTGAGCTCTTTATGTGTTCTGGACATTGGACTAAACACTTTGCATACATGAGTCTGCAGCAAATTCTCAGCAGTGCTGTGGGGCATATATTATATTTTCTCTGCTTTACAGAGGAGGAGACTAAGATGACATGATCTAGATCCTGCCACACAGCTGATGTGTGATGGTGCAAAAGGTAGAGCCTCCTGGCTGCCAAACCCAAGCTTCTCGCAGGAGGGATGGCACCACTAACTAATAGTAGGCATGGCCTCTGACCAGTCAGAACAGGTGCTGGTGGTAAACAGGAGGCGTGGGTTGTCTGCCTGTCACTGCTGCACTGCCCAGCCAGTCCAGCACAATGACTGGCCCGTCCCTGTCCACACACCCTGTGGCAGCCCATGGGAGCTTTCTGCCTGGACTACCATTTTAGCTGGTGCTAAATGGTCTCGCTTTTAGAGGCAAGGCAGCTATTGCTCCAGCTCCATTGTGGCAGCCTCCAAGGGATGGTTGGTTCTGTGGCCACAGAGGAACCCAGCCTCCCAAATCAGACTGGCCCACATGTAGGTTGCTTGGGACAGCCATGACACACCATGGAGGATGGGCTCAGGATGCTAAGGGGCACCAGCTATGGAGACGCAGGTTGGGGCACAGCGTAAAGGAAGGATGACAAGGAAAGGACCTGCAGGTTGGGGGCATGAGGTCTCCATGTTTCTGGAGATCCCCACAGTTCTGGGGGCTGTGTCCTTTACCTGCAGAAGTTTCTTTCTTCAGTGGCACATGCTTCTCCTTGGCACAGTATCGGCTCAACCAGGCCCACGCTCTCCAGGGATGTCTGACAAGCCTCACCACCATCCAAGTGATACTCATGGAGCCTCCATTTGGGAGGCCTGTGCCAGAGTCATACCAGAACAGCTGGGGTGGCGGATGACACTGAGGCCGATCAGGATGCCAGGTTGGGGGTACAGATGTTCCTTTGGACAAGTGGAGCCGATGTCATTTCTGGTGACTGAGGTTGGAGGTTAGCATCCTCTGGTGCTGAGGTTGGAGGTGAGCACTCAAAGGAGGATGGGGTTGGGTTACCTGGAGTCAGCTGGGTGGGTACAGGTCTTGGCCCTCTTGCCTTTAGAAGAAATGTACCTGATTCACAGGTTCCTCCAGCATTGTCCTGAAGTCAAGACCAGATTTCAGGGTCTTCCTTAGTCCCATCTCCAACATCTCTAACATTGGCAGATTCCCACCTATATCTTCTGTATTGCCCAGGGAGGTAATAAGAGAGAACCTGAGGGCTTCGCCTAAGAAGAACACCACCCACGTCCGCTGCCACCGCAAGAGTGTTTTCTGTGTTCCATACATTTTGCTGAACATTTTACATTCATATTTTTCTCATGTAAGCCTTCACAACAGCCTTTTGAGGTAGATCAACCCCATTTTACAGGTAGGGAAAGTGAGGCTCACAGGTTAGATCCCATGGCTATGTTCACCCAAGGGAATGGTGTCAAGGGACTTTAGGGCTACAGATGTCCTTCATGGAGGCACACCGACTCCTGGGTATGGCTGGGATAACCAGTGGTGGAAATAATAGGACCCGTGGTTTGTTTTTTGCTTGTTCCAAGCACTTTGTATACAGCAGCTCCCTTGGCCTCAACCTCGATAAAATGATACTCTTTTTATAGGTGGTGAAACTGAAGCTGAACCAAGGGGGACTTCCCCAAGATCTTTGATTTTAGATGTCAGAGCTGGGACTAGAGCTGAGCTCCTTCAGCCCCAGATACTTAGTGAGTGCCTGCTGTAGTATTGGTAGCACCCACCAACTGTTTGTGGCTGACCTGATACTCTTCTCTTTCCGTAAGGCAGGCTCTGGTCAGGGCTGGGGTGGGCCCACAGTACATTCTTGAAGCAAAAGAATATTGGGGCGTGAGAGATGTTGGTTCCAGCCCAGAGCCTCCCCTGTGGTCAGAGACCTAATGACTCTTTCCCTCTTGCCGCTGGTCCCATCCCTGAAACCCCAGGTGCTTGTCTATTCCGGAAAATTTATATCTTGCGGTTTTGTGGTTAAGAGAAAATGACGCTACCAATGAAAGGTCCCGGTTTAGGCCCCCAAGGCTGGGCTGGCAGGCCCCACTGTGGTTTATCTGGGAAAGTAGCCCCTTGGTGCTTCTGTGACTGCAACCAACTTTCCAAGAAGTGAGAACAGCTTCATTTCTCTCTGACGGGGAGTGGCTGCCTGCAGGCCACCTCCATCCTTTGTGAACCAGAGAAGTTTTGCTCTGTCAGCAGAACCCACATCTGCAGAGGTTATTTCTTGACAAGTTCTGGGAGATAGCAGCTGCCAGGACACCAGACCTGCCAGCAGCTGGGTCATGCTGCACTGCGTGTCTTCCCTTTTCCTTGTCTCAGGCACAGCTCGCCAGGTTTATGGGTTATCTGGGTGCAGAGAAGAACCACTTCAAGTTCTGCGCAGTCCTACCCATGGGCCTGCTTTGGGCTGTCTAGCGGGGATCTCTACCGGCCTCTAAAAAAATAAACCGCTTGCTCCTCTTCTAGGGAAGCTGCCCTGGCTTTTGAGATGTTCAGACCCCTGTCTCATCACTTGCCCAGTTGGTGTTTGTTTTTTGCTGCCGTTTGATAAACTTTGTGTGCCTGTCTGGCACAATGTATTATGTGTTTGTGTGTTCATCCTTTCAACAAAGGTTTTAAAATAGCAAACCAGGCTAGGTGTGGTGGCTCATGCCTTTAATCCCAGTACTTTGGGAGGCTAACACAAGAGGATCGCTTGAGCCTAGGAGTTAGAGACCAGCCTGGGCAATATGGCAAAACCCTATCTCTGTTATAAAAAAGAAAAAAAGCAACCCATGTGCTGGGTGCTGTGCTGGTTCCTGAGGTCTGTTGGTGACTAAGAACACCAGCTGGACCCTACCTCCCAGAGTTTTCAGCCTGAAGAGGGAAGCAGACAAGTGTGAAACATCAGAACTGCGATATGTGATCTGGGCAGGGGGCTGGAGGGCTTGAGGAAGGCTTCCTGGAGGAAGGGGTATCTGAGCTGATCCTTGTAGGCGGAGTCACTGTGAAGAGCTTGCTTAGCAGGGGACCAGAGCCTCAAAGCTGATAAGGGCAGGTAGGTTGTGGGGAGGCTGAACTGGGTAAGGCCCAAATGCTGGCTCAGGCTAAGGCCAGGTGGGCTCATCTTGATGTTGGCCTGTGGTGGCTAAAGTCTTATGCAAATGGCATATGTTATGAATCATTCCCAGAAGCAGGGCCCTTGAAGGCCATGTGCCAGTGACAGAAGGGCTCTAGTGCTACTGCTTTTAGTGCCAGCAGCTCGACCTCTCTAGTTAATGTGGAAAAGAGTGGTTCTGAGTTTGCACAGCTGTTTGATTTATAGTCCTGTCTCTGGTCAGCCCTTTGAAGTGGTGGTTTCAGAGCCGCGTGGAATGGAGGGAAGGGCTGGCTGTGAGAAACATGGGGATAAGGACCACACGTTTTCTTCCTCTGGCATTTCTGAGCACACGTTATGTGCCAGGTGCTGTAGTAGGAACTGGGGATATGAGGGAAATACGGTCCTTGCCCTGATGTCTGCCCTGACTCTAACCTAGTCTTTTGGAGGTCTCCATGCTGTAGTTGAATATGAGCTAGGTATCATCATTCCTGTTTATAGGTGGGTGAACTGAGACTCAGAAAAATTAATTATCTTCCTTGGGGCCGTGCAACCTAGTATATGGTGGATTTGAACCCAGATGTGTTCAACCCAGAAGTCTGGGAGCTCATGTCTATTGGGGGAGATTGAGGCAGAAGCTGTTAACTGTAGTATGAGGCCCCTCCATGATCGGGCCTCTGAAAGAGTCACGCAACACACCAGGAAGGGGAGAGGCGGACTCTGACCTGGCCTGGGTAGGAAACTCCGGCAGGTATTGGAGGAATAGCTGCTGGGTGAGTGTGTGCCTGGTGGGCAGGGCCAGGGGCTATGGAAAGGAGCTGGGGGCTGGGGGAGGTTGGGGCCCTGGTTTTGGAATTTGCCTCTGGTCTCACTGGATGGGATGGATCAGGGTGGGGTAAGCCAGGATAGGGCACATGAGTGCCTCCACTTAAACCTGTAGGATAAAAGCTTACTGGTGTGTCTACGGTTGTGAGCTTCATGCCCTGTAGGTGCTCCCCCAGGCTTAGGTTCCATAATAGGACAGCAGGTGGACTCAGAGTCCTGAGCCTTAGCAGTGTGTTTATTTGATTAGATTAGCAGGGTCGGCTCTGGGCTCCTGAGGGGCATGGGGCGCAGGAGTGTCAGGTGGTCAGCCTCTGGATCTGTTGTTTCACCAGACATCAAAACTGTACAGTTGAGAGTGTGGAATTATTTTGATTCTGACTCAGCGCTCTCTCTCCAGCAGTTGTCTGCATTTGCCACTGAGCCCCTAGCACCCTGAAGGGAGCAGGGACCATGGGAGAGGGGTAAGCAACCCCAAGGGGGTTGAATCTGGCTCTATCAGATTGTTGGTGAGCCTGGGGCCAAACTAGTTTCTAGGCGAAATTTCAAAAACGCTGATGTGGCAGCAGTGGTTTCATTATTATGGGTCTCATTTCATGCTCACATCTCTCTAGCCACAGGAGTTCTTAACCTGGGGTCTGTGGATAGAATTCAGGGAGTCCATCCATGAACTTAGATGGGGAAGAAAATTGCACTTTTATTTTCATTAGCCTTAACTGGAATTTAGCATGTCGTTCCACTTGGTTGTAGGCAATGAGGCACAGTTACCTTAGCACACACCTGTGGCTCGGTCACCAGTAGGAGTCACAGATGTTTTTCCCATTACATCACAGTTGTGGAGCTATCTGAAAAAGCAGTTTACACTTGTCACAACTTTAAAGTTATGGCAGTTATTAGATGTACTGTTGGATGTTTAATACTTTAATAGAAGCTTTTATGACTCTATCACAGGTGTCTTTTCTTTTTTTTTTTTTTTTGAGACAGAGTCTCGTTCTGTCACCCAGGCTGGAGTACAGTCAGACAGGGATACTCAGCCTGTATCTCAGTATATTTTTCTTTTTTTTTTTTTTTCTGAGACAGTCACCAAGGCTGGCAGGCTGGGGTGCAGTGGCACGATCTTGACTCACTACAACCTCTGCCTCCCAGGTTCAAGTGATTCTCCTGCCTCAGCCTCCTGAGTGACTGGGATTACAGGCATGTGCCACCACGCCTGGCTTATTTTTGTATTTTTAATAGAGATGGCATTTCACCACATTGGCCAGGCCGGTCTCGAACCTCTGACTTCGGGTGATCCACCTGCCTTGGCATCCCAAAGTGCTAGGATTACAGGCGTGAGCCACCATGACTGGCCGTCTATCACAGTTTTCAGTAGTTTGATAAATGTGTTTAAATAGAATTGATTTCCTTTGTAATTCTAAATGTGTTGTTTAATACATTTCAAAGCATTGTTCTGTCCAGGCGCAATGGCTCACGCCTGTAATCCCAGGACTTTGAGAGGCCAAGGTGGGAGGATTGCTTGAGCCCAGGAGTTCAAGACCAGCCTAGGCAACATAACGAGACCCCATCTCAAAAAAAAAAAAAAAAAAAAAAAAGATGAAATAAATGAAAGTATTGTTCTTTGAAAGAGATCATGGGCCTCCCTAGACTTCCACAAGGATCCATGCCCCCAAAATGGTTATAAGCTCTTATTCTAATTGGAAATTTGGAGCCTTTCTAGATATTTGAAATTAAAAATTATTAATTCATCTTTTTTTTCTTTGTAAAATATTGTGACTCTGTTAACAAGAGTCCTTGCTCTTTAGAAAAATGTACTGAGGGCCTGATGCAGTGATCCTAAGTATTTTGTTTTATACTCAGATCAAGTGATCTGCCTACCTTAGCCTCTCAAAGTGCTGGCTCACGCCTGTAATCCCAGCACTTTGGGAGGCGGAAGTGGGCAGATCATCTGAGGTCAGGAGTTTGAGACCAGCCTGGCCAACGTGGTGAAAATCCGTCTCTACTAAAAATACAAAAATTACCCCTTTATGGTGGCACGCACCTATAGTTCCAACTACTCGGGAGGCTGAGGCACAAGAATCATTTGAACCCAGCAGGCGGAGGTTGCAGTGAGCCAAGATCATGCCACCGCACCTCAGCCTGCCAGCCTTGGTGACCATCTCAAAAAAAAGAAAAAAGAAGAAAAATATACTGAGATACGGACTGAGTATCCCTTGTCTGAAATGCTTGAGGTCCAAAGTGTTTTTGATTTTTGATTTTTTAGAATTCTGGAATATTTTTATTATACTTAATGGCTAAGCATCCCAAACCCAAAAGTTCAAAATCCAAAATGCTCCAGTGAGCATTCCTTTTGAGCATCATGTCAGTGCTCAAAATGTTTTAGATTTTGGAGAGGTTCACATTCTGGGTCTTTGGAAGCGTTTCGGATTTTGGGTTTTTGGATTTGAAATGCACTACCTATATTTACAGATAAAAGGAAAAGGAATGAATGAACATCAAAACCATGAGGGACAGCAGGGTTGAGAAGTGTCTCCAGAAGCCAGGTTCCTATATGAGACTGTGAAGGTGGTACTTATTTTGGGGGGATGCTTGGAAGTCACCATTAGGAGGCCACCAGAGTCTTAGCATCATTTCAGGAGCTCTCCCTGGATCACTTAGCTGTAGCCAAGCCAGGCAGCTCCCTGGTCTTCTGGCGGTGAGCTCGTTTCCATCTGTCGAGCCTACCTGGCCTCTGTTTGGAATGCGAGTCCCTTATTTATCATCAGACCTGGGCCGTACCCTCCTTGTGCTTCTCTGTACCCCGTGTTCCCCAGTCCAATGCTGGGCACCCAGTCAGAGCCGAGTGTTTGTCGGGTTGACCTAAGTCAGGCTGTCCTTGTGTAAGCTTATCTTATTTGAAGTTTTAGCCGTTTGCAAGTCTTTTGAAAGCTTTGGACAATAACTCTGGAAAATACACAGACTCGCATATCTGAAATTTGCATACATTTCAGGGTGTGGATCCCTGAAAGCCTACTGGGAATCCGAGTCCAGGACCCTGGCCAGTACTGCTGCTGCTCAGTGGTCATAGCGACACTTGCGGTGCTCACTGTGTGCCAAGCGCATCATTTCTTCCATCTCTCTGAGAGTCAGCTTCCATTATCCCCATTTTTCTGGAGGATAAGATGGAGACCTTTCTCAAGATGGAGACCTTTATAGGGGGTTAAGTAACTTGTCCAAGGTCACACAGAGCTAGGGTGTGACTGAACACTTGGATCCCAACCCAGGCAGTTGGATTCTTCACTGGAAGCATCCTAGGCGGGAGGTTACCACTTCTCCCCGAACCAGCAGGTCTTCCATATTAGCAATTACAAACTCCCTGACCCCACCTTGGCAGGAAAGGCTTCTTTTTTTCCCGAGACAGGGTCTTGCTCTGTCACCCAGGCTGGAGTGCGGTGGTGTGATGTTGGCTTACTGCAGCCTTGACCTCCTCCGCACAAGCGATCCTTCCACCTTAGCCTCCCAAGTAGCTAGGACTACAGGTGCGCGCCATCATGCTCTGCTAATTGTTGTATTTCTGGTAGAGACGGGGTTTTGCCATGTTGGCCAGGCTGGTAGGAAGGCTGCCTTATATTTAACCCAGCTCTCTGTTCTGACCAGTGTTGCCCATGACGCTCACGTCCTGAGGTGGGCAGTGTCAGCCGCCTTGGGTAGGGCCGGGGGCTCATGGGTGGCCACCAGCCTCTGCCTGTTCTCCCAGACCCTTCTTCACCATTTCCCCTCCCCTGCAAACAGCAGAGAGGAGAGCCAGCCCCTTTCCTCATCACATTGCTTGTGCCTGCCTGAGCTCCTCTGTAGTGTGCTTGGGCCTGACATATGGTTGGGCCACAGATGAACACAGGCTTTTCTTTTTTGGGCTTTCTGCAGGCGAAGCTGGTCCGGTACATTTGTAAGCAGAGGCAGTGCAAGCTGAGCGTGGCTCCTGGTGAGAGGACCCCGGAGCTCAACAGCTACCCCCGCTTCAGTGACTGGCTGTACACTTTCAACGTGAGGCCGGAGGTGGTGCAGGTATGCAAGCCGGGGCTCGGCACAGGGATAGGCTTGAGGGGCCAAGCAGAGGGAACACACACAAACCCAAGGGCTAGCTTCCCCGTGGCTAAGACTAAGGGTTGATGCTCTCTACTCTTGAGAAGGAGGATGGGGAGGGACAGCAGCAGCCAAGAGGAATCCCGGGTACATGTGGCTCCAACAAGTGTCCTGGGTGCTATTGCCTGATGAACTAGGGGAGCCCCACGCTGGGCATTGATTTGTTCATCATACTTACAACAGCCAGCATATCTGGAAGCACTGGCTGTGTGGCAGACACTGTGTTAAACGTTTCTGTGTTTCGTAAGACAGATAATCTCACTGTCATTGTTGCCATTTTATACTTGAGGAAATTAAAGCACAGAATGGTTAAGTAAGTTGTGTAAAATCACACAGCTAGTAAATGATAACCTTGGAATTTGGAAATGAGAGTCTGAATTTAGTTTAGTCTTCTAACTGCTACAATATGCTGTCTTCCTTCCATCGTTCTCTCTTCCTGTGTGTGCAGCCTACCCACCTGCCAGCCAGCCAACTAACCAACCAGCGCACCCGGAGTGTGTACTGTGCCAGGTGCCAGGGGTGCAGGTCAGCTGTCATGGAGTGCAGATTAGTCCTACTTGGCAGGCGTGGTTCACCCAGTCAGATCTCATAAATCTCCTACTTCTATCCTAAAATTAAAAATATTGGCTTTTGCTGCTGTGTAAAAAGTAGCATGAATTCATTATGTATAGATACTTTGGAAACAGAGAAGGAAAGAAATCACATACATACTCCTAACACTCAGAAAATCTATGATCATTAAGGTCTTTTTTTTTTTTCCTTCCTCTCCCCGATATGGAAATCTTTTAAAAATTTCTTTCTGGACAGTCCTGTAAGGTAGTCACAAGCCTCATGATTGTCAAGCACTTAGAACATGGCTAGTCCAAATTAAAATGTGCTATAACTTCTTTCCTTGCTCTTACCAGTGTGGGCAAGGCCCTGTGGCTCTCCCCCAAGGCACACTGCAGACCTGCCTGCCTCTCCCTCCCTGCCTCCAGCACCATGGTCCAGGCCACTGTCACCTCCTGCAGAACCTCTGCAGCGGCACCTCACCCCTTGCATTCCATTTTCCACCCAGCAGCCAGGGTGCTCACCTAGAAAGGTGACTTAGATCCCGTCCTTTTTCAGTGCTTCCTGTTTCCTTCAGAATGAGTGTCAGATGCCTCCCTTGATCTGGCCTCTCTCGCCGCAGCTTGCTCACCTTCTCCTTTGCTCAGTAGACTCTGACCTTTGCACTTGCTCCCCCCTTCCTTGGAGTGCTCTGCCCATGACTCATCCCTTGAATATTTTTCTGGTGTTGAGCATTGTCACCGCCTCCAGGCAGTCATCCCTGACGATGTGATCTAAAGATCACCCCCTGCCCATCATTCTTGCCTGCACACCTGGGTTTATTTTCTCAATGACACCGACTACTTTCTGGAGTGACCTAACTGATTTGTTGTCTGTGGTCTGTCTGCTTCCCCTGGGATGCGAGCACCATGAGACAGGGCTTTGCTGTTTGGGTTCGTTTGCCACAAAATCGCCATTGAGTGTTGGGCCCAATATGGCAGTTGCTTGGTTGCGGCAGATATAAAAATAAATACCTCTTTATTTATTGAATAAGTAGATTTCATCATGACACGGGAGATGTCTCCAATAGCCCAGGGTTTGGCCCCGAGTGGGTGGTAACACAGGTGACTCTTAGCTCTGGCTTTCAGTGTAAGTCCTGCAAGAGAAGCCAGTGTAGGGATCAGAGCCCCAAAGAACCCCCTTCCCAGCTATGCCTGTCTGCTATGAGTTACCTCCATGAGCCCTGGGAGAATTGGTGCCCCCAGGGGAGATGGCCCTCTCGAGGAAGGCTAGGGCAAGTGCCCCAAAGATTTCTTGGGTGCAGTAGCACTCCCCTCTTCCCATGCCAACGTCCTTTTCATTCACGAAGGACTTGTGCTGCCAGGAGCCCAAGCAGCACTTTCCTGGGAGGCCTCTGCTGTCTGATTATTGAGCTGCACTGGTGGCCACAGTGGGGTCCTGGGGCCCCTGAGAGCTTCTGGGTTCTTTTGCCTCGAAGTTGACACAGAGCACATCTGGCATGTGATGATGGGTGCACTGATGTGTTATTTAATTATCCCAACACCCTGCTTAATAGAGACCATTTTCCCCATCTCACAGTTGAGGAAGCTGGCACTCAGTGGGTGCAGAAACTCACCAGGGTCCTAGAGACACAGAGGAGCAGAGCCGGGTGCCCCTCCACACCTGACACTGAGTCCTCTGTCACCAGGGTCCCAGAGCCAGAGAGGAGCAGAGGCGGGTGCCCCTCCACACCTGACTCTGAGTCGTTGGTCTCAACCACTTCTCTCTCCTTCTTGGAATGCCTGGATTCAGGCACCTGGCCAAGCCCTTTCACCTTCTGAAGCTCCAGTCTCCTCCTTTTGTGAAATGGGAATAACCCATGTGCTGCTTGCTGGCACAAGTAGTTGTGAAAGTCAAGTGCTTAGAGGCAGGGGTGGAGGAAGAAAAATTAACAATTTCCCACCTCTCTCTTGCCCTCAGCTGCTGTTAATCCCAGGTGAGAGCCAGACCCTGGAGAGGCAACTAGAGAGGCCTGTACACAGGGCAGCTCTAAACAGCCTCCTGGGGAGTGAAGGAAGGCTGGAATCGGCTGACCAGAGGCAGTTTTCTGAATCAAGAGAGGGAGCGGGAGTCAGCCCAGAGCTTAGAACAACCAGCCTGACAGAGCTGGGCCAAGTGTCCTTCCATCCCCCAAATTGGTACCAAGGGTGTCCTCCCCAGCAGGGCCAGGAGGAAGTGAGGCTGGAGTGGATGGGGAGCAGAAGGAGGGTGGACTGGGCTGCGGGAGCCTGCTGGAGGTACCTGAGCCTGGCAGCTTTCTTCCTGGGCTTTAAGAACCACAAGGGGCTGGGCGCGGTGGCTCAAGCCTGTAATCCCAGCACTTTGGGAGGCCGAGACGGGCGGATCACGAGGTCAGGAGATCGAGACCATCGTGGCTAACATGGTGAAACCTCGTCTCTACTAAAAATACAAAAAACTAGCCAGGCGAGGTGGTGGGCACCTGTAGTCCCAGCTACTCCGGAGGCTGAGGCAGGAGAATGGCGTAAACCCGGGAGGCGGAGCTTGCAGTGAGCTGAGATCCGGCCACTGCACTCCAGCCCGGGTGACAGAGCAAGACTCCGTCTCATAAAAAAAAAAAAAAAAAAGAACCACAAGGAGCCATTAGCTGCTGTCACTACATCTTCCCCAGACTCTCCAGAAACCCCTTCTCAAGATTTCTCTTTTTCTTCCTCCCAAATCTCATGTCAGTTCCTGGGCTGTAGCCAGAATATTCTAAAGCCTAGAAAGAAAAGGCTATTTCCTTTACTAAACCCAGCTTCAGCTCCTACAGACTGGGAGAGGGCTACCTTGGTTCAGTTCTACCTCTGGGAGTTTCTCCTTGTACGTGCATGGAAGCCTAGTGACAGGGTAACCCTGAGTTAGAGCAGCTCCCCAGGGCTTGGACTCCAAGGGCTGGCCCCAGGGGTATGGGTCTATTTTATTCTGTTTCTTAACCCAGACAGTTGTTTGGACTCTGACTCGATACCCACTGCCGTCCCGGACCCCTACCCTGGCTGTGATGGATTCTGTGTCCTTTCAGTTGTTATTGGCTCTATAAGTTCTGCCCATCAAAGACAGGTGCAGTATTCAGAAGCCAAAGTTCCAAACAGCATTAAAAACCCATGCCTTTCAGAGAATCTTTTGACTTCTTAACCCATTTATGCCGGAGGTTGCAGGTTTTTGAATTTTTGCAATCAGACCTTGGCGATGACCTTGAGCAGTAGGATATAAATAACTCCCATGTGCTTAGCATTCCAACAATGGAACACTAGGCATAAGTGGGTTGTCATCTAAAACAGGGGTCCCCAACCCCCAGGCCACTGACAGGTACCAGTCCGCTTGGCCTCTTAGGAACCAGGCCACACAGCAGGAGGCGTGCGTTTATAGCTGCTCCCCATTGCTCGTGTTACCGCCTGAGCTCCACCAGCTGTCAGATCAGCAGCGGCGTCTAATTCTCACAGGAGCACAAACCCTGTTGTGAACTGCATACGCGAGGGATCTAGGTTGTGTGCTCCTTGTGAGAATCTAATGCCTGATGATCTGTCACCATCTCCCATCATCCCCATATTGGACTGTCTAGTTGCAGGAAAACAAGCTCAGGGCTCTCACTGATTATACATTATGGTAAGTTGTATAATTATTTCATTATGTATTACAATGTAATAGAAATAAAGTGCATGATAAATGTAATGCACTTTAATCCTCCAGAAACCATCCCCCACTCCCTGTCTCTGGAAAAATTATCTTCCTTGAAACCAGTCGCTGGTGCCAAAAAGGTTGGGGACCACTGTTCTAAACCATTGTTTATTTTCTTACATAAACTTTTTACTTCAGAATAATTTTAGATTTACAGAAAAGTTGCAGGGATGTACAGAGAGTTCTCGTATGTACCCCTCACCCAGTTTCCCCATCATTAACGTTGTCATGACCAGGGTGCCTTTGTCAAAACTGAGGAAATGACACTGGTATATTACTATGAACGAAACTCCAGACTATTTAGGTTTCACCAGTTTTTCCTTTACTGTCCTCTCTCTTTTCTAGGATGGATCCGGGGCACCACACGGTTTACATTATTTTGATTTGTCATGTCTCCCCAGTTTCCTCTGCTCTGTGACAGGTTCTCAGTCTTTCCTTATTTTTCATGACCTTGACACTACTTTGTTTTTTGAAAGTGAGCCCTCCCTTAGGATTGGGGGGTATGGGGGGTAGGTGGGTTAAGCTCCATCTCCTCTGGGGGTATATCTACAAAGATTATTTGGAACTTTTCTGTCGGAAAGAGTTGTCTTTTCTCTTCCATTTATTTATTCATTCAGTCATTTATTTATATCAGTATGGGCTCATGTCTTTTTCTTTTACACATTGGTTTCTAATCCAATAAATACATGATTTATTGGAATACATGATTGTATTGGAATACATGATTGTATTCCAATAAAAAAAATACATGATTTTTTTTGTTGCTCAAGTTCTTCCAGCTTTGGCCATTGGGAGTTCTTGCAGGTTTGTTCCTGCATCCTGTGACATGCTTCATCCTACAGTTTTGTTTGGGGTGTGTGTGTGTGTGTGTGTGTGTTGAGCACTTCCTTTGCTTTCTGACATATGGTATGCTGCAGCCCCCTCTTTTTTTTTTTTTTACTAACCCCACTTCTAGAATCAGTTATTTCCCCAGGGAGCCTGGTGAGTCATTTGCTCTGCTTTGTTTTGTTTTGCTTTTATTATTTTTATTTTGTAAAACTGTGTTGAAATTCACATAACATAATTTACCATTTTAATCATTTCTAAGTTTACAGTTCAGCGACATTAAATACATTCACATTGTTTTGCGACTGTCAACACTGGAATGTTTTCATCTTCTCAAATGAACCATTGGCTTTATTAGAAGAGATGTGTTTATCGTAGGGGGTAAAATGAAACGAAGAAGATAAAGTGAAAGAAAATTGCTGCATGCCATTTCCCTGAAGCCTGCTCATCTTTCTGGACATTTTCTAGCCCTCACATTCCTCTGCGTGTTGTCTCTTTTGTACACATGAGGTCAGGCCAGACATTTGGTTCAGGAACCTGCTCTTTCCCCTTAATGACCTATATTGCCATGGTTATAAGCACTGCTACCAAGAACATCTTTGTGCACTTGTGTATTTCTACAAGGAAAAAATCCTAGAAGTGAACTTGCTAGGCTGGATTTTAATGAATGTTGCCAAAGTGTCTTTTAAAATACAATAAGACAGTAAAAGCAGTCTTTTCCTTCAATAGTTATTCATTCATTCATTCATTTATTTTGAGACAGGGTCTTGCTGTGTTGCCCATCCTGGAGTGCAGTAGTGCGAACCCAGCTCACTGCAGCCTCAGTGTCCTGGACTCAAGTGATCCTCCCGCCTCACCTCCCAAGTAGCTGGGACTGCAGATGTGTGCACCATCACACCTGGCTATATGTATTTTTTAATTTTTTTTGTAGAGACAGAATCTCTCTATGTTGCCCAGGCTGATCTTGAACTCCTGGGCTCAAGCGATCCTCCTGCCTCAGCCTCCCAAAGTCCTGGGATTACAGACGTCAGCCACCATGCCTGGCCTGCTCAACTTTTTAATGAGACTCTCATTTCAGGTGTACCTGGAGATAGTAAACTGCATGTATACCTTTTCTAAACTTGTACTTGGCTGGGTGGTAGTTAAGATCCCCAGCTCATCCCTGTTCCTGTCCTTGGATGTTTCCCAAGAAATTGCGTAGGTCTATGCCCACAGAAGAAGACTCAGAGTCTGAGGAGGGAGCAGCATCCCTGGGTGTGTGGAATGGTCAGTGTGGTGCAGGGCCCAGATTCCAGCCTGCCCTAGTCCTGCCTCAGGAATCCCTCTAGGGTGCCCAGGCCTTTATGGGTTGATGTGGCCTCTTCTATGTCCAGAGGACACCTGTATTTTCTCCCTGGCTGTCCTGACTTAGTGCCTTAGCCCTCCTGTTGTTTAGGAAGCTAGAGAGCCCCCAGAGGGCCAACAGGAGAGCCTGGCTCACACAGAGCGGGTGGAGTGCTAAGGTCCTGCCAATGCCTCCATGGGACAGCCCAATCCAGGTCTGCAGGGGAAGGGACTTCCCTTTGTCAGGCTTCAGGAGGGACCTAAAACCCAACAGGATCTCCAGAAACCTGGCCCAGGGGGTGGGGATAGGTCCTTGGGGGTTTCTGTGGGGCAGCTGGTCTGGCTTGGAGGATATTAGAGCTGGACTCTTCTCTGCCTGACCCTGAAGTTTGGCCTGGAGAGAAGTCTCCTCCAAGGTAGCTCAGACTGCAGAGATTGGCACCCTTAAGGAATAGTTCCCCATATGTGTGAGAGACGTTGGACCAAAAGACACCACCAGCATCAGGAGGAGTCCTGGGGGGATAGAGGAGGCCAGGAAATCATTGCATCTATCCCCTCTTTCCAGGCAAGAATTAGACATAGCACGCTCGCTTGGCTGCTGGTGCCCACTGTGGTGGACACTGCAGGGAGGTAACCCTGCCTCCCAGAACCACTGTCCAGTGGAAGCAGGATGGACCTGCGTGGCCGTGGCCATGGTTGACATAGGCAGGACCTGAGATCCTGTGGGTATCTAGAATGGGCCTATCTGCCTTTTACAGTGTGAGATCTTGGGCAAGTGACTTCATCTCTCGGGGCCTCAGTTTATGCATATGAGAAATGACAGATTCAGTGACCTTTTAAGTCCTTTCCTCAGATGGCTGCTGCTTCTGGACAGTAAAGGAGCCTAGAGTAGGAGGAGTTCTGTCAGGTGAGGTAGTTTGGAGAGACCATGTGGAGCTGCACCTTCCCCAGAACCCTCCAGATGGTAGCTTTGCCTTGCCTCTCAGATGTGTCTGCCCTCCTGTAAGTTGTATACCGTGCTCTCTTCGAGGTGTTTCATCATGTGCTTTTCCCACTGGCTCCTATGTAATGTTTATGTGCAGCAGTTGGAGCTCTGCCACACAGATCATGGGGTGATGTTTTTACTCCTGTGCCCTCTGCCCCTGAGTCAGGCTTTTCTCCCTTGGATTTTGGGCAAAGCTTCGTTGTGTGTCTTCGCCCATTTTTTTTTTCCTTTAGCCCACAGAAGATGTGATCAGCTATCCATTGTTACTGAGAGATGGGAGTTTTAAAATTTTCAACACCAAACAAGTACAGAAGTGTTAGAAAGCAAGCAAAGGCCCTCCTCCTCTTCCACCTCGCAGGGGTAATACCTTGTTAACAGGTCGGTGGGTGCATCTGCCAGACCTCTTCATGCATTTTATAGTCACTTAAAATGATGTGCAAATTTACTCCCTTCTCTCTTTTTTGTTTTTGTTTTTGTTTGCTGAAATGGGATCATATGATAGATATCATTTTGCAGGTTTTCAGTCTTAACGTCATCTCTGTTATCCACAAAAATTCATGTTATTCTTCTTTAACAGTAGAGTAGTAAGAGATACAGTTTCTTCAAGGTGTGATATGAATGCCTGTGTCTGAGGGGTACCCACCTGCTTACATACACACACACACACAGTGACATCAGGCATCTTGGTGGTTCAGGTGACTCAGCACCTGAACGAAGATGAGAGCCCGTGCCAAGAAGAGGCCAGGTGCCCAGATGTAATGCCTGGCACATGGGAGGCCCTGGCAGATACTTACTGGGTGAAGGAATGTACCGAAGTCACTGCAGGATAGAAGTCGGGGATGCCAGACTTGAAAACAGGTCTCTTTGAATATCTGTCTGTCTGTCTGTTTTTTTTTGCTTTGGAAGGGAACAAAATCCATGAAGTCTGCCTGTTTCCTTTTGCTAACCTGGCAGTGCTGAAGGACCCCAGCATCTGTGCAGTCAGTGTCTGAAGATGATCTGCCCAGGGCTGCCCCCTGAGGCGTCCTGGGGGAACTGTGTGTGGTGGGATTTGTCCCTTCGGTCGCTTCGAGTTCTCTGCTGACCTTGACTCTTCATGGCTTCATGACTAGGACTTTGATTTTTCCCTGAGGAAAACACATACACAGATCGTTTGTGTGTGCAGCCATCTGTGTGTATAATCTCCTCCTTCCTTTACCATATTGCTTTCCTAGGGGCCATCCCTGCAGGGTGATCTAAATACCATTTCAGCTTTTGTCTTTTGGTTGGATAGTGTTTGTGGTCTTAAAATTTCCAGGAAATGATGCCTTTTCTACTAGAGGAAGAGAGAGGGGATAGATGTGGATGTGGTCACACAGCACGGCAGCTGCATTTCCAGGTTCTTGGTGTGGCTGAGGTGGCCCTGTGTGGGTTTCTTTCTGTTCCCACCTGAGTCAGATGTCAGCCCTGTGCAGCTCCGAGCCTGCTCGGTGCCGCATGTCTGACCTTTGGCTCCTTTTTCTCTGTCTGTAGATGTTGGAGACAGAACTTGGGCGATGCCTCCATATGTTTGCCCAACCATTAGACCTTCATCTAGAGCAGCGCTGTTCAAAACGTTCTGTGTTGTCCATTCAGTGTGGCAGTCATTAGCCACATGTGGCTTGGGGACACTTGAAATGTGTGTAGTGCAACTGAGAAACTGAAATTCACGTTTTATTTTATTGTAATGAATTTTAATTTGAATAGACATCTGGCTATGACTGCATTGGCCAGGGCCCTGTGGTGAGAGCTGGGATGCTGAAGACACCTTCCTCTGCCCCAGGAGCGCACAGACTGGAGTGAAACAGGAAGTGAGAGCCCCAGATGCCCTGATGGCTCCAGGATGGGATCTGTTGTTTCCAGTGGGCCGACTCGTCCTGGGTAGTCAGGGAAAGACGGATGTCCAGGAAGGCAAGAGCACACCAGGCGGAGGGAACGATATCTGCAGAGACCCTGAGGAGGAGGAAATCAGAGTCATCCTCATCGGAAGCGCATGAGGAGGAGTCTGTGAGGAGGCTGGCGGGAAGCCAGGGTGGATTCCTGCAGCTCTCCCTGTGTGCAGTGTAGGGGTTGGGGCTCCTCTTGGGGGATAATGGAAGCATGTGTGAGAGAGGGGGAGGAATTCCAAATGAACATTAGAATTGTTTAAAGGAAAATAAAACTCCTACCAAGAAGGCTGCATTCACATGGGAATGGGCTGAGAGTGATAGGGTGAGGAGCACTGCCTCCGTCATGGCTGGAGGGTGGAAGGGCTGGGGATAGGAAATGAGATGGGAGCGAGCTCAGAGGCACGGCCCTGCCCCACTCCCGGTCATTTGGAGTCGCACACTGTGGCTGTTTCCAGCTGCCCCCTGTCCCACAGGTTACATCTAAAAGTCACAGCTTCATGTTCTGGCTGCAGCTGGGGAAATGATTTCAAAGCCTGCTGGCATGGAGCCATTTTTTTTTCTTTAGCAATTTCCCGGTTGGAAGTTGTTGAAAGGAAGTGGCAAGCGCTGCCTGAGCAGTTCTAGCTGGGAGAGGTGGGTGCTGCAGAGTCTGGGATTCCAGGGTGAAAGCCACAGATTCCCCTGAATAAGCTCTTACTGCTGGTGGTTCCTGAACTGAAGATGCAGGCAGATCTGGTAAGGGGATTTTTGTTGTGATCCTGACTGGGCATGTTTCTCTTTCCCCTCTCCTCTATCCTTGCGTTCCTGTGTTTAAGACGAAGCCTTCTCCCAGGGATGGGAGAGAAAGCTACCTGACTCCAGCCACCATTTTGGTTTCCCAGTAGCTGGGGGTGGCTGGAGCTGTGTGTGGACACCAGGAGTGTAGGCTGTATGAGGCAGGAGGATGTGTGAGACCTAACCAGGAAAGCGAACCCACGTTTGGCTCCTGGGGTGCAGCTTGAGTCGGCATGACTATGGCCCTCATTCCTAACCTCTCCTTCCCACCCCTCCTCCTGTCGGCCCCACACTCTCTCTTTGAGAGCCAGAGGCCCAGCTGTTCTTACAACCTTGCTCTTTGGCAACTGGGAGCCTCCCCAGGAAGCAGCACACACCCTCAGCCAGCCTCCTGGAGGGATCTATGCCGATGTGTCAGCCCAGCAGCACAGGGCTGCCTTGGTACCAGCCCAGCGGGGGCTGGGCCACACAGCTCTCCACTTAGGATGGGGAAATGGAGGCAAGTGGTGGACTGGCATGCCTGAATCACCCAGCCAGTCAGGAGAGGAGCTGAAGTTGGAGCATGGAAGGAAGGGGCAAGCTACAAGGCCAGCATTGTATAGATGTTATCCTGTTTCATCCTTATCCCTAGGGCAGGAGAGAGGGAGATCTGATGATCACCTGCAAGCTGATGGCAGGATGAGGATTCAAACCCAGGTCCTTGTACTTCCTTCTCATACATAATTTTGTCATCTAATATCTTACCCAGAATAGCGTAGTCTGGGGCTACTGTATGGTATGTAGTTGTGTAAATGAATTGACTGCCTCCCTTTGTGTGTGTGCACATGGCCCTCTCTCTCTCTCTGTCTTCCCCCCTCACTTCTTCTTTCCTTTACATTCACTAGTTACTCATATGCACCCATTGATCATTTACCTTTTGCCTGGTACCTTGATTAATTATCACAGAGGATTAATTGATGAGCAAAATAGTCTGTCCTGGACGCTTACCTCTAGTGTGATGCACATGTCTGCAAATAACCAGGGTGCACAGCTGACTGGTGGCCCCAAGGAGCGGGGAAGGGATGAAGCATGGTCAGATACAGAGCTGAGGTCCTACTTCCATTCAGTTATTTATTCACTCACTGAGTGTGTATTTAGCACCTGTTGTGTGCTTGGCACTGTTCTAGGCACTGACATGAGTTCCTGTTCTTCTGCAACTGGCAGACATCACTTTCTCCAAGAGATGAAGTCGTTAATTTTTCTGCTCTTGAGCCAAAGGTACCCACTTTTCAGGGTAGGGGTTCCCCTGGTTTCATGAAATCTGAAAACTCATGAGCATCAATGTCCTGCTTAGTCCTGTACTGCTTGGTATTTGTTTGTCTGTTGTTTATTTGTGGCAGGGTCTTGCTCTGTCTCCCAGGCTGGAGTACCGTGACTCTATCTTGGCTCACTGCAGCCTCCGCCTCCCAGGTTCAAGTGATTCTCCTGCCTCAGCCTCCTGAGTAGCTGAGACCACAGGAACGTGCCACCACACCCAGCTAATTTTTGTAGTTTTAGTAGAGACGGGTTTTTTCCATGTTGGCCAGGCTAGTCTTGAACTCCAGTCCTCAAGTCCTCCCAAAGTGCTGGGATTACAGGTGTGAGCCACCAGGCCCGGCCTTGCTTGGTGTTTTTCATCAATCCTTTGGATTTCTGGGCTGCCCAGTCCAGTGAAAACTGACTAGACTAGAAGCACCATGCTGGCAGGGACCTTTCTATTTCGTTCACAGCTCTATCCCCAGTGCCTGGCATGTGGTGGGTGTTCTTGTTGAATGACTGGATTCAAATAACATTATCCAAAGAATTTTGGTCTCTTGGGCCAAGGCATCTCAGGAGCTCTCACCTGGGCCAGTGAAGGTTGCATTACAAGGATCTCTGGGGAGGGTGAAGACGAGGTGGCTGCTGGTGGCCTGCCGAATCCCAGGGCTCCCAAGCTGCCTCGGGCTTCTGTTGGTAGCAGAACTTGAGCAGGACTGTGTGCCTGTAGCCCTGCCATGAGATGGCTTTGGTATTGTGTGGGCCTGAGCCCCCTCTGGGGACTACCTGGCTTCCGAATGGTCAGCTTGTGTTTGTTCCCACCTCCTCCTAGGACCACCTCAAAGGCAAGATTGCTCTAGAACAGATCTGACTATGGCCAGATATCACTGGGAAACATTTATGTCAACACTGCACTGTTTTAAATATTATAAAGCAGCAATCTCTTATTACCCTTCTTTTAAAAAAAACAGCACATAAATTTCAGTGGCCTCTGCTCCTAGCTATGTACCTTTGAGGGAGGCCACAGGATTGGAAAACAAAAGTGTTTGAGTGTCACCTCTGGAAGTAAATGGCCTTGGAGGCAGACAAAATTTTGACAAAATTCTTCCTTTGCCACTTGCCGGCATTGTGACCTTGGACAGGTCCCTTGACTTCTCTGAGCTGCTCTTGCTGGAAACCTGAGAGTCGTTTCCAACTCCTTCTGCTTCCTCAATGTCCACGTGGAATCAACTAGCAAATCCTACTGGCTCTGTGTCCGAGTATGGGTCTCAAGTCCTTCTGCGTCTCTTTTCCATCACTGCCACTTCCCTGGTCCTGACTAGTCCTTGGACTGTTGCAGTTTCTTTCCCCTGTTGCTCCCTATACCCACTCTTTACCCTTTTCATTTCATTCTTCATGAGCTAAGAGCAGTTTTAGTAAATCTGGTTATCTCACTTTCTTACTTTTTCTTTTTCCTTTCTCCTTTCCTGTTTCCTTTTCTTTCCATTTTCCTTTTCTTTCTCTTGCTGCCCAGGCTGAAGTGCAGTGGTATAATCATGGCCCACTGCAGCCTTCAACTCCTGGACTCAAGCTATTCTCCTGCTCCCCAGTAGCTAGGACTACAGGTGTGCACCACTGTGCCCAGCTGTGTTTTTATTTTTTAGTTGAGATTGGGTCTCGCTCTGTTGCCCAAAGCTGGTCTCAAACTCCTGGCTTCAAGTGATTCTCCCACTTGCCCTCCCAAAGTGTGAGGATTACAGGCCTGAGCCACCGAGCCTGGTTAGATAGTTCTGAGTTAAATAATCTGAACGCTTAACACAAAATCCAAACCCTTCACCTACCTTTGAGGCCCCTTAAGTATTCAGTATCTGCCACCTTCTTCCACGTCATCTCCTGCCTTTCCTCACTCTGCTGCCGGCAGGAGAACGCATGAGATGGTTTCCTGTCTTAGCCCAGGGCCTTTGTGTGTTCTGTTTCCTTTGCCTGGAAGTTGCTATACCCTTGTGGCTAGTGCCATCTCATCCTCTGACCGGGGCTTAGAGGTCAGCTCTTTAGAGAGGCCACCTTGTCTAAGCTTAGAGGCCTGCTATACCTACCGCTTTATCTCAGCATGCTCTTTCCTTTTAAGCACTTATTCACAACTTCAGTTACGTATTTTAGCTATTTTTTGATTTGTACAGTTGGTATTCAGTAGCATTTTTTTTTTGAGACGGAGTTTCACCCTTGTTGCCCAGGCTGGAGTGCAATGGCGTGATCTCGGGTCACTGCAACCTTCACCTCCCAGGTTCAAGCTATTCTTCCGCCTCAGCCTCCCAAGTAGCTGAGATTACAGACACCCGCCACCATGCACGGCTAATTTTTTTGTATTTTTAGTAAAGACGGGATTTCACCATGTTGGCTAGGCTGGTCTTGAACCCCTGACCTCAGGTCATCTACCTGCCTCAGCCTCCCAAAGTGTTGGTATTATAGCCGTGAGCCACCACACCTGGCCTTCAGTAACTATTTGTTGACTGGATGGGATGGATAGATGGACAAATGGAAGAATGACATGGCACTGGGACTCATAGTAAGTACTTACTTACTTGAAGTTATTATATTCTTCTGTTCCTAGTTAGAACTTTTTTCAAAGCAAGTTCAGATACCTGTTGGCTTAAAACAGAGACTTACCAGTTTAGGCAATACAAATCCAAGGAAGTCTGGATGCAGGGGCTCAGGTGATGCCATTAGGATGTACCAGTGGGAAAGGCTTGCTCCACATGGCAGGTATGAAGGGCACAGGCAGCTGAGCCTCACTACCTTTTGCTGTAGTCATGGTTGTCCATGAAGGGCTGTTTCCCTTGGCTGAAACATAGCTGAAAAATCGCAGAGAAGGCTCTGATTGACTTGGCTTTGACGACATGCTCATACTGTAACCAATCACTGGGCTAAGAAGATGGAAGACCCTACCCCCACCCCCAATAGGCTCAGAAGGTTTAGCCTTGGTGGAGAGGCCAGGCCTGGGGGTCAGGGCCACCTGTAGTCAGGAAATGGATTACTTGGAGGAAAGACAGCCCTGATAACAGAAGGCAGAGACCTGTAGAAACTTTTCCTCCCTCAGAGATGATTTGTCAGAGGCTTTGCAGCTCTGCAGGAAGGGTCTTCAGAGATCATGTTTCTAGAATACGGTAGGTGAGCCCACCCTCCAGTTTTTGTTTTTAATAACATTTCTCATTTCCCTCACTATGAAATCAATGTTTATTTTAGAAAATAATAGGCAAAGAAAACCGTGCTCAGAGACAACCATTGGCTCTTAGCTTTTTAGGTGTCTTCTTAATATCCAGTAATTTACATATATGTTTATTTGTTTTACAGATTTACATATATGTTTACTTCAAAGTGTGTAAAGTATAGAAATTACAGAAAACAATAACAGCTACCATTTATTATGGTTTGCACTGTAATCTTACTACTCAAAGGAAACACTGTAAACCATTTGATGCATTTCCTTCCACTCAACCAACTTTGCTAGGCTTCTCTTTTTCTTTTTCTTTGTAGTTTATTTATTAATTTATGCTGTAATTCTTTAGCAGGCACTCCCATTGTGCCTGGGACTGAACTGTGAGCTTTACGTGGAATCTCGTTCAGTCCTCCCAGTAACTGTATGAGGAGGCAATGCTTTTATCCTCAATATAAAACAGAGATGGATAAACTACATGAAATTGTCACTTGCCTGAGGTCACCTAAATGTTAAGTGGTGGAGCTGGGATTCATATCCAGGAGTGGGTTATGAAATACACACACACTCTCTTTCCCTCTCTCTCTCTCTCTCTAAATGGTCTTAGGTAGGACCATGTCATACATGCCCTCTGAAATGCCTGATCATCTTGCCTTTTTAATTTTATTATATTTATTATTAGTATATTTATTTGTTTTTGAGATGGCGTCTCACCCTGTCACCCAGGCTGGAGTGCATTGGCACAATCTTGGCTCACTGCATCCTCCATCTTTTGGCCTCAAGCAATCCCCTTACCTTAGTCTCCCGAGTAGCTGGGACTATACGCTGGCCACCACGCCAGGCTAATTTTTTTGTATTTTTGGTAGAGACAGGCCTTTGCCATGTTGCCCAGGCTGGTCTCCAACTCCTGAACTCTAGCAATCTGCCTGCCTCAGCCTCCCAAAGTGTTAGGATTACAGGTGTGAGCCACCGCACCTGGCCACTAATTATTACTTTAAAGTAGCATTCTGTAAATCTAATTCTGAACATCCATTGTAGGAAAATTTAAAAATACAGAAAAGTTTGAAAATAAAATAAAACCCCCACATAAGCCTGCCAGCCACTGATAGCACTTAACTCTTTCTACATTTATTTTTTCATTTGCGTGGACTCAGGTTCACGGTTTCTGGTGTAGACCTCTAGGAGTTTTGACAGCCGAGCGTCCTTTTGAAGGTTGTCCCACAAGCCATCCCAGGCATCTGCTGCAGTTCATAGGGTTCTTCCTGTCAGTCTCCACACCACCTACCCGAAGCATGTGAGAAGCTGCAGGGGCTTGGGGGCAGTTGGAGTTCACGTGGGGGTGGGGGTTCCCCAGATGATTCATTGGAAGGAAGGAGATGACAGTGTTCATATTGACTCAGGTCCTACTTTTTGGAGGGAGGTGGCAAGACAGGAAAAACCTCTTGGTGGCCTGGCATCCTGGACATCCCTGGGTGCCTGGTCCCTAGTCCCTGCTGCAGGGCCTGCTGGAGCCTGCATGTCTCCCACCCAGCATCTGCCCCGGGAAGTATGTGCTGACTCCCCAGCTCCCAGGCACAAACTATTTTTGGCTGCAGTGACTGTTCACTACAGTCATGAAAACAGAAACCCCTCTCCCTGCCTCCTTCTTCCCTGGGACACTGCAGTGGGGGCCAGGGCTACCGGGGACCCTGGGCTCGGACCCCTCGCCATGTATCGCCTGTGGAGCTGGGTGACGGCCAAGGTGTCCAGGGGCACAGGGCCCCCACCTCCAGGAATGCCAAGAGAAGCCCGAGGCGTGAGCCCACCTGGGCTGGAGGATTACAAAGTAGGCACGGGGGTCTGGGTGTAGGAGGCCATTCCACAGCTCCCTGGAGTTGAGTCTGTTTGCTGGGCTCTGAGTCCCTGCTTTGCTAACTGGCTGCAGAACACGTATGGAGAAGTCTCATGTTGGGGCAGAAGGTGCTTCTGTTTCATGACTTCATTCGCTGTCTTCTGTGTGATAAATTCACTAGGGATCAGTTAGAATCTTCCTGAAATAGATCCTCCCCATCCTTCTAGTGAATAGTGTTTGGTCATTTCCTGCTTTTGAGTAGGACACATGCTTGTTCTGAGCATGCTGCTTTTTTACAGGGAGCTTAAGAACATGGAGCTACATGGGCTGATCCAGCCCTACCTCTCTGTGCTTCTGGTTGACCAGGCCAGGGAGGCCGATGGTTATAGAGACTGGTAGTGCTGACTTTGTGGTCACACAGAGCAAGGTCCAAATCCAGGCCCTGTTACTCAGGGCTTGCGGTGTCTTAAGGTGAGTAACTTAGTCTCTATGAAGTTCAGTTCCTTAGCTACCAAGCTGTTGTGCCTAGGCTACTTACAGAGTGGTGATAATACCAATAGTTGTTATTTTTATGATTGCGAAAAGGGGAAATATGTCAAGAAGCTGTGTAAGAATCCGTGCTCCATGGCCCTGGGTGGGTCTCGGGCTGGGCGTTAGGGTGTCACTGGTCACGTGGGATCTGTTTCTTCCTTTCAAAAAGAAGAAAAGTGCATTGTCACCAAAGTGGGGGTGGGGCTCACATCTGTAATCCCAGCACTTTGGGAAGCCAAGGCAGGAGGATTGCTTGAAGCCAGGAGTTCGAGACCAGCCAGACTGACATAGTGAGACCTCGTCTCTTTTTTAAAAAAAGTGGTAGTGGGTAGGAGTGGGCAAGAACATGGACTTGAGGAGTTCCACCCATCTGCCACCTTCTAAGCCACCCAGGCCTAGGGCCTGGCTAGACTTCAGGCGAGACCACGAGCCCAGAGCCTCATTGCTTCTGGATTGCACAGGGTTCTGGGCCCACGAGGCACTCATGTGGCTTGGCATCCCTTAGGCAGAGGGAGGTGATTCTCAGGGCAGACCTCAGGGAGATCTTGACCTTGGCTCCCTTCTTGGACTAGCGCAGAAAACCTGGAAGGAATGAAACCTTTGCACTTGGGAATGCCTGCTGGAAACTGGCGCGCCCTCCCAGGGGCGTGGTATATCCTGGCATTGGTTACTGGCAAGTGTGTCTGGACACCCTGGTCTTGGCACCATTGTTTGGGGTGACCCAGGCAGGTTTTCTCCTCTGTAAAACGAGTGCTGACTAGATCATCCCTAAGTTCCCTTTGGAGCCTGCCTTTGATCTCGGCAGGGAAGGGGTTTCTTCCAGACCCCTTGAAGATCCGTTGGCCCCTTTCGTGCCCCTAGAACCTGGTAGGTGTGGCATTAGTCTCCCCAGCTTCTCCCTGGCCATCTGTTCAGGGGCTCTGTTGAGCTGCCATAGCTTTGACGCCTGTTGCTGCTGTGGGGCAGGAGTTGTTTTCAAGGTTTCTGGAAAACCACAGGGGCTGCCTGAGGGGAGCAGGAGCTCCTGAGAGGCCTGTCTCCTAGTTGGACCCCCATGGGGCAGCCCCGAAACCCAACAGCTCTTGTTCCTAGGCAGAGGATCCTGGTTCTCCTCTCTCCAGCTCTGGGCTCACTTGCTATGGCCTGGCTCACCTCCCATCTGAACAGACAGACCACCCCCAAGGACAGACCTCACGTGCTAAACACTGGGGCATGTCCCTCTGATGGAGGGCATCTGTGATTTGGCTCCTGGCCCCACAGAGGACCCACTAGACTCCAAGGCTGGCGCCCGAGGCCTAGTTGACAGTCTGGGTGCCGTCTGGCGCCAGGGCCCTCACTGGCTGAATTCCGAGCTCTCGCCCTGTGCGTGTGGCGGAGGAGGGGACTCGTCTGACCATTCTCTTTTTCAATGATGTGTCCGAGCAGGGGAGAATGGGGAGGGGGAGCAGTAAAGATGCCAGGGACATGGTCACACCCAGGAACCCCTGTTTAGTTCTGTCAGTGCCTTGACCCCCAGGAGAACTGGGGTCCCCCATGGGGAGTTACATCTCTAGCCACACTGGCACCCTCCTCATAGGATTACCGCATCCCAGTTTGCCGGCAACAGTCCCAGCTGAGGTCTGCTGTCAGGGCTCTGCCTTTTATAGAGGAAAAGTGTCCCTGTTGGGGGGTACGTCCTGTGCCTACCCTCCTCTGTAGCCCCATCCTCACCCAGCTGCCATCCCAGAAAGGGCCTCTGACCTCAGGCCCTCAGCTTTAGCCCCTGCACACAGCCCGGTTTTGTGCAGGGAGGGACTTTCTCATTTGCCAGTCCCCTAGAAATTGAGTGTCACCCAATGTTAACGCAGCCCTTTGGCTGCGGCTCACCCTCCCATGTCTCATCCTGACCCCACTTTTCCTTTTGAATGTTCTTTAAACATTTAAAAAATTTAATGTATTCATTTTGACTCAAGTTCTAGTGTGGATCTTGTGGATGATACTGTTTCTTTTAAAAAAAAAAATTAAAATTTTACAATCATGTATTTTATAAAATGTTACAAAACATCCTGGGTGTGGGGAAAGCCACGCTGTAAAGGTCTCCCCATCTCCTCTCTACATTTTGGGAGTAATTGGGGGATACACCAGTGCCCAAAGCTGGAGTACCTGTGTATGTTTCTCTAATGCAGGACACGTCTGGCCATTTTCACACAGGAGCCTGGTTTTAGAAGTGTGTGTTGATGATGCAGAGAAAGTTGACAAGATGTGAGTGTGCCCAAAAGCCTGTCCTGCTGTGTGCTGGGGGTTAGGTGGGGAGGTGGGAAAGGAGGAGGAGCCAGGCCCAGGGCCACCAGGAGGGGGAGCCCAACAGCGTTGCTGTGTGTGTGGGGGTTGCCAAACTCTGGCCCATGGGCCGAATCCAGCTCAGCACCATTCTTTTGTAGAGCCTTGTGAACTAAGAATGTTTTTTACATTTTTGAACTGGCGGGAGGAATTAAAAACAACAGAATATTTCGTGATCCGTGATGGTTACATGAAATTTGTTTCAGTATCCATAGTTAAATTTTATGGGAGCACAGCCACACCCATTTGTGTGCCCGTTGTCTGTGGCTCTTGTGGTGCCACAGCAGCAGAGTAGAGCAGTTGCAACAGAGACCATGTGGCCCGCAAAGCTGAAGAGACTGTGTGGCTTTCAGAAAAAGTTTGCCCAGTCTCTGGATTTATAGAAGGAGGAATGGGGCCTTTCCACACTGATAGGGAGAGCAAGGAGGCAGCCACAGGACAAACTTTCCAGGAGGGTGGGCTGGCCTGGAGAAAAAGTGGTGGCGGTGGTGCCAGTGGGTGCAGCTGAAAGCTAGAATCTGGTCCCAGGCAGAGTTGAAAAGTGTCAGCCGGCCGGGCGCGGTGGCTCAAGCCTGTAATCCCAGCACTTTGGGAGGCCGAGACGGGCGGATCACAAGGTCAGGAGATCGAGACCATCCTGGCTAACACGGTGAAACCCCGTCTCTACTAAAATACAAAAAATTAGCCGGGCGTGTTAGCGGGCGCCTGTAGTCCCAGCTACTCGGGAGGCTGAGGCAGGAGAATGGCGTGAACCCAGGAGGCGGAGCTTGCAGTGAGCTGAGATCCGGCCACTGCACTCCAGCCTGGGCAACAGAGCGAGACTCCGTCTCAAAAAAGAAAAAAAAAAAAAAGAAAAGTGTCAGCCTCCTCTGAAGGACTGGAGTGGAGGCTAAGTGAGATTAAAAGGGAACGTGGAGAGACCTCCTTGGAGCAGCCTCCTGCAGCTGCTTTAAACTCCACTGCCAGAGCTCACCCTAGCTGGACCCAGGGATAGAGCGGTGTGAGGTCTGGAAAGTCAGATGTGACCTGTGATGCCAGTGGTGGCAAATAAACGCTGCCCTGGGAAAAAGGGCTCACTTCATAGTGCAAGGCGGTGGACACCAGGGCTGGCTGGTGGTGGGTTGAGATGGCCTTGTTCTGTGTGACCTTGAGCAAGTTACCCGCCCTCTCTCAGCCTTATCTCCCATCTCAGGCTGTTAGGAGGATTGCATGTGCTGACCTCTGTGGTTCATCTGACAGAGTGCCTGGCACGCAGGAGAGATGTGTAATAAATGCTTATCGCCCTTTCTTGCACCCCTCTCATCTCCTCCCCTTTGACCTGTATTCCTCCACACCCACCACTGTACCTTCTTTCTAAACAAGCTTTCAATCCCAGGCGTACCAATGCATACATGAGAAAAAGCCAATCCCACAGGTTCCAGTTCAAGCCCGGCTGCCCAATGTGAGCCCCTACTTGCTTTGTGGAGAGGGAGGCAGGGACCTGGGCACAGGAGAGGACGTCTCCTGGGACAGCTCTGAGCTTGGGCTGGGCTGGAGGTCAATGGAAGGAATGTGGCCTCCTGAGCACAGCTGTCCCCCAGACCTGTTCTGTCCTGGGCTTCTTTAGCCAGATGATGGGCCCCAACGCCTGTCTGCCCTCATGGTCCCCACCTCCAGAAATTCTGATTTGGCCAGTCTGAAGTGGGGCCCAAGCATTGCGATTCATTTTTAAAGTCCCTGGAAAATTCCAGGGCACAACCCGGATTGAGAGCCTCTGATTTGCCCTAGGCAGAGCCACTCATTTTGTAAATGGGAATTCCGAAGCCCAAAGAAGGGTGGGGACTTGTCCGAGGTCAGGGGCATTGTGGGGACCCAGTCTGGCTCTTTCCTTCACTGTGCTGGCCTCCAGGGAATGGTGTTGAGAGGGGATTTGCCTTCAAGGAACCGACTGACTCTCTCAGGAGGGAGCTTTGTTCTCCTTGCTTCCCAGGGGTGGGGTAGTGAGGAGGCTGGGCCCAGAACTGGCCACAAGCAAAGCCAGCATCCCCAGGCTTGCTTCTGATTTCTGTGGAAACCCCTGGAGGCTGCCTGACCTGCCTCAGCCCTTCCTGTGCCTCCCAGAATATCTGACTGTTACTATCTAAGTCTCACTCCTCCCTCTCCATCAACCCCAGCAGTGGGTGCAGGTAGGAGGAACATCTGTCAGGTGCTCCCTTGCCAATTTGAGACATGTGGCTGCCAGCCTGGGCTGCCGTAGGAACCTTCTCCACTTGCTCCTCTCTCTCTCCTTTCAGCCCCTCTGGGCTCTGGCCTCAGAGGGATGTGCAGGGTCCTATGTCACCACTCACAGGGCTCTAGGAGCTCACCTTTGGCCTCACTGGTCTGACCAGTTCCTGGGGAAGGGTCTGGGGTTAAGGATCCCTTTCATCACGGCCAGGGAGGCTGGGGGATGCACCTGCGCGTACATGCCAGTGATCCAGGTTCCACAGATGGACCTGTGTTCCAGCAGCCCTGCCTGAGACATGTTCTAGGGGTGCAAAGCTGAACAGAAACAGAACCTGGGTTTGCTTCTTGATCTTCCTTCAACCCAGCTTTCATCTGTGTTCTTGTGTGAAGTGCAGTGTGTTTGTATACATGGCCAGGACAGCAGCAGTGCTGCCCCTGGCATTTTCCTGGTCCACCTGACTGGCCACAGGGAGTGTGGTGTGTCTGAGTGTCAGCCGGCCCGGGTTTCTAAGTATAGACCCCAGGCAGCCCCGTGGCTGCTAGTAAATCCCTGGATACCATTTGATACCTAACTGGCCCTGAGCTGCCGGCTTACCCAGCATGGCCTGTGATGCCAGCCTCTGCCAGCTGCTGGGGGAGGGGGTAGCACGTTGGCCAAACCCGTCCTCACCCTCCACTGGAGAGAACAGAGACCAGCAGTCTTCTGTTAATGACATGACTGGATTGTCACACACTGGGAGTGACTTCAGTGCTCAACTGGCCCTGCTCTCCAATTATTATCAGAAAGAATAACTTAATCCCCCCTACTGGAAAACATATCTCCTGGTTTGAGGGAGACAGGTAGAGGCGGGAAGCCAGCGATCTCTGACGCTGTCACTCTGCTCCTCATTCCTGCCTCCCCACCTGTGTGCACCCATGGTAACCCTGAGACTTGTCGGAACTGGAACTGGGCATCTCTCAAGATGGTTTGGGCATCTCTTATGATGGTCTGGGCATCCGTGTCTTCCGTTCTTGGTTTCTAGTCCTGTATTTTATTTTTTAGATAGAAGCTGGGGTGGGCAGTAATTCTCCTGGAAGCAGTATGGACTCCCAGCCAGGCTCTCCAGAACTTTGGGGTATGGGCAGAGAGAGGGGCCTTTTGCCATTGGCTTTGAGACAAGTTAGCATCTTCTGGGCACCTCCTGGCAGATGGGATGCCCTCCTGGGGCACTGGGGCCTCTCAGACCTGAGAAGGTTTCAGAGTGGCTTCACCTACGAGTTCACCTTCAGCAGGTGGCAGAACTGATTCCCTAATTTGTTTTTGGTTTAGAGATGATCCAGGAAAGTTGTGAGTTACTCTGCTTTGAAACATCTTCCTAAATCAGACTTGGCTATGCCTGTCACTGTGGGTGAGCGAGTCATATCCATGTGTGAGGTTTTGGGAGTGCTGAGCTGCTTTGGGGCACTGTTGAGTCATGATACTGGGAGATATCAGGGCCCCTCGCAGGGGCTTTCACAGCCACGAGACCTTCCTAGTAGCTTTCCTTTCTTGATTAAGTTAACATTGGGTCTCAAAGTCAGTTGTAGAGATGGGAGGCCGGGCACTTTGTTTCCAGGGTGGGCCCCTCACTGAGAAAGCCGAGCCCCTGGAGTACTTGCTACTGGGCCAGCATCCTTCCCTGTTTACCTATAGAAATAAAGTTTTAGACATAACTCACTTATCAGATTAACCTTGGAAGGCATCAGATTCTTCCCATAGGGTCCCCGCATGTTCCTCCACCCCGTGTTCCTCATGGACATAATTTGTTTTGTTTGCACAGATTTGAATTAGTTATCACCATGTAAAAGCTAGCCCTTTAAAAATGAAAATTCATATTTCTTTAAAACCAGAAGGTCTGGTGCCCCTCCATTGCCTTCCCCAACACCAAGGGAGGGAAGCGGGGGTTTCTGTTTAGCATTGCCATTGCTGCCGTTGGGTTTCTTATGCAGTAAAAAAGCAGAGAAGTGTGTTAAATCAAGTTTAGCCTAGAGCTGCCTCCTTAGATATTTTAAGTTCAGCCTAAAGGTTTTTCTGTATATCATGAACTATAACAAGTGGAGGTATAAAAACACTGTAGACTACACTTGTGCCAATCACCGAGTTTTAGCCAATCAAATGTAGCCAACTGTTCGAACCTTGTTCAAATAAGGCAAAGGAGCGGTAACCAAGCCTGCTGTTTCTGTACCTCACTTCTATTTTCTGAAAGTAGGTAGAAATTAATTTACTTGGAAAAAAATAATTTCCCCTGAAAGGTGGCTGCTGTATCTCAAGTCTTTGCCAGGTTAACAAGCGACAGCATGAAATATTTGGAGGAGGTTTGGAATCGCGCACACGTGGGTTTCAATTCTGCCCAGCCACTTGTTAAGCTGTGAAGTCTCTGAGCCTCAATAAGATGGACTTAACTCCATCTACTTGCTGAGTTGATTAAAGATAAAATAACATATACAAAGCCCTGGGTATACTGTTCTGGCAAATAGTTTATAATAATAAATGTAGTTATTATGTTTGAGAACTTGAAACTTGGTATGGGTGAGTAGGAGAGGAATAAAAAGAAAAGAATCTCTGTTTGTATTATAGTTAGGTTGAAGATTGGGTTTCCTCAGCCTGGCTCCCTCCACCGCCATTAAACGTCTCTGTCATCTTCTGGGGAAACTACTGAGTCATCACAGCCTTGGAGTATGTGGTGGAGAAACAAACGGAGGACACCCTTCCAGAGAAGTAGAGGATTGCTTTGTTCAGATAAGGTGAAGGTCGCTTTTGTGCTTGCCCTGACGGTATTGCCAAGGTGCTCTTCACAGTCAAATGAGGGCAAAGATATCCAAACCTCATTTCAATGGAAGACAGGCTAAGGGAAAGAAAGCAAGACACGTTGATTGAATAGAAGCTTCTGCATGGCACCATTTGTCTAATCTGCCTCCCCTGCTGGTGCTGTTCTCATCAGTGGTTTCCTGTGACACTTTAGTTTTGTCTTCTAGAAGGTAACCAGGGCTTTGGCCAACCAGTGATAAGCTTCTTGGTACAGTTATATGTCTGGTTTTATTTTGGTGTGAATCCTTCTAAATGGTGATGTGATTCTTGCCTACAGCCCTGAAGATTGAAGAATATACTGACAAGCTATAAAAGCATCTGCCATCAGCGGGTACAGTAAAAAGTGAACAAACGAAAACAAAAAGCCAGGCCTCTAGCTCCAGCCATGCTATGGGAGAGAGGGTTATGGGCTGGGCCTCATACCCTTAGGACTCAGCCAGTATCTTCATCAGGGTTAGTTTTGATGCTTGAGGCAAAGAATTACAGCATGTAAATGGAATGACAATAAAATTAGTCCTTAAAAGTAAAATTAGACACAACTTGCTAAAAATCATTGTAAATTGGCTTAGATTCTCAAGAACTGTGAGCTTTATAGCAGTCATTTGATGTGGAATGTCTGGCCTTCTCTGTTATAGAAAATCTGGAAAATACAGAAAGGGTTAAAGACAAAAAAAAAAAAGTCTGATCTGGTCCCATAGCTCTTTGAACTCTCTCTGCTCTAGTGCGCATCTTACTGCATTGTAGTTACCTGTTTAAATGTCTGTCACCCCTCCCACTTGGCTGTAGGCCACTTGAGACCAGAGGCGTGTCCCATTGGTTTTTTATATTTGTCCCAGGCTTGGTATTGTTGCTGGATAGGGGTCCCATTCCAGATCCCAAAAGAGGGTTCTAGAGTCTTGCACAAAAAAGAATCATGGGTGAGTCCATGGAGTAAAGCGAAGGCAAGTTTTACTTAGAGAAAATTAGAGAGGTGGAGAAACAAAAGAATGGCAACTCCGTAGGCAGAGCAGCCCTCTGCTAGTTGGCTATTTTCATGGTTATTTCTTGATCATATGCTAAACTGGGGTAGCTTATTTGTGAATTTTCTGGGAAAGGGAAAGGGGCAGGCAATTCCTGGAACTGAGGGCCCCTCCCCCTTTTTAGACCATATAGGGTAACTTCTGGGCATTGCCATGGCATTTGTAAACTGTCATGGTGCTGGTGGGAGTGTCTTTTAGCATGTTAATGCATTATAATTAGCATATAATGAGCAGTGAGGAAGACCAGAGGTCACTTTGGTCACCATCTTGGTTTTGGTGGGTTTTGGCCAGCTTCTTTAGCTCATCCTGTTTTATCATGGGGTCTTTGTGACCTGTCTCTTATGACCTCCTGTCTCACCCTGTGATTAAGAATGTCTGACTTCCTGGGGATGCAGCGCAGCAGGTCTCGCCCTCATTTTACCCAGTCCCTATTCAAGATGGAATGGCTCTGGTTCGAATGCCTCTGACAGCGTCATGTGGCTCAAAGTAGTCAGAGCTGGAGAGGTTTCCTCCCTCCTTGATGAGAGGAAAGGGCACAAGTTTTGAAGTCCGCTCGGCCTTGATTCAAACATTCACTCTTTGTATTTTCCATTGCTTCATAACAAATTTAGCAGCTTAACACACCACCAGCTTATCAGCTCATGGTTCTCTAGGTGGAGGAATCCAGGCAGGCTCTGCTTACATCCCTACTTGGGATCTCACAAGGCTGAGGTCACGGTGTAGGCCAGGCCTTCCTCTTACCTGGAAGTTCTGGGGAAGAATCCACTTCACATTCATTCAGTTTATTGGCAGAATCCATTTCCTTGTGGCTGGAGGTCTGAGGTCCTCATTCCCTCAATGGCTGTGAGCCAGGGGTTACTCTTTTTCCCAGAGGCCAACCCCGTTCCCCTCCTCCTTCAAAGTCTGCTGAGTCCTTTTCACACTTCAGGTCTCTGACTTCTCTGTTACCAGCTCAAGAGAACCCTTTGCTTTTAAAGGGCTCTTGTGATTGGATGAAGCCTACTTGGATAATTTCCCTTTTGCTGTATATAGTAATCCCCCCTTATCTGCAGGGGATATGTTCCAGGACGCTCAGTGGATGCCTGAAACCATGGATAGTACTGTGTGTTTGTGTGTGTGTGTGTGTGTGTGAGTGTGTGTGGGTAGATACACTATGTTTTTTGCTATACATACATACCTCTGATAAAGTTAGTAAGTTGGGCACAGTAAGAGATTAATAATCAACAATAACAAAATAGAGCAATTGTAACAATATACTATAATGAAAGTTACAGGCCGGGCGCGGTGGCTCAAGCCTGTAATCCCAGCACTTTGGGAGGCCGAGATGGGCAGATCACGAGGTCAGGAGATCGAGACCATCCTGGCTAACACGGTGAAACCCCGTCTCTACTAAAAAATACAAAAAAAACTAGCCGGGTGAGGTGGCGGCGCCTGTAGTCCCAGCTACTCGGGAGGCTGAGGCAGGAGAATGGTGTAAACCCGGGAGGCGGAGCTTGCAGTGAGCCGAGATCCAGCCACTGCACTCCAGCCTGGGCGACAGAGCGAGACTCTGTCTCAAAAAAAAAAAAAAGAAAGTTACAGGAATGTGGTCTCTCTTCTCTCTCTCAAAATACCTTACTTTCTGTACTGTTCTCACCCCTCATGTTGTGATGATGTGAGATGATAAAGTGCGTGCATGGGGAGAGGTCGTGGCAGTTGATCTGATAACCAAGACAGCTCCTAAGTGACAAACAGGCCGGGAGTGGAGACAGTGTGGAGATGCTGACAAAGGGACAATTCACGCCTCCGGTGGGACGGAGCTGGATGGCGCAAGATTTCATCACATTACTCAGAATGGTGCATAGTTTAAAACTATAAATTGTTTATTTCTGAAATGTTTCTGGCATTTGCCATTCAATAGTTTTAGGCCATGGTTGGCTGCTGGTAACTGAAACTGCAGATAAGAGAGAGACTGCTGTAATGTAAAATGATCAGGAGCAACACCAGGGAACGAAGGTCACAGGACAACCTTAAAATTCTGCCTGCCACTTTCTTCACCGTGTGGCCTAGTGACCTCGTGCAGGTGACATAATCTCTCTGAGCCTCTTTCTCCAGCTGTCCAGTGGGCCCAGTGAAAAGTTTTGACGGAAATCAAGTGGGGCAGTTAGTGCCTCCGCAGGGTTTGGCGAGGGTTTTTTTAAAAAATCCTTCCTTCCTTAAGCCAGTTTGATTTGAAATCCCTCTTGTCTGATTCAGATACAACAAAATTGTGAAGGGCCATCTTTGTCTGAAGTACTCGTCATCCTAAAAAGTTGTTATGATTCGCTGTTTTGTTTTTTTCTGTGCAGAGGAGTAAGAAGAAACAAGCTGGGCAACATGCCCTCGTCCAAACCTTTCTGGTCTTTACTTCTTCCCCTCATCCCCCACCGAGTCTGCTTTAGCTGCTGTCTCTGGGAGCCTGGAGGGTGGGGGCCAGGGAGCTCTGCCTGTGTCACCAAGCACGTGGTGGCTCTGGTCAGAGGCCGGCCCAGCCAGCAGCTGGCCCCTGCCACTCAGCAGGAGGCCAGCCTGAGGCTGAGGGGCTCCCAGCCCGGCCGACTGCTCACCGCCTCTCTGCCTGTCCCTCTGTCCCCTCAGGAGATCCCCCACGACCTCACGCTGGATGCCCTGCTGGAGATGAACGAGGCCAAGGTGAAGGAGACGCTGCGGCGCTGCGGGGCCAGCGGGGATGAGTGTGGTCGTCTGCAGTATGCCCTCACCTGCCTGCGGAAGGTGACAGGCCTGGGTACGTGGGGCCTGCCACCCTCTCCCTTGCTTGGCCAGGTGCCCTGGGGGCTGTGGCCTTCACCATGGTGGGTGATGGAGCGGGGCAAGCATGGCCCAGGGTTTCTGGGGCAGCCTGGAAAGGCCAGGGTTGGATGTTCACAGCCTCCTGAGAAGCTCTCCCAGGGTCCTCGGGGCTCTGGGTCCTGCTGGGGCTGGCCTGGCCGAATCTGAGGGGGCTTCAGCCATGCTTAGAAATCCCAGGCCTGTCTGCTGGGCTGGCCTGGCATGGTTTCCTCTCTGTGGAAGGCTCTGTGTACCCTCTGCCAGCTTCCCACATTCCAGCCCCCGGCGCTCTCCCCGCCTTCGCTTGTCCCCATCTCTGGCTGGGTTCTGTGCTCAGAAGGCACACGCTGATGTGGGCCTGAGCCAAGGGTGATTAGGGAAACTCTATGGCTCTTTAGCTGGGAGTTTGTATGTGGCTGTCCCAGGCAAAGTGTGTAATCCTGGCCTTGCCACGAGGTCCTTGGGAATTATTCACAGGCTTTCTAAATCTTGCCTTGGAAACGGCTTCAAATGCCTGACTTAATGCTCCCACTACCACATAGATAAGGCATTAAAATATGCCTCATGAATGAAATCAGGCCTGCTTTTTAATTATCTGAGGCCCCTGTCTTATCTCCGTCTGCCTGAGGCTTAAGGAAGGCACTGAAGTTTGTTTTCTGCCTGGTTTTTTTCTTCCCAGAGAGGATCGGGCTTAATTTCTTCTCTGCCCTCATTGTATCAAGTCCTTTGAACATGGCACAGTGTAGAAAGTTGCACTCAATTCAGAAAATCTTGACCTGCTAGGTCTCCCGGCAGATGCTGAAAATAAACACAACAGAGATGTGGCTGGTGTTCTTGTTCCCACATATTACAGGAGGAGACTGAGCCCAGAGAGGGAAGGGGCTTGGGTAAGGGCATACAGCAGTCGGTGACCGAGCCAGGATTTGAACCTTGGGCTATCATGGCGATTGGTTTGTCCCTATGCTTGCCACCCAAGCTGAGATCTTTGGGGTAATTTGTCAGCCCTTCTTTCCTTCCTCCTTATGTCTGGATTTTAAAGAATTTTGAAAGAGTCGGCTTTTAAGTGGTAGTGACCCATTTGTGTCATGAAGGCTGCTGTCCGCTTGTCCTAGATGCCAAGAGAGGGAGACCACTAATTTATGCACCTACTGTGTGCCAGGCGTGTGACGCACATATTGTGGCCACACCGTTGTAAGAGGTGGTGGTGAGTTCATTTTGTAGCCGAGACCTCTCTGACCACTGGAGGTGTTGGATGAGTCACCTGGGGCCTCACACCTGGCATGGAGCAGAGCTGGGCTTTGAACTCAGGTTTCTTGTTCAGAGGGTGCTTTTTCCAGCAGGCCCTAGAGGAGGCCCCTGAAGAAGAAGCATTTTCTAGGTTTCTTCTCTCTCATTTAGTCTCAGCTTGTGGTTCCTCTGCATCCCCAGCAGAGTTCTGGCCCCATCACAGTCCAGGACACAGGCCTTTCATCTGCCCAGTGCTGGCTGCACTTCACAGGCACCTGCTGGGATCCGCTGGATACCAGTGATCCCATCATATCATGCATCACAGCATCTTCATTGCACCCTCTTGGGGCTTGGTGAGAGCAGTCTAGTCACAGTACGGATGGGCTATGGAATCAGACCACCTGGGCCCTGTCTGGGCCCAGCACTCTGCTTGGCCACTTAGAACCTTTGGGACCTTGCTGAGTTACTTTACCTCACTGTGCCTCAGTTTCCTCATCTGTAAAATGGCAGTGATAACAACACCTCTCTCAGGGTTGTTGTGAAGAGGAAATGAATTAAGGTAAGTCCTTAGACCAGAGCCTGGCATGTATTAGATGTTCTTTTCAGTGTGAGGCCTATGAGGTGATAGAAAGTGTTGAAGTCATTTCCTTTGCAATCTCTGGTCTAAAGAAAGGTGAGTGAGCAGCTGGGCATGGTGGCCCAGGCCTGTAATCTCAGCATTTGGGTGGCTGAGGCAGGCTGATTGCTTGAGCTCAGTAGTTTAAGACCACCCTGGGCAACATGGCAAAACCCCATCTCTACAAAAAATACAAAAATTAGCAAAGAGTGGTTGTGCGTGCCTGTAATCCCAGCTACTCAGGAAGCTGAGGTAGGAGCATGGTTTGAGCCTGGGAGATAGGGTTGCAGTGAGCCAAGATCATACTACTGCACTCCAGCCTTGGTAACAGAGCCAGACCCTATCTCACCGCCCCCCCCCCCCAAAAAAAAAATAGTGAGTGAAGGATGGTTGTCTGTGCTGGTGAATAGGAGGTGAACATTCCTGCTGATCCTCCTAGTCCTTCACCCGAGGCAGATATCACTAACCCACAGATGCTTCTGTGGTGACTCTAGTGTCATTCTCAAGCAGCCACTGCCAATCAGCTGGTGTCAGTGCACACATCAGGACCCATTGGCCATCCTCAAGTGGGCCCAAGAGCAGTGGTGATTAAATAGGCAACTTGCAAATTTGGGGCATGTTTCCTTTGGTGGCGGGCTTGCTCATAGATTCATGAAATTCATTCTTTCATCTGCTCAACAAGAAACCTGGTTGGTGCCTCCAATAGGCCAGTCTATGAGCTACAGTGTTAGTCATGGCTACAGCTCATAAGGAGCAAGTGGTATGGGAGCACAGGGACTGAGCTCCTGTCCGGTCGGTTCCTGAATAGAAAGTCACTGCAGTCAGGTGGGAGGAAGGGTGTTTGAAGAGGGGATGGGATGTACAAAGAAACTTGTGAATTGGGAAGGCTAATTCTTCCCCCGATTCTTGATAAGTGGCTTGACCACCTCTGATGATGGGGAACTTGTTACCTCCCACAGCTGTTCTGCTGTAGGTTATTCAGAATCAGTAGCATCATGGGGGGTGCGGCGGGGAGCATGGTGCTGAGACCGAACTTTTCAATTCCCATCCCACCACTTTCTTAAATGTCTGGCCTTGGGCAGTGTCTGTGACCTCCCTGAGTCTCAGTGACCTCCACTGTACACTGGGGAGAAGAACAGGCATTGCTGGAGGGAGGAGGGAGGCAGGGCGGGCTTGTGCAACACAGGTGCATCAGTCCCTTCTCGCAGGCTGTAAAGAAATACCTGAGACTGGGTTGGTTATTTATTTATTTATTTATTTATGAGACGGCCTGGAGTGCAGTGGCACGATCTCGGTTAACTGTAATCTCTGCCTCCTGGGTTCAAGCAATTCTTGTACCTCAGCCTCCCAAGTAGCTAGGACTGCCAGTATGCACCATCACACCTGGTTAATTTTTGTATTTTTAGTAGAGATGGGGTTTTGCCATGTTGGCCAGACTGGTCTCGAACTCCTGACCTGGTGATCTGCAGGACTGGATAATTTATTTTAAAAAGAGCTTTACTTGGCTCATGGTTCTGCAGGCTCTCCAGGAAGCATAGTGGCTTCTGGTTCTGGAGTGGCATCGGGAAGCTTCCAGGCATGGCGGAAGGCAAGGGGGAGTGAGGGCGTCCCACAGGGTAGGAGCAGGAGCAAGAGCAAGAGCGAGAGGGGGCAGGGAGGTGCTACACATTTTTAAACTCACTCTCACGAGAACAGCACCAAGCCAAGAGGATGGTGCTAAAACAGTCATGAGAAACCATACCCCTGATCCAGTCACCTCCCACCAGCCCCCACCTCCAACAATGGGATTACAATTCACTATGAGATTTAAAGTTCTTGGCAAGGCATTCAAGGCCCTTCCTGATCTGGCCCCACTGGGCTGACCCCTCCAACTTCATCCCCTGCCTCTCCCTGGCTTGTCCTTACCTCTGACAGCACACAGAACCCTTTGTAGTGACCAGAAGGTGCTATATGCCCTTACCTTCCCATATGCTGTTCCCTCTGCCTGGTGCTCCTTCTCCACCTTCTTCCATAGTTGACTCAGCCCAGGTGCCACCTCCTCTGGGAAACCTTCCCTGGTACACTCCCTCCCTCCACCCCCACAGCTGATTTAGGGTCTGCTCCTCTGCAGGGTCCCCTGTGTGTCTCTGTCCTGGCACAGAGCATACATACTGTGTTATGTGCCTGTCACGCCCATTCAACTCTTCAAGCACAAGGATGGGTCTTTTTAGGCCTTTCCACCCAGCATCCAGCATGTGCTTGAATGGCTGGAGCTCAAGCCCCACAGAGCCACACAAGCCTCAGGGGCCTCAGGCAGAGAGGGTCATGGTAGGGACAGCCTACAGTCACTCAAAGGCTGGCGAAGAAGAAAGTAGCAATTGGTCCCTTTCTTCCTGGATCTTTTTTCGCAAGCCCTGGGGCACTTTGCTGTTGGATGATCAGAACAACCCCTTGTCCCAATGTTTGAATTTTCTTAAAGTGGAGTTTTTCTTTCCTTCACATACCCAGCTTCCCTTTCCTAACTCTTAAAGATTGGTCACCCCTTCAGTTTCTGGGGTCACCCACTTTTGGGGTGGATTTCCTGGATTGCTTCCCCAAGACCTGCCCTTAAGAGCCCTGCACGAGCCAGTTCCTCTCTGAGCTGTGCTTCCTCCTCTATGAAACAGAGATACAGGTTGAGTATCCCCTATTCGAAATGCTTAGGACGAGAAGCATTTTAGATTCTGGGGTTTTTTTAGATTTTGGAGCATTTGCACTATGCCTACCTGTTCAGCATTCCCCATCCCCAAATCCGGGGTGCTCCCATGAGCATTTCCTGTGAGCGTCATGTCGATGCTCAGAAATTCCCAAGTTTTGGAGCATTTTGGATTTTGGATTTTCAGATTAGGGATGCTCATCCTGTGATAGTATCTGCACCGAGGGCCTCGTGGTTGGCTAGATAATGTGTGCGCATGAGTGAGAAGCCTTTATAAACCAGGTAAAGGTTGGTAGTTGAAGCCTTCCCTTAAGAAACAGTGCAGCCTCACACCAGGTGTTGAACATCTCTGGCTCCTCGCCATCTCCTTATGAATGCCTTCCAGCCCCGACCATCTGTGACTTCACGTCTTGGTCCACAGGAGGGGAACATAAGGAGGACTCCAGTTGGAGTTCGTTGGATGCACGGCGGGAAAGTGGCTCGGGGCCTTCCACGGACACCCTCTCACCAGCCAGCCTGCCCTGGCCCCTGGGGAGCTCCCAGCTGGGCAGAGCAGGCAACAGCACCCAGGGCCCACGCTCCATCTCCGTGTCAGCTCTGCCTGCCTCAGACTCCCCCACCCCCAGCTTCAGCGAGGGCCTCTCGGATACCTGTATTCCCCTGCATGCCAGCGGCCGGCTGACCCCGCGTGCCCTGCACAGCTTCATCACCCCCCCCCCCCCACCCCAGCTGCGACGGCACACCAAGCTGAAGCCACCGCGGACGCCCCCCCCACCCAGCCGCAAGGTCTTCCAGCTGCTGCCCAGCTTCCCCACGCTCACCCGGAGTAAGTCCCATGAGTCTCAGCTGGGGAACCGCATTGACGAGGTCTCCTCGATGAGGTGAGTGCTCCTTCTGGGCAGCTACCAAAAGTGCCCTCTGTGGTTTTCTAATTATAAAGATACATGGAAGGACCAATAAAATCAACCCCTATAGAAGCATGTAAAGTCAAAAGTAAAAGGTACCCCCATCTTTCAGTCCTTTCCTCAGACTGCTTCAGCAGTGTGGCCTGAATCCTTCTAGATTTGGTTCTGTATGTACACGTGCGTGCACATGACGTGATGCCACATATGGGTCAGGGTAGGCCGGGTTACACGGAAATAACAGATATCCCCAAATTGCCAGGTCTTAAAGGAACAAAGATTTGTTTCTTGCTCATGCCGCCTTGTCCATCTTGTCCATCATGGGTCAGCCTCCTTCCGGGCCCAGACTGTCTGAGCATTACTGGCCACGGTGGCAGAGGGAAAAGCGAGTTCCAGATGTCATACCCTGGCAATTAAGTACTCCTTCTTGGAAGTTCCACTCACCATTCCTGGCCCAACCTGAACAGGAGAATGAAACTGTGCTCTTTGCCCACACACGCCCAAGAGGAGAGAACTGGAATATTTGGTGGAAACCACTAGTGACTATCAGATACCATACCATCTACTCTGTCCCATGACTTGTTTTTTCAACTTCCCTTGGTATCTCTGAGAACATCATGTCAGTAAATCTTGGAATATTTTACTCTTTTGTTTAGTTTTTGACTTAAAATTTTTTTCTATCTATGTATTTTGAACAAGTGAGACAGTCACACGATCCAAAGTGCAGCGGCTCTGTGGCTCCTCAGGGTACGCGGTGAAAACTCTACCCCACCATTTTTATTCAGTCACGTGGTTCCCCTTTCAGGAGCCAACCAGGCTAGCAGTTTTGTGTATGTCTATAATTATTTAAACCCCATTTGTTTGACTTGTTCATATTATTTCATTGTGTAGTTTTTATCTTGTCCCCTTCTTGATGGGCATTAGATTATTGTCTTTTTTATTACAAGGATTGCCCTTGTCAATATACCCTTGTGGGCAGCACAGAAAGAAAGGGAGTGTTCTCCTTGGGTGCCTCTTACCTTCTTGTACCCCTGAGGACTGGGGCACCTGGTTTCTCTCCTCAGCCTGGGCACCACTTTTCTACACTTGATCTTAGCCAAAAGGTCAAGAAGCGATAAGGGCAGCCCTTTTCTAGGGGGTTCCTTGGGCTCTGGTGTATCTTGGGCCTTGGAGTAGTCTTTGGAATGGGCCTGATCCCCTCTCCCAGTACATGCTGTTCGGGTCCTTTATGGGATGGAGCCTGGACAGCTCCGATGGGTTTGAGTGTGCCACCCAAGGAGGAGAGATCCAGGTGTCGCTGACCCTGCTGTTCCCTCTTGGGCTGTCCTGCTGGGGCCTGGGTCCCACCCAGAAGGAGCTGTAGAATGCGGTGATGATGGCCACATGAACATGGGTCAGAGGACGCCTCACTGTGGGCTCAACCCAGTCCCTCTGTTTCGTTTTCTCCCAAGAAGAGCATTAGGAAAGCTCTGGTCTCCTTCCCATGCTGGAAGGTGGCAGGGACACAGCCTCAGGCAGATGACACAACTAGCCTCAAACTCCAGCCAGTGACTGAGCCTCAGACCCTGGGATTCTGAGTCCAGTCCCTACAGAGTTACCAGAACCAGCACTGACGTGACGCTCAGGCCACCTCACTGTTCTGGTGACCGCTGAGTGCTCTGCTTCCTCTAGCTCCATGTGTTCTTGGGGGCAGTGACAGCCCCCTGGGGAGGCTCAGGGTGTGTCCCTGCCTGACTCTCCTTTCAGGGGCTACCTCTGCTCTGCATGGCTGTTATCTCTGCCCTCCTGTCCAGCCACACCCTCTCCAACTGATAGTTCTTTTTTCTTTTTCTGAGAAGGAGTCTCACTCTGCTGCCCAGGCTGGGGTGCCGTGGTGCAATCTTGGCTCACTGCAACCTCCGCCTCCCGGGTTCAAGCGATTCTCATGCCTCAGCCTCCCGAGTAGCTGGGATTACAGGCGTGTGTCACCACACCTGGCTAATTTTTGTATTTTTAATAGACACAAGGTTTCATCACATTGGCCAGGCTGGTCTTGAATTCCTGACCTAGGTGATCCACTTGCGTTGGCCTCTCAAAGGCATGAGCCACCAGGCCTGGTCTCTCCAGCTGATTTACCCTTTTTCTTGCCTGGCTCTGGGCCAGGCTCTCCCACTATGAGCCATGTGACCTACTCAGCCAGCCCCCTGAGGCTCAGTTTTCTTGGCTGTGAAATGGGCTGAACTCTGATTACCATGCTTGGTTGCTGGTGAGGCTTATGTAAGCTAATGTATTAAAGTGCACAGCACTGAGTTTCAGTGTCCCCTGGGGAGGCCCGGGAAATGCCCTTCTAGTCCTTTCCACTGAGGAAATGTCCCCACAGAGATTGCAGGGGTTCCCACAGTCACTCAGCCAGCCTGGCCTCAAGCCAGGCCTCACAGTCCTGCATCCCAGCCCCTTGCCTGCTCCCGCCCAAGGGTAATGTTCTAGGAACGTGCCGAGCCAGCATGGTGACGTAATCCCCCTCTCTGCTTTTTGTCTCCTCCAGGTTTGGTAAGAGCGATTCATTTCCATCCCCTCTACCACCTGGGAGTCGTGTGTGCGTTGCTGTCGCCATCGGGGGTGGACCTCTTTGACCCCCCTCTTAGCCCATTCAGCCTCTCCATAGTCCAGAAGCAGAGGTGCTGGTGACCGCCTCAGGAAATAGCCCTAAGACAGGTGGCCTTAAAGTGACTGGCTGGCTTCAGCCCAGCTGGCGGCTGTTCTCTGAGAAGCAGAGACCTTGAGCGCATCTCGGCCCATGGGCAGCCCCATGAAGAGCCCTGTCTCCACCTTGCCCTTCCCCACCGAGACTCTCCAGCAGGGACTCTGGCCTGCTGGGCTGCCACGATAAAGCAGTGCCCCCGGGAAGGCGGTGCCATCTGCCTGGTTTCGCTGGACTTCAGCCATCCCCAGAACCCCACCTGATGTCCCAGGACCCCACTCTTCAGGAGAGGGACATTCCTGGAGGCAGAAATGCAGCACAACTCTGAATGAGGCCCGAAAAGATGGGAGGTGTGCCCCTTTGGGATGGGAGGACACATAGGCAACCCTTGACCCCCTTTCCCACCCCTACCTCCAGGTTGGGAGCACGTTCCTGCACGTGGCTCTGCTGTGGGGCCTCGCTCATGAGTCAGAGTGGAGGGAGACAGCTGTGCCTCTGGAGTCTGCTTTTAATTGTCTGGAAATGCAGAGATGTCTGGTTTTTGCCTGAGCAAAATAGGAGTTTATTTTTGTACTATCCCGAGCTGGCTAAGGAGAGTCACGTAGCTGTGGGCGGGGTCTTGGGAATGAGGAGGGGTGCAGCATGCAGGAACTATGCTGAAGTGGAGCTGGCTGCAGGAACCCCAGGGAGGCACAGGGGGAGCATAGAAAGGAGCTACACTTCCCTCCCTTAGTGCCCCGGCAGAAACTCCCAGGGCCCTTCACAGAACCTTGGAGGAACCATTCAATACCCGCATCTCTAGGACAGCCCCAGCCCTGCCATCCTCCAATTGCTATGGTAACATGGGGACTGGAGCAGTGAGATTGTTCGGCCTTCAGGGCCAGTGTCTCCATGCAGATCAGACGAAGGCGGTGCCTGGCACACATACCACCTCACTGCCCATGCCCACAGAAGATGGGGCAGATCGTAGGTGTCTTTGGGGCTAACTGGTTGAAGCTCCAACATAGTCTGTTTCTCCTAGGCTGGCAGCTGGCGCCTTTAGCCCCATGTGTTTTTTTGTTTTGTTTTGTTTTTGTTTTCTTTTGAGACGGAATCTCGCTCCGTCACCCAGGCTGAAGTGCAGTAGTGCAATCTCAGCTCACTGCAGCCTCTGCCTCCTGGGTTCAAGCAATTCTCCTGCCTCAGCCTCCCGAGTAGCTGGGATTAAAGGTGCCCGTCGCCCCACCTGGCTGATTTTTGTATTTTTAATAGAGACGGGGTTTCACCATGTTGGCCAGACTGGTCTCTAACTCCTGACCTCAGGTGATCTTCCTGCCTCGGCCTCCCAGAGTGCTGGGATTACAGGTGTGAGCCATGGCGCCCAGCCATCCCCAGGTGTTTTGGTGGCCTTGGCTGCTGATGGGTGGGGTGAGCCCCAGGAGGAAGTTGGGACAAGTCAGCCTCATGGCAGATGTGCCAGGGAGAGCTGCAGGTGAGGTAGATTGTTCTAATCCAGCTCTCCTTGATGTGGGAGGACTCAGTACCTCCAGCACGCCCTTCTCGTGGAGGTTATTTAAGTGAACCAGCACTTCATGAGTCCAGCTTTGTGCTATCCCAGCACTTGGGATTGAGGAGGGCAGTGGCCACCCTCGGGGGACCTTCTGACTCAGAGGACATGAGATGGCCACACTAGAGCACTGTGTTCCTGACCTTTCTGGGTCACAGGTCACCTTGATGATTGGATGAAAGTCTTAGATCTTCTTTCCAGAGGAAAGCCTACAGCATTCTACTGAACCAGTCCACAGGGTTCCCGGATCCCCGAAGCCCACCCATGGGCTGGCTCTGGGAGGCAATGGCGCTGAGTATGGGGGCGTGAGTTGAATGTGTGGGCTGCTGGTGGGTGGAGAGAGTGCTTCCAGCAGTTTGTCTACTGCACTAGGGATGCCTGTTCTTACAGGAAATCCCAGGCTGGGGGAGGGAGCGCCCTCCAGGAAGGCCAGCAGGAGGGGCACCTCAAAGCGTATGGCCTTTCTGTCAGCAGAGGAGGGTGCCCAAGAAGTCCCCAGAGGCTCAGGCTCCTACCTGGGTGGGGCTGGCCCACGTGAGAATGTGGTAAAGCTTCACCTTGTCCTCGCTCTGTCTGCCCAGATCTGGCAGTGGCCGCTCCCAGAGGAATATCCTCCAGGGGCTTCTGCCTGGAAAGGCACTGGATGGGCTGACTAGCCTCGGCTCTCCACCTCGGGTAGACAGCTTCAGCCATGTACCAAGAAGTAACCAGAATTGAGCCCCTGCACACTGGGGGCCTGTGGTGTGTTGGCGAGAGGTTGCAAGAGGTTGGGCTGTATGGAAGCTTCTGTCCTCACTCTGGCTTTGCCTTCTGCCTCTCCAGCCTGCCTTGCTCCTCAGCTGGAAACATCACAGGGGCAGCTGACTGAGCATCCCATCCTCAGAGGCCAGGAGCAAGCTAGAGGACCAAGCGAGGCGAGGGGAACCATGCCATGCCACTGGGCTAGCCTGGCCTGCTCCTGTGTTGATGGATAGAGATCAGGGAGATGCTTATGTAATAAACCATTGCGCCCCCCTCTAGCCTGTGGTCTCTGAACTAGGAAGTCACGGGCACGAGCTGTCGCCTGCAGAGTTCCTCAGCCTGCCCATCCGGCCTCTTTCCCCGCAGATGTCTCGCATGGATCCCCGCAGATGGTACGGAGGGATATCGGGCTGTCGGTTACACACAGGTAGGCACAGCGGGCCTGGAGGGGGATCAGGGCACAGAGCCGGGCTGGAACCCACATGGGGCCGGGAGTTCTGGTCACTGTTCCTCAGCGAGCTCTTTGCCTCTGACGGGTCTGTCCATTTCATCTGTGGGACATGGCCCTGCACTTACCTGGAAGCCTTGCCTTGCCAGGGTGGCCACATGGACTTGCAGCTCCGTCATCGGCACCTCCTCGGGTCTCTTCCTCACTCTGCTTAGGGAAAACACTTTCCTTCTTTCCCAGGACACAGGTCCCGGGAGAAACAGGGTCAGGGTCATGGGAAGGAGTCGCAGGAGCTTCCCCTGCATCCAGTGAGATGTCACGTGAGTCCTGAAACTGGCCACACATCAGAGTCTGCTGTAGAGCTTGTTGAAAATCCAGATTCCCAGGCTGCACGCCTAAGGTTCTTCCTCCCCTCACCTGCAGTGTTGACATGAGAAGTAATTAAAACCCAGTGAGGGAGACAGAGCACATGTGCATGTGTGAGCCTCCACAGACCTGGTTGCATCTCGGGGAGGCCAGATTGCAACTCCTTAAAAGGCACTCCATGCAGTTGGGTGTCCCGTGCCACCAGAAGCTCCCATGTTTGTTGGGTGGAGAGAGTAACATTTGTGGATCTCTGCTACACAGTGTATCTGTGATCCCTCCCAAATCTTGTGAGGCTTAGCATTAACCCTATTTGCAGAAGCGTCTGGGGCATCTTACAGCCAGTAGTAGGCAGAAGGCAGAATTCAAACCCAGCTGTTTGTCCCCAGAGCCTCTTCTCTTTCCCTTGTGCTGGAGGCCTTTTTTGGCCTCTGCTGGACCAGTGGAATTTCTTAACAGAGAAGCTCTGTAACTCTAAGTTCAGAGGGCTGGGATCCAGACCCTGTTACACAGCGTCCCAACTGTGGCACCTTGGGAACATCACCTGACCTCTCTGAGCTGGTTTCCTTGGCTGCACACTAAGAATCCTGGACCTGCCTCACTCCCTGGCATGGACATAAGAATCAAATGAGCTAGTGTTAGTGGATGCATTACAAACTGCCTCCCAAATACTGTTGGCATTCATTCTGTTGTTACTGTGATATACAATACGTTAAAAAAAAAATCTGTGTTTCCAAAAATATGAGTTATTTCCGCTCTTAGGCCTCCCCACCCTGTGGACCAGCCTTGCGCTTTTTTTCTGGAGGACACCACCCACTCAGCCCCCATCCTTCCTTCAAATCTATCTTTCGTGTTTTCTTTAATGTTCTACATTTTGGATTGAAAATACACTGATACATTGAAACGTCAACAGAAAATTGCCCTCTTGTTCCTGTCCCCAACTCCTCAATCCCCTCTGTAAAGAGGTCTTAGCTGTGTGTTGTCTTCTAGAGATATTTTATATAAACAAATATGTATATATGTTTTCCCCTTTATTTTTTACTCAAATACTGCATATGTTATACACAATCTTATACTTTTTTCCAAAAATGGAGATACAATTTATATAGAGCAAAATGCACAACTGTGTGTGTGTATGTGTACGTATGTATTCATACACACCTGTGTATACCATCCAGATGAAGATGAAGAACATTCCAGCACCCAGAAAGTTACCTTTAGTTCTCACTAGTTGACAGTGCTACCATTCAGTGGTTACTATTCACTTCTATCATCATAGCTGAGTTTTTTTCCTATACTTGAACTTGATGTGAATGGGATCGTATCCTATTGTACCTTACTTTTTTAACTTGACAATGTGACTTGGAGATCATTCCATTTGCACAGAAAGAGCGTCCTTGTTTTAGTTTCTTGCTGCATAGTGTTCCATTGTATGGAAAGACCATACTTTAGTCATAGCCCCTATCAATGGACATGTAGGTTATTTTCCGTCTTTATGCTGCTAACATGCTGCGGGCATAACTTGTCCATGTATCTTTCAACACTTGTGGCCCTGTGTTGGATAAATTCCTAAGAATTCCTAAGAACTGTTGGGTCGAAGGCTATACACACTTGTACTCTTGATTGCTGCTGCCAAATTGGTACTGCCAGATGACCACACCAACTTCAGCATATTGACAGTGATGACTTTGCATCTGGGAGATCAAAATGCGAGGGGAGAAGCAGTGTCCCCTGGGTATTCCTGTTCTCTCTGGGAGAGGGCCCATGGGGCTCTGGGATGGAGCCAAGACTCCCAGTTGCCCTGGAGCTCCGTGGGAACCCATCTGTGTCTGGGCCTTGGCCTCCCAGCCAGTGCGAGCATGTGCCTGTGTCTGCCCCCTGCAGGTTCTCCACCAAGTCCTGGCTGTCGCAGGTCTGCCACGTGTGCCAGAAGAGCATGATATTTGGAGTGAAGTGCAAGCATTGCAGGTGATGGGAAGAGGAGCGGGGGTGGGAGGAGCAGACACTTTCTGTTGAGTACATCAGAGTTCCAACACACTTCCCTGTACTTGCTATTCATAGTCCTATTCAGCACACCAGGGAGTGATCAGGCCTCTTCAGGGAGATTAAGCAAGTTACTCCGCAAAGAAGGGAATACTTGAGGTGGGCTTTGAAGGATGAATAGAAGTTTACAAGATAGACCAAGGGGGAAAGAGAATTCCAGGCCATGGGAGCGTCTTGTACTAAGGCCCGGAGGAATATGAGGACTGTTCTGGGACCTGTAAGGAGTTCTGAAGTTTAGCCTTACATTTTGTAGCCCTCGAGAGGCAGACAGGTGATGGTAAAAACAAGGAGTTGGCTTGCGGACCGGGAGAGTGAGCGCAGGGTATACATTCTGTACGAGTCCAACTTTATTTTCTCATGCCCTGTGGTTTCTGGTGGGAAGGAAGGGCAAGGATAGGGAACAGTGTGGGCTGGGCAGAGTGTGTCCTCTGCTGTCCTGCTGCCCTCACCTAATGCAGGGTGGCCTTAGAGGTTCGGTGTCCAGCCCACTCTGCCCCTGCATTGCTGTATGACCTGGGGCAAGGCACTTGACCTTTCTGGGCCTGATTTTTAATGTATGCGTCAACCACGGGGATGGCTCTGAGAACCTGAGCTAGTGTGTGTGATTGCATCTGGGCTCCAGTCACACTGTAGATGGTGGGTCTTGTGCATGTCAGCTGGACCCATCACTTTCCCGGCGACTCTCCTGACCTCTAGGGAGTTGCTGACTTCTCTCTCTAGTCTGGGTCTCCTGTGGCTCCTGGCCACTTGGCTTTACATTAGGGACCTCTAGTTCCCATCATGTGGAGAGCACAGGATGACCTCTGAGCCCAGGCTGTCCTGCGATGCAGTATGAAGTTGATAGGACACCCTCAGCCCATTAGAGAGAAATCTAGGACTCAGTGCAGAAGGCAGGACCACAGTGAGAACCCAGTTCTTTCCAATCCTGGCCTGGGGCTGACCCTCAGACCGCACGTTCCATTGCACAAATGTAGCCGGAGGTGCTGCCCTTTGAGTCCCTGGGATTCTTTGGTAAAGCAAACACTGCCTGTCTAATTCGTCTTTTTTTTTTTTTTTTTTTTTTTTTTATAAGTTCAGATTTGTCTTGAGCTTTTTCAGTATGGGTAGAGGGTCTCCTTTTCTTTACACAAAAGAAAAATAGGTGGGCAACCTGGGGCAAGTTGAAGTGGGCATCACGAGACCTACTTTGCTGTGAGGATGGGTAGATGACAGCAGAACGTGGTAAATGCTCAGCATAGCAGCTCAGTGTAGCAGCTGCTATTACTATTAATATCATGGTGCTCTCTACTTTCGAGCTAACATTTGTTGAGAAGTTTGTGGAAACGGAGACAGTCCTGAGTGAATGCTACACAGAGCTACCCATGTGTGCCCGAGCCCCACACGTGGCGCTCCGCACGCTAACCTCCCCTTCTTTACCAGGTTGAAGTGTCACAACAAATGTACCAAAGAAGCCCCTGCCTGTAGAATATCCTTCCTGCCATGTGAGTTTTCTGCCTTCCTCTCCTCTGCCTTCTGGATCTCAGTGAATCTTTCTTTAGCTTGACCTGTTCCCTGGTGATGGGTTTTCCCTCTTTTCAAACAGTAACTCGGCTTCGGAGGACAGAATCTGTCCCCTCGGACATCAACAACCCGGTGGACAGAGCAACCGAACCCCATTTTGGAACCCTTCCCAAAGCACTGACAAAGAAGGTACGCTGGGTAATGCTGGGCAGGACCCCCTTCTGCCACTGGATGTCCTTCCTATAAAGCACCCCTGCCTCAGAGGCTCAGTGGGGAAGTGGGATGTGACACCACAGTCTCAGATTTGTGGCCGGAGGGTGGCCTTGGGAATCATATCTTGAGCCACTAGGAGGCTTTACATTTAAGTTGTGGTGGTACAGCCGTGATTCCCAGTCCCTTCTCCTTTGAGCTAACACTTCCTGTGTGTTTAGCATGTACCGGGAACAACTTCCATTGCTGTTTCATTTGAGCCCCACAGTAGTTCTGAAGGGTACAGACTGATCGATGTCACAGGTGAGAAAACAGCACAGCATCCCCTGAGAGCAAGATACAAACCCAGAGTGGTAGCCTCAGCAGCCACCCAGCCGCAAAACCTGGGCCCTTAGTCACAGTGCGGCAGATACACCTTCAGTTGTTCATTAAAGCAATTGCCATGACCGCCACCGAGCAAGGCTCTGCTGCCCTCACAGGAATACCCAAAAGTAATACAAAGAGTGCATTTTCATCCATAGCCAGGTCAGGCTTCTCTGCTGAGGCAGACGGGTGTCCTCTGCAGCTAGGCAGAGTCTGCAAAACCTGTGTCCCCCAGGAGGGTTGGCATACCTGTCATTGGCCCCTTTGCTCAGGCGTGCCTGGCATCTGGGAGGTGCCAGTGCTGATGGCTTCTGACAGCAGCTCCCATCCTGGCTGGCTGCAGGCTGCTGGCTGCTGTGATTTTGGCTGTGTATTTTTAAGTGTGTTTTACCTGCAGCCCCAGAGCAGGGGCTTAGCGTGTGCCCCTCCGATGAGGAGCATGTGCCCAGTTGCCCCATGGCTGTGACTGGCCATGTGGCTCAGGCTGGAAGAGAAAGACAGGCAACGTGGCCAGTTTGTGCTGGGGACCCTAAAGGTACAGCTTCAGGGGCTGCTCTGGGAGAGCCAGGACCACCTCTTACTGTCAAACAAGAAGGCCAGCTGTCCCAGACCTGACTGTGCCATGGGCCTGCACCTGTCCTCTCTCCTGCCTCTCGTTTCCCTCTGGTGGTGGCTTCTCACCCGGAATGGGGAGGAAGAGGGGAAAGATGATAGGGTCCTGTCTCAGTCTGTTCAGGCTACCATAACAAAATATCATAGACTGGGTAGCTTAAAAACAATAGAAATTTGTTTCTCATGGTTCTGGAGGCTGGGAGGATCAAGGTACCAGCAGACTCGATGTCTTGGGAAGGCCCACCTTCTCACAGACGTCACTCATGCCACGTCCTCCCATGGTGGAGGGGCCCAGCAAGATCCCTCGAGCCCTTTCATAAGGGCACTAGTCCCATTCCTGAGGGCTCTGCCCTGATGACCCAATTACCTCCCAGAGGCTCCAGCTCCCAATACTACCTCCTTGAGGGCTAGGGTTTCAGCATGTGAGCTGTGGGAGTTCACAGTCATTCAGACCACAACAGCTGCCCAGCCCTGGCTTTGAGTCCCAACTCCTCTCTTGCTTCCATGACCTTGAATGAGCCACTTGACCTCTCTGAGCCTCACTTTCTGCTTTGTAAATTGAAGTTACTAATGCTTCATTCACAGGGTATTTGAAGGGTAAAGAGAGAATGTTCATGAACTTGTAGGGAGCGGTACCATACCATCAACTAGTAATTATTTTCCCAGCCCGTCACAGACAGGATCAGTTCCTCAGCAGGAATGCAGTGCCCCCTGCCCCCATTGCCAACAATGTCATCGTTGCCCCTGCCTCTCCTCTCCAGCTACGCCTAGCATACCCCCCATCCCTATGCGTCCTGCACGACCCCCTGCCCATCACGTTTACTCCTGCGTCTCCACCCACCTGGACACCACCCCTCAGCCCTCCTCACAGCACTCTCTCTCTGTTCCACCTCCCCCATGAGCCCCTCCTGCGTGCACCTCCTCGGCCTCTAAGCCCACACAGTGGTGGTGCCAAAGGCCTCTCGTCTCTGAGAGCATTGGCCCTCCAGGGTCCCGCTGAAGGTCGCTATGATAACAGGAGCTGTTACTGAGTTCTCACTAGGGGCCACACATGGTGCTGAGAGGTGTGTTTATCCTGTTCGTCTTCGACCTCTTCTCCCACCACCTGCCCCGCCACCCCTGCCCGCCCCATTCCCCTTCAGCACAGATGCTCCCTGAGGGCCCGGTGATGCTGTCTTGCTCTCATTGGCACCAAGCACACAATAGGCAGTCAGGAAACCAGCATGTTGATTGTTGAATGATTGAACAACCCTGTGATCCGGCAGCTGTTACCCCCCTGTTGCACAGTGGCTCTTAAAGGTTGGGTCATTTGTCCAGGGTTACAGAGGGACTGATGGAGGGTCCTGAGCCTTGGAGCGTGAGTGAGAAGAGGGAGGGCTCAGTGGATCCAGCTCCCACTTCTAACTTGGTGCCACGTGATGTCAACTATCCCTGGCCAGTAGATTCCAGAGGTCACTGTGTACGCCGGAGCCTTCATGGCCTACAGCAAATAAACCTGTTGAACTTAGCATTTAACCCAACTTGGCCTCAACTTCTTTAACCGAGGAATTCCTCTCCCACCCCCAGGGGAATTGATGTTTGCATTCAGGAAGCACTTTTCCGATCCAGGGTCCTGCCTAACGTAGAATCCCCTGGAGCCCTCTCTCTGTTGGTCTTCTGGCCTTGCTGGGGCCCAAACTTCTGAGTGTTCCTAGCTGGCAGGTCTGCAAAAGAATGTGGAACAAGCATGTATTAGTCACCTGCTATGTGCCACACTGAGGGCCCGGTGATGCTGTCTTGCTCCCACCTTTGTGATGCTACTGGTCAGCGCAGTAACCCTCTGCCATAGGTGTTGATGTTTTCATTTTGTGGTTGAGGAAGTGGAAGCTCAGAGAGGTGGAGGAAGTTGCCTAGAGTCACCCAGCTAAGTGGTGGTGGAAGCTGGCCGAGAATTCCAGTCTGTCTGCCTCCAAACCCCAGTGCTCTTTCTTTTTGGCCACAGGGAGAAGCTGGAGCTTAGGCCTGTCTCCCTGCCCCCTAATTTCTCCCTTCACCCACCTTTTCCCATTTCTAGTGCAGCAGCCCTCCCTTCCCAGGGCTTCCTGCCCCTTACTTTCTCCCTTCTCCCCCCTTTTCCCATTTCTAGTGCAGCAGCCCTCCCTTCCCCGGGGCTCTCTGGTCCTTGCTGCCACAGGCTCTTGCTCAGAGCTGTGAGATGCTCACGCTGTTCTCAGGGGTCTCCTCTGTGCTGTGGCTGGGGAGCCATGGCCAGAAGGCATCCTGGAGTTGGGATCATGCCAGGCCCATCTTCCATGACCGTGGGCAAAGCCTTTGGCTTCCTTGGGCCCTGCTCCCCTGAGCTCTACAGTGGGACTGTGGTGGCATGTAGTGTGGATTGAGTTGATAATTGAGTTGACAATCAGTGCCGCCCAAACTTCATCAAAGCTGCAAACCATCTTTATGGTTTGTCTTAACCGGATACCACCTGGGCTAATACTTACAACACTTCATTTTTATGTAATCATCACTATCATAATTGGAAAAACCATGATCCCTACAGATGGAAGGTAATCATTAAAGCAAGCACAGTTAAAACCAAAAAGTTACAAGCTTCATCTGGTTATCACACTTGCTTAAGGCTTGGAGCTTGAAGCCCTCACTCTGTTGAATGGGCGATGAGTCAGTGTTGGAGAAGCAATAAAGACATAGCAGCTCAGGCCGAGGCCTTCTCTCAGACAGAACAAGACAGGAAACAGCACCCCTCCTCCCTGGTGCAGCGTCCTCTGTGTTGTGTCCAAGGGTCACCTAAAGGTGTCTCTCTGGCCACCAAACATGTGTTTCCCATGGCAAGCACTGGTTCATGTGATCCGTCAGCAGGGGGAGCATGCTTGCTTTGAGTGTGGAAGGGATGACATTAACATTTAAGTTGGGACAACATGAGTGAACCAGCCTGTCCTGACAAACTAACTCCTGTGCTCATCTTCTGGAAAGTTCTTTCCAGCTCCAGAATTCTTACCCCTCCAAAATGGCAGACCGCACCAGCCCAAGCCATCACCTCTTTCAGGGTTTTGTAGTTTGACTCTAAGACTTCCCAGTGCCTTTGATTCAGCCAGATTTCCGAAGAAAAGGTCTGTGTACCTCTCGTTTATCATTGGTCTCCCTATGTCTGGCAGAGTGCCTGGTGCTCAGCAGACATGATAGAACATTTATCAGAGCCTGAACTTAATTCATTATAAAATCCTAATGTGTGCCCAGCTCAGAGCCAGGCACTGAGTATGTAATGATCACCCTGGCCTCATGCAACACACGAGGTAGTGGGAGAGTCTTCCGTCAGGAAAGTGTCTGGGACGTCTGCAGTAGACACGGTGCCCTGATGAAAAACTGCTGGGAGCCGTGCCAGGATGGAGAGGAGGAGCGTGGTCCCAGCCAGGGTGCAGGAAAGGCTTCTGGGAAGAGTGTGCTTGAGCTGAAATCAGAAAGCTGAGCAGGAGCCCCATGGGGAATGGGCATTGAGGCGAGGGCCTCTGTGTGCTGCCCTTCCTCAAATGTTAGATGCGTAAAATGTCAGACCCTCAGGATTCCCTGGGCTGAGTGCTTCCTTTCCAGATGGGGAAGGGAGAGTGTGGCCGGTGGGAGGCAGGTGGGGCCAGGACAGCCCTGCCACTCCCAATATCTCTGGTCCTGCAGGAGCACCCTCCAGCCATGAATCACCTGGACTCCAGCAGCAACCCTTCCTCCACCACCTCCTCCACACCCTCCTCGCCGGCGCCCTTCCCAACATCATCCAACCCATCCAGCGCCACCACGCCCCCCAATCCCTCACCTGGCCAGCGGGACAGCAGGTTCAACTTCCCAGGTACCACATCTCCAGGCTTTTCTGGGTTCTCAGGGGTGCGGACAGATCCCCTTCTCAGCAGACCCAAGGTCTGCAGATTCAAGATCAGACATGGTCACAGCTAACAGCTGATGTTCATGGAGCACTTGCCAGGTGCCCCAAGCACAATAGCTCTGATGTTGATGCTGTTGTTATACAGATGGGAATACTAAGGTTCAGAGAGAGGGAGGGGCTTGCCATGAGTTGTACAGCCTGTAAGTGGCAGAATGGAGATCAAACCCAAGTCCGTCTGACACAACATAATCCCCATGCCGCCCTCCTCTTCGTGGGGTGGCCTCTCCTGGGCAGTGCTCACTTTCTCGGGACTGGCTTCTGAGCTCCCAGGAGGCATGGCCAGCAATGCAGGGAGCTAGAAGGCCTCAGACAGGGAATCTGGGTGGGGTCCTGCTGCTTCCCACTAGTGATCCGGGTAAGCTCCTTCAAGGAGACCTCTCGTTCCCTTTCCATAAGATAGGTGACCATGTAAAGTTGGAATTAGGTTGTTCCCATTGTGTGGCTGAAGACACTGAGTCCCACGGGAGATCACAGCAGAGTAGGCCTGAGTCAGGCTCCACCCCAGCTCACTGCCTGGTGTCTGTCAGGAGAGGTCAGGATTCCAGCCTCTCCTGCCCTAAGCTGCTGGCCCTGGGGTGTCTGCCTCTCCAAGCAGCAGAGTGAAGGCCACCTGCCCATTTTGGAACTGAGCTGCTGCCTCAGCCTCTCTGGCAGCTCCTCAGAGGCAGTCTCAGCCTTCAGTTTATTACAGTTTGCAGTCCCAGAGGAAGGAAGGTGGCTGTGACGCTCCTGTTTGCTCCAGACCCAGCTACCGGCTGTCACCAGCCCATAGAGTCCAGGTCAGGCCCCTGTCTCTGGCCTCTGGAGCTCCAGGTCCATGAGGACAGCCATAGCTCTCCCTGTGCCAGGGGAGCCCCAGCTGGAGCTGTACCCAGCCAGCAGGAGGCCAGGGAGCTTCTCCTGGGACTTCTTTTGGGGACAGTGGAGACGGAGATCTTGTAGGAATTTCTCTTTGCCTTCACCTCAGTACGCACGTGGCTGGGTATCTCCTGACATGCACGTGCCGTCCTGAGCACGCCCCTCCCCTCCCTGCATTGAGTGATGGCCCATTTGATTAACCTCCTCTCCCATTCTGCTCTGTCTTTATTATGCTCTGAAACTGTGCCTTTTGCTAAACCTCCCAGTTTGGGTTTTTGTAAATGGAAAGGGTGTGTTTGAAACACGGCAGCCACAGAAAAAGTTCTGTTTGCACAATCAGCTGGACCCTTGCTGCTTTCCCTGAATGTCTCCAGACTGGGCCTTCATTGTCCCCTGCACAGAGGCCTTACTCTCTCAAGATCCTATCTCTTTCGTCATGGCAGCACCAATGGGTCAACCCTCCCCCTAACCCCCACTGCCTGCCCCACTGGCCCTGTAGTTCAGCTGGGGAAGGCAAGCCTCCTGTCGTCCCCCTCCTCTGTGCTGTGCAGGGGCATTGCACTTAAACTTCAGTGGTAAACCTGGGAAAAGATTACAGTCACGTGCTGCTTCACAACAGGGAAACGTTCTGAGAGATGCATTTGGCAATTTCATTGTAATGTGAGCATCATAAAGTGTACTTACATAAACCCAGATGGTATAGTCCTCCACACGTCTCGGCTGTGTGATGTAGCCGATTGCTTCTAGGCTGCAAACCTATGCAACATGTGACTGTACTGAAGATTGTAGGCAATTGCAGCAGAATGCTAAATATTTGTGTATTGAAACATCTGAACACAGAAAAGCTACAGTAAATATACAGCACAAAATATTGAAAATACGGCTGGGCACAGTGGCTCATGCCTGTAATTCCAGCATTTTGGGAGGCCGAGGTAGGCGGATCACTTGAGGCCAGGAGTTCAAGACCAGCCTGGCCAACAAGGCAAAACCCCATCTCTACTAAAAATACAAAATTAGCTAAGTGTGGTGGCGCACACCTGTAGTCCCAGCTACTCAGGAGGCTGAGGCACGAGAATTGCTTGAACCCAGGAGGTGGAGGTTGCAGTGAGCTGAGATTGCACCAGTGTACTCCAGCCCAGGTGACAGAGCAAGACACTGTCTCTAAATAAATAAATCAGTAAATAAAATGTTATTTATTTGTAGGGGACTAGAAGCTGCTCTAGATGAGTCAGTGAGGAATTCCTGTACACTACTATAGACTTTATAAACACTATACGCTTAGGCTACACTAAATTTATTTTAACATATTCTCCTCAATAATAAATTAACCTTAGCTTACAACTTTTTTACATTATAATCTTTAATTTTTTTTTTCAATTTGGAGTCTTTTGTTATAACACTTAGCCCAAAACACATATTGTATAGCTGTCTGTACAAAAACATTTTTCTTTGGATTTTTATAAGCTTTTTTCTATTTTTAAAATTCTTAATTTTTTTTAAACTCTTTTGTTAACTAAGATACACACACTGGCCTAGGCCTGTGCAGCGTCAGGATCATCAATATCACTCTTCCACCTCCACATCTTCTCCCACCGGAAGGTCTTTGGGGTAGTGACATACATGGAGCTAGCATCTCCTGTGATAACAGTGCCACCTTCTGGATACCTCCTGAGGCAACTGCCTGAGGCTAAATTACAGATAACTTTTTTTTTTTTTTTTTTTGTAAGTAGAACAAGTATAATCTAAAATCAAGATTAAAAGTCTGGGCGTGGTGGCTCACGCCTGTAATCCCAGCACTTTGGGAGGCCGAGGTGGGCGGATCACCTGAGATTAGGAGTTCAAGACCAGCCTGGCCAACATAGTGAAACCCCCTCTCCACTAAAAATACAAAAATTAGCCAGGCGTGGTGGTGGGCGCCTGTAATCCCAGCTATTCGGGAGGCTGAGGCAGGAGAATCACTTGAACCCGGGAAACGGAGGTTGCAGTGAGCCGAGATTGTGCCATTGCATTCCAGCCTGGGCAACAGAGCAAGACTCCGTCTCAAAAAATAAATTAATTAATTAAAAAAATTTTAAAATGATTAAAAGTACAATATAGTAAATACATAAACCAGTAATGAAGTTGTTTATTCTCATTATCAAGTAAGATGCTACCGTGCATAATCGTGCATGCCATCCTTTTATACAGCTTGTAGTTCCGTGGATTTTTTCCTGCCAGTGTCACCACAAACACGTGAGGAATGCATGGCGCTGCCCTGTTACCACAGCTACCACATCACTAGGCAAGAGGAATTTTTCCACTGCATTATGATCAGGGCCACCATTGTGTATGTGGTCCCTTGTTGACCAAAGCAACATGTTCTGTGTGGCACATGACTGTATTTATACCCCCATTTGACAGTGAGACAGCTGGAGAGGTTAGCCAACTCCCTAAGGTCCCAGAGCCTAGTTATGTGGCAGAATTGAGGTTGGAACATGCTGTCAGCTTCCAGAACCCCAGTGTATCCTTTTCAGTACCCTGTAAGAGAGAGAGAAAAAACTGTGGGTAGGGAGTGGTAAGGTTGAGACACTCTGGAGGTACAGGTGGGGCTCAAGGGGAGGAGGCCATTCTTCCGTACATAACACTGTTAAACTTTTCAGAATCACTGTTTCTCTCCCATTGTATTTTGCCCTTCTGGGCTCACATGCATTTTGCAGAGCGCTGGTGACCAGAGATGGGGTCTTGGAATGCCCAATCCTCCAGTGCAAACCCCTTTAGTCCTGCGGGCTCCTGCCAGGGCCCATTTTCTCCCAGCTCTTTTCCTACTTCCTGCATGGTTTGGCCTGTCCTTGCCAGGTCCATCTAGGGTAGGGCTGTCCCAGCCCAATAACCAGTCCCTGTCTCCCAAGCCGGTACCTGCAATTCCGCTCCTCCCTCCTGCGTTGGCCGTTCTGTGTGTGTGACTCACCTCCTCTTCTGTTTAAAGCTGCCTACTTCATTCATCATAGACAGCAGTTTATCTTTCCAGGTGAGTCCTTTGCATGGTTCCATTAACTGCCCTTTGCTATGACCCCTTCTGTCCACCCCACCTGGGCGCCCTCTCCCTGGGAGTGCCTTTGGAGGTACTTGAGTCTCCCTCCACCTGTTCTGAGAGCTGACTGACTGCCCATGGGGGATGGGAAGGGGTCAGGGCAAGTGCCCTGGAGGTGGGCCTCTTAACGTGAGAAGTTCTTGCTGGGAGGGACCCTGGAATCCATCCTGTCCAGCCTCTTGGCACAGAGACTGCAGGCGACCTTTTCGAGGTCACACTGCCGGGAGATGGTAGAAGCAGGACTGGAACCTGGGTTTATAGAATGGGGAGAGGACTTTTTGCTAACGCTTTATGAGCATCTGTCACCATATCCTCCCTTACGCAATAACCAGAGGATAGCTTATGCACAATGTCTTAGAGAAGTGGAAACCCACGTGGGAAGGTCTGCGGGCTTCACTTAGTGGGCTTCACCTTTCTGTGCCTTACCACACAGTGCCATCTGCTGGCCACTGCTGGAAATGCCTCCTTATTGCAGAAAGTTTAAAGGAAAACACTTTCAATTCAGTAAGTCAATACATTGAGTCCCTTCTGTAAAAATTGTTTTCTGCACTTACTGTGTACCAACCTTTTCATTCCTGCCCCTAAAGTGTTTGAGATCAGTGCTTTTTACTGTAACTGAAGGTGATGAGCGTAATGGTGTTTAAAACAAAGACTGTAGCTGTTTTTTTCTTGGGTCTTGAACAGGACTGTCTTGAAGTCACAGTATCTTGGTTACTCCAGGCTTTTCTGTTCCCTAAGCCAGCTCCATTAGGGGGCTGACTTGGAGCATCTGTGAGTCCTTAGAGGCCTGTCTGCATGGCGTTGCTCAGGTGTGTGCAGGGCAGCAAGTCAGGGCCCTGAGAACCCGCCTTATGGAGGCTTCCTCTGAACAGCTGAGCAGCCTCTGCAGTTTCACACCCGTTTTTTGTTGTGGTTTCCCTGGTTACTAGCTCTCGGATGCACACAGGGGATTACCCCAAAACATTGGGAAGACATGGCTCTTTTCCCAGAAGGGTCCATTTTCCCCTGAAGATATGTCACAGGAAGGGCAAGGAAATACATTTTTATTAAAGTAAACGTGGACACATTTTGGAGCAGAATGCGTGATACACTCTTTTAAGGAAAAGCATCAGGCTTCAGAAGCATTTTGCCTTCCCACTTGGGGGTTGGGGACAAACCACACCCCAACTCTTACTACTTCCCTCATGCCTTAGGCGTGTGTTTACCTTCTGTGGAACATTTGAGCAGTGTTGGATGGGTGGAAATGCCAGGCCCCTGCTGGTAGTCTGCAGGCACACTGTGTCCAGGGGAGGCCTTACCAGTAGAGGCTTCTAAGGTTCTGATCCCCCAGAAATTGTGCACAGGATGTTGGGCACATGTGTGCATTTCCCTGATAAGAAGGCCCACCGCCTCTATCAGATCCTCCAAGTCTGTGAGGTCCCGGAGATGTTGACAGCCTGTGGTTCAGATGACCTTCAAAGGCAGAAGAAAGCCCTAGAAGAAGGTCGAGGGAGGTCTTTTGGCTGAATGGGGAGAGTCTTTGTCCACACAGGCAGGAGACAGGCCTTTGAGAGCTTCAGCCACTGCCACTTCCTGTCTCTTTTTGCAGAAAAGAGCGGGAAGTGAGCGGCCCATGGCAGCCCTGGGGCCACCAATCTCCCTGCAGCACTTTGGTTCCATGCTGGAGTAGCCTTCGGTTCTGGTCTCCCTGGACGTGGGACTTTTAGCACTAAAACTGGGAACACCCCAGGCTCAGGGGTCAGCCCCAGCTGCCCACTCTTGGGCCCCTGATATGTGGCGTTTCTTCCTCTCCCCTGAGAGCTGGTCCACCAGTGACCCATACCGGAAGCCGAGGGGTCGGGGCCTTTGTGCTGGAAATCCCCAGCACCTGTACCAGGCACCAGGTGTCGCTAATGAGCCACCTGCACATCCTGCCACCCGCCTTGCTGGCCAAAGTGAGAGAATCTCATTACTTTCAAGGGTTGTCGCAAGCAGTCCCTGCTTCCAAACAGCAGCTTTAGCCAGCCTGTCCAGTAAATGAGAGCCCAGTTTGCTTTTTCCACTTGTTTGTGTGGGGCAGTTTGGCCGGCCACAGGTGAGTGGTGGTAATGAGAAGTCTCACCCTCCTTACCTGCCCGGAGCCCCTTTCTGAGACAGAGCTGTGTATGCAGAAGCAGGTGCTGTGGAGGCTGCGTCCTTGCGAAATTTATGGAAGATCACAGGCTGGTCCTTGTGGAAGTGCCTGGGGAGCACGTGGCAGCCCACTCAGGGGAAAATCAACCTCTCTGGGGGTGCTGGGTTTCAAGCACCATGTCTCTTTGGGGAGGGGAAAGCGATCTCATGCTTTGTATTTGGTTTTTCTTTCCTCCAGACATTTCGGCCTTTGCACAGGCAGCCCCGCTCCCTGAAGCTGCTGACGGTACCCGGTAGGCATCCCTAGGCTGTGTCCCCTTCCCTTGTTCGGGGAATTATTCGGGCTGGATCCACATCCCTGGCCACCTCCCACTCTACCTTTCCAGCCAGCCAGATGCGGAACTCCCTGGGCTCATTCACCCTCCGGGCCAGTGAATTCCATAGAGGGTTTTATTTGCCTCCTATCAGTGCGGTCAACATTGGGTGGGGCTGCCTGTGAAACTGGAGCAGTCTTGGGACCCAGGAGGGTGGATACAGGGCACTTGGAGTTAGAGAAGCCTAAGAATAACTCCTGTGCAGAGGCCTTTCTCTACCAGGCCATGCTGAGCACTCGACTCACATTCCCGCATCTTACGCTCGGTGCAGTGGTAGGTCTCAAAGTAGGTGCCATTCTTAACGTACAACCAGCCCAGAGAGGTCAAGAAATTACATAAGGTCACACCACTAGGAAGCGATAGAGCTGGTTCTTCAAGTCGAGGCCGTCAGATTCTGAGTCCTGTGGGTGTTCTCTGAGACCCTGTGTAGCAGTGTCACATCTGAAAAGGGGCTTTGGGGATGACTGCCCACCTCTCAGCCCCCACCACCCTCAAGTTAGCCTAGGGAAGGCTGAAGCTGCACAACGGGCAGGCCTGGCCCCCAGCCTCTTGCCTGTTACCACGGTATCCACGTGGCCTTTCCCCTAGCCAGGTGTGAGTCAGGGTAAGGATCTTTGTCTCAGGTCTCTCCCGGGAATCCCCGCCAGCTGAGAGCAGAGCGGCCTCCTGCAAGGTCTCCTTGACAAACCCTGTTTTACTCTTAGGCTCGACAACCAGCCGAAAGCAGACGTGTTGGAGGCTCACGAAGCGGAGGTGAGGGTGACACACACGTGTCCACAAATGGCCCCTCCCTTGTTTCTCCCTTCCCCATCTCAGAGTGTGCAGGGGGCTTGAGAGTGAGTGGGTGCTGGGCCCTGGCAAGGGCTGTCCCAGGCACCCATTGCAGAGGTGCATGGTAGGGAAGAACGATGAGGAATGTAATGGAGCAAGCTTGTCCAAGCTCTGCCTTCCCCACGTTCCCCAGGTGATTGTAGCCAGGGTCAAGAACCATTGCCTTGACCCTTGAACAAAAGTGTCAGCTGAGCCTGGATCCCTCCATTGCATTATGGCTTGGAGAATGTTAATAGACTGATTTACTCCTGCCCAGGGGAGAGTCAGAAACTCTGTTTAAACAAGAGTTCTGGAAGGATGGATGCAGTGAAATTCTTCTATGCCAGGGATGCTCTTGCTCTTCTTTCCTAGACAATTAGATGTTGCTCACAGGTAGGTACTGGAGTATTAGCATGACGAAGGGCCTCAGGTCACGGGGGCCAGCCGCCACATACTGTGGATGAGGACGTTGAGGTCCAATGATGCTAAGTGAGCTGCACAGCAGGCCAGTGCAGAGCTGCAACTACAACCTGTGTCCCCTGGCAGGATGCCTCTCTCCCCTGTTACCTGGCTAAGGCTCCAGGAGAAGGAAGAGATGTCGCAGAGCCCAGATCTGCTGCCCATCCCTGTTCCTTCCTGCTCTCCTTTCAGGCTGAGGAGCCAGAGGCTGGCAAGTCAGAGGCAGAAGACGACGAGGACGAGGTGGACGACTTGCCAAGCTCTCGCCGGCCCTGGCGGGGCCCCATCTCTCGCAAGGCCAGCCAGACCAGTGTGTACCTGCAGGAGTGGGACATCCCCTTCGAGCAGGTAGAGCTGGGTGAGCCCATCGGGCAGGGCCGCTGGGGCCGGGTGCACCGCGGCCGCTGGCATGGCGAGGTGGCCATTCGCCTGCTGGAGATGGACGGCCACAACCAGGACCACCTGAAGCTCTTCAAGAAAGAGGTGATGAACTACCGGCAGACGCGGCACGAGAACGTGGTGCTCTTCATGGGGGCCTGCATGAACCCGCCCCACCTGGCCATTATCACCAGGTAACCAAGCCCCAGGACCTCACGCTGGATGGCCAGCTCAGCCTCCCCCTTCCCCGGGAGCCCCATTTGTGTGGATGCCCTAGAGGGTGTGGAAGTTTTAACAGAGGCATAAAGAAGAAAACCAAAAATGGGGTATAACTTCCAATTCACATAGCCCCATTGACACTAAAAAAGAAATAAATATGGGCTGGTGTAATGGCCCACACCTATAATCCCAACACTTTGGGAGGCCAAGGTGGAAGGATTGCTTGAGCCCAGGAGCTTGAGACCAGCCTGGGCAACGTAGTGAGATGCTGTCTGTACAAAAAATACAAAAAACTTAGCTGGGCCTGGTGGCAGGTGCCTGTGGTCTCAGCTACTTAGGACACTGAAGCAGGAGGATCGCTTGAGCTCAGGAGGTCAAGGCTGCAGCGAGCCAAGATCATGCCATGCCACTGCACTTCAGCCTGGGTGACAGAGTGAGACCTTTCTAAGGTTAGAGAAAAATCAATGTCCATAAAAGGTACGGAGTGAAAGCCAGTCTTCTCCCATTGCAGCTGAGTGTTTCTCCCCAAAGTCAGAGACACTATAAACAGTTAACATTCCTTCTGTTAAAATGAAGACATTTGCATATACTCACGTTTTTAAACTGTTTATTCCTCTTTGTAAAAATACAAAGGAGAGATCATGCTGGCTCACACCTTGCCTCCTGCACTCGACTGTGGGTCTGAGGTCTACTCTCAGAAAACACCTGCACAATATCCTCCTCACATAGGCTGAACTCACTGGTGTGCTGGTAAATGTGTAACAACCAGTTTGGGGGCAGGAGGGAGGGAAGCCCTAATTTGTAACATCCATCACTTCCTGTGGTGTAAATACTCTCACCGTGGTCAATTTCAGACTACCAACATTATCTCCCTGGAGTGGAGCAGAGTTGGAAAGAGTCATTTAATCATGAACTCACTGGTGGTCCCATAATTTATTTACAGAACAAGACTGCATCTCAAAAAATTAAATTAGTTAATAAAAAACAAAATCGGTAATTAATTAATGAAAAGCAAGACAGGGTCTTGCTCTGTCACCCAGGCTGGAGTGCAGTGGTGTGATCTTGGCTCACTGCAAACTCTGCCTCCCAGGCTCAAGCAGTTCTCGTGCCTCAGCCTCCCAAGTAGCTGGAATTACAGGCGTGCGCCACCACACCCGCCTAATTTTTATATTTTCAGTAAAGATGAGGTTTCACCATGTTGGCCAGGCTGGTCTCAAACTCCTGACCTGAGGTGATCCACCCACCTCAGCCTCCCAAAGTGCTGGGATTACAGGTGTGAGTCACTGTGGCCTGCCTGAAACAGGAAAATATTCATTAACAAAAAAATCTTACTTTGTTTAGAATACGCTGAAGGAAAGTGGGACACAGATAAGGAAAGCACCAACCAATATTCTCTACCCCTCACCCAGTTTTCGAAGGCTCTGAGACTCCAAGAATATTTTCCTAAAAGCATAGTCCCTTCCTAAGATAGCTCCCCTGGGCCCACATTCTCTCTGGGTCCCTCCTCACCCGGGGTTTTAGGAGTTGATGCAGGTGGAGACCCCAGAACTCAGGCTTCTTTTCCAGTAGTCACCCTGACGCCCCTAACATCTACCCCACCCCCTTTCCCTCCTTGTACACTCCTTTATTGTAATAAAAACCCTGTGATCAAGAAAAAATGAAAACTATAATGAGACTCTTGACAGTGAGCCCCAGAGCCTTGATGTTGCCTGTTGATGGCCTTAAATTAGCTAAGTTCTTCCCCATCAAGAGTGGTCCTGCCTTGAAGCTACCAAGCATGGCTACTCTGAGTTCCTGAGAGCTTTGATGCGCTGTTTCCTGTTGTAGGATGGGCAGGCACTGGCTCTCAGGGAATGGGGATTTGTGTACGTGTGCATGCGTGGCATCACGTGTTTCTGCACGTGCGGGCCAGGCCCCAGCAGGAATAGGCTGGGTTAAAGAAGATTTGGCTCACAGTCAAGGGGCTAGAGAGAGTCCTTGCAGGCAGGTGGGCACGGTTCTCCCCGTGGGCTCCACCAGGGATAGGGTCAGGCTGCACCAGCCCCAGACCCGTGTTTGACCCCTACCACCCTTGACAGCTTCTGCAAGGGGCGGACGTTGCACTCGTTTGTGAGGGACCCCAAGACGTCTCTAGACATCAATAAGACGAGGCAAATCGCTCAGGAGATCATCAAGGTAAGGGGGAGTCCAGCTGCTGGGGGTGGGTTTCCGGCCAGTTCCAGGGCTCTCGGCTGTTCCTCTCGCGCTGTTACCCCCTGTTAGAGTGGTTTGGGCAGCTCTGCCTCTTGCTCAAGCTCAGGCTCCTCGAGGGTGGGGACCCTGTGTCTTCCTCCCTGTCTCTGTCTCATTCACTCAGAGCTGGGAGCTGACTGTCCACATGATTAGACTTGATGGAATTAACTTGGTTGGGAAGAAACTTGGCAGGCTTTAGAGACAGTTTCAATCCTGGTCACACCCGTTGTGTGACGTTGGGTAGGTTGTTTAGCCTCTCTAAGCCTCAGTGTTCTCCCCCGTAAAATGGGGGTCTTCATATATCCTCCCTCTCTGGATTGGTGTGAGGTTAAAAATGCAATAATCCATGCAGTGGGGTACCCAGGAGCCCTGGGTCTGGTGTTTGAAGACAGCTTGACCTTGGGTGAGATCATGCCTGTGTCAGGTCACCCACGTTCCATGCACCTGACTCATCAGTGTTCAGTTCAAATAGAACATTGGTTAGAAATCAACCGCTGCCACGTTTTCACTGGACAGATGAGGAAACCAGGCTTCAGAGAAGTTGAACACTGTGTCCAAGGCCACAGAGTGAGTGAGAATCTGAGCTGAGATGGAGTTTAAACCCCAGATTTCGGTTATAGTCCAGGGCTCCTTCTACTACAGCTCAGATATTAGGAACACTCACAGTTGGGGACCCCAGTGTGGGAAATGCCTCTCTGTTCCCCCGCCTTGAGCCCTTGCCCTGCCTGAGAGCACAGACCAACTGTGCATATCCTGACAGAAAACCCCAGCTCATTTAGGCCCTTTATGACTGAAAGTGGATAATCTCACTGTCCCTGAGCCCCCTGGCTCCCTGCCCATCACCCTATTCATACCTCCTACCTTAGCCAAGCTTAAGGTGGTTGTTCAGAAGCATGGTAACATTAAAGGAGCATAGACCAGTCTGGGGTCAGATCTCAGCTCTGCTCCTTCACTGCCGTGTGGCTTGGGGCAAGTGACTTTCCCTCTCTGAACCTCGATTTCTTCTTCTGTAAAATGGGGACAATATACTGCATGGAATTGTGAAGATCAAATGTGGGGATGTAGGTAAAGCATCCAGCCCAGGGTGGCAGCTCTGTCATCGCATATCTTCACTCCTCCTGACGTGTCCTCCAGGGCATGGGATATCTTCATGCCAAGGGCATCGTACACAAAGATCTCAAATCTAAGAATGTCTTCTATGACAATGGCAAGGTGGTCATCACAGACTTCGGGCTGTTTGGGATCTCGGGCGTGGTCCGAGAGGGACGGTGAGTTGGTCTCGAGTGTCTGGGTGGGATGTGGGTGTGGGTGGGGAAGAGCGGGGCTGAGGTCTGAGCACTGTCACTGTTGCTGAGCTGCAGCCTTCCCTGCAGGGAAGCCCAGGTCGCTTTGGTCCTGCCCTTGCAGTTCTGGTTCAGATTCAGATTTGGGTCACGTTTGGGTTCTCAGGCTGACTTCCACGGAAACCAGGTCCTCACACTCACATTTGCCCTGGCTGTTCACCAGCTTGGCCAAGGAACCAGGATTCATTTCCCCACGATGAGGAAGAATGTCAAATTTTATTTCCCCAGATCTTGAAGGGATTGGTAGGGAGAAAGGCCCTTCCCCTCGCATCTGGGGGAACCCCGAAAGGGAACATGTCAGGGAGGCTGCAAGGCCAGCCCCAGGCAAGTTTGAGATCCACGGGCAGATCGGGGTTCCTGATTAGAGAGGCGCCTCATTCTCCAGCAGAGGGAGCTGGGCACCTTCACCAGCAGCTCCCTATCAATATGTATCCATTTTTGCCCTGCTTTTCTGGAAACACCCGGTCATGACTCCTTTGTAGAATTCCTCAAAAGCACTGGTGCCTTCCCCAAGTGCAGGGTCAGCGTGCTGGATCTGGGTGTGTTTTGGAAGCTGTGTGTGGGTGTTCTGCTGGCCCTGCCTGTGCCAGACAGGTCTCTTTGCTGCCTGCTGAAAGGTCTGTGTCCTTGTCCCTCCTTGTCCCGGCTTCCTGGTCTCCAGGCGTGAGAACCAGCTAAAGCTGTCCCACGACTGGCTGTGCTATCTGGCCCCTGAGATCGTACGCGAGATGACCCCAGGGAAGGACGAGGATCAGCTGCCATTCTCCAAAGCTGCTGATGTCTATGCGTTTGGGTGAGTAGGCCCCTGGTGCCCTGAGGCCAAGTGTGGCCAAAAGAGAGGGCCCTAGTGGCCATTGAGGGGCAGAGGGAGGCGTGCTTTTAGGTGTTGAAAACCCAGGCTTTGGAATAAAAATCAACCTGGTCTTGAGTCCTGACTCTGCCGCTTGTTGAGTGCGTGACTATATCCTTGGCCTTCTGGAATAACTCCTCCCAACAAGGTCGTTTCATGAGGACTAAACCAGGTAATTGTGTACAGTGCTTAACGCTGGCTGTCAGTCCCACCCGCTGATCTGGGAGGATGCTCACCAGAGCTGACCGAGAACTGCCCCTCCCAGTCTGGGGAAGCTGGGTGTCCTACCGGCTGTGCTACCCCACAAAGACCTGGGTGCGGACCAGTAGCAATGGAATGTGAGCCCGATATAGAAGTTAAAGTTTTCTAATAGCCACATTAAAAAAGCAATGGGTGAAATCAGTTTCCTCTGCTTATATATTATAAAATTCTATAATATATCCAAAATAGTATTTCAACATGTAATCAATATACAAATTAATAAGATATTTTATATTCTTTTTTCCTACTAAGTCTTTAAAATCTGGTGTGTGTTTTCTGCCTAGAGCATCCCTCCATTCCACTGTGCACATTTCAATCACTCATTAGCCCCCTGCGGCAAGAGGCTCCCACACTGGACAGTGTGGGTCTGATGGAGAAAGTCCCATCCTAAGTCAAGAAAGCCAAGGGGATGTGGAGAGACCAAGGAAGGCTCACCACCCCGGTCACCTGTGCTGTCTCTGGGTATCCTTCCCAGTGGGGTGGCCTTGGCGCCATCCTTCCTCCCTGACCTTTAACTGTATCCTTCCCTCAGCACCCATGTGTGCCAGGTGCTGGGCTTGGCACTTTAGTACTCCTCAAACAATCCTGTGACAAGAGACATTAGCCCCACTGAGGTGAAGCAGTTTTACTGGGATCTTGCAGCTAGAAGGTGGCAGAGCTGGATTTGTGCTGAGATCAGAATGACCACCAATGCTCCAGTCAAGCCTGCGCTGTCTCAGACTTCCCACCCCACAACAGCACAGGGCCCAGGTCCTCTAGGGCTGGGAGGAGCCTCCAGGAGGCCATTGTAGCATCCCCTGAAACCAAGTGGGTGAGGAAGGTTGGAGAAGGGTCGTGATCCTCTGGCTGGGCTATGGCTGCAGGAGCCCCTGGGTGTGAGCTGGGCAGAGTGGCCCAGGAGCTCACGGCCATGGCTGGGTCTCTGCAGAACTGTTTGGTATGAGCTGCAAGCAAGAGACTGGCCCTTGAAGAACCAGGCTGCGGAGGCATCCATCTGGCAGATTGGAAGCGGGGAAGGAATGAAGCGTGTCCTGGCTTCTGTTAGCCTGGGAAAGGAAGTCAGTGTAAGTAGCACCTGCCCTGGGTGGGGCAGTAGGGCTGAGGGCAGGGTGGGGCACGTGGCGTGGCCGCCCTTCACTCACCCACCTGAGAAATGAGGTCGGTGAGGAGCTCTGCCACCTGCAGGTGTCTAGCTAGAGATGAAAATGATACGCACTGCCCAGGAATGGGGAAGGAACAGGGAGGCATAAATAAGAAAATATCCATCGTTACCCCACTGCTCACCTTTTTCATTCCTTTCAGTCTTTTTTTTTTTTCTTAAAGATAATGGTTTTCGTTGATTTATGAGATGAAGGTAAAGCCCCATATTATTTACATGAAAGAAGATTTTTTTTTTTTTTTTTAAATCACTGCTCAAAATATAAATAGTTGTGTTATGCTGTGGTATTAAATCTTTCCCCGTAATGTTTTTCTTGACTGTTAAGAACAAATCAAAGTTTCCACAGCAAACTTGTTTTCAAAAAACCAAGTCTTAATTATAGTTGCTGACTTCTCATTTCTGCGTGGTTTCTCCTTAATGGTTTCTCTGTGTTTGTAAGTTTTGTCAGGCTAACTGAGAGGCTCTCAAAATATGTTTATTTAGAAATAGAGCATTGCACTGGGAATATGCATGCCATGGTGAATGGCTTGCTTATTCAGGGAGGTAAAGGAAAAAAGGAAGAGGATTACATAATTGTTTTGAAATATTTAGTTTTCCCTGGCGGCAAAGATCACTAACAAGAGTGATGTCATTCCAGGGTTAGACAGGATGTTTGGGGCAGATGTCCTTGCAGGAGTATTTTTGTATAAGGTTGCCATGGCCTTCATACAAGGTTGCAGTTTTTGCAGTCTTTAGTGATAGTTTTTGTTATCAGACATACAAGCTCAAGAAGCCTCTCTTCATGGCTTTCCCAGGCCCGATTTGTCAGAGTTTTCTTCACATTAGTGACTCTATTTTGATTCTGACAGCTTTCAGTTTCCTTTATCCTGGCACAGTGATATATGAAGAAACTCCAGGGCTCGGTGTTTTCAGTGCCATCAGCGATAGCCATGTGTCCATGAATCAGATAGGATTGGGACAAAACAGACTTGATGTTAAGCAACTCCAGTCAGTATTTGGGCAGCATGACAATTGAAGTCTTCAGAGGGACCACCCAGCAGTTGTCCAGGCTAAGATCTAAACAGGCTGCAAGCTTCTTGTTAAGGTCATGAACATTGCTGGCAGGATCACTGTCTGTCTGCAGACTCCGTGTGCAAATTCACAGTGATGAATTCAACCTCATCTTCCTCCAAGATCTTAATCGATTGCAATATTTTTCTCAATCGACTGGTGGCAAGCAGCTAGGGCATCTTCAGAAGGCTCACTCGAGATGACATTATATTTGATCTACTTTATTCCACAGTAGTGTATTTCATCTTGTTGAAGTGCAAAATATTTGTACAGGGATGCCCCTCCAAAGATAACACCAAAATGCTAGTTAACAACACTAACAGCAGGCTCCTCTTTGGCCAGTTGATACCATTTCATTTGGGGTGCTGGGCAAGGGCCATGGGCGATGAGCACCTCTCTGACACTCTCAGGCTTGTCCTTCTTGGCCTCCTTCTGGGCCAAGGCCAGTTAAATACCACTTTCACCTTGGTGCATCCTCAGACACCTTAGGAGGGTGTGGTGGTGATGCAGGATTTTTTGCTCCTTAGCTCGGCTAAAATCCAGGTTCTTGTCTCATGACCAGGAGAAATTAGGCACATGGACACATTGAAAGGTGAGAGCGGAATTCATTAAAAGAAAGCTCTCAACAAAAAAGAGGGGGTCCTCCCAACAGGCTCCCATCTCACAGATTGCATATCAGGCCACCACACTCGAACTGAAGAGACCAGGCTCCTCCCCCTGCATAAGGTGCGAATTCCTGGTGGCTCCATCCTATTCCCCCAGTGCATATGGGTCTCCAGTCCATTGTGGGTGTACCCAGCCAAGACCCTCATCTGCACAAAAACATCTGGTGTAAACACTTGTGGGGTGGGACAGAGATTCTCCGGGGACCCTTCTTTATCTGCCTCCTGCAACTGTCAGTGGGCTCAAGATACTGGTTTTGGGCTCCTGGCTGTGGCTGCAGCCTCCTTGGCTGGGCTCTGTGGCAGCTCAGATGGAGCTGAAGTAACCATTGCCTTCCAGTCTTTTTAAATTTTTTTTGAGGCGGTCTTGCTCTGTCGCCCAGGCTGGAGTGCAGTGGCACAATCTTGGCTCACTGCAACCTCTGTCTCCTGGGTTCAAGTGATCTCCCACCTCAGTCTCCAAGTAGCTGGGATTACAAGCATGCACCAAAATATCAGGCGAATTTTTGTATTTTTAGTAGAGATGGGGTTTCACCATGCTGGCCAGCCTGGTCTCGAACTCCTGGCCTCAAGTGATCCATCTGCCTCAGCCTCCCAAAGTGCTGGGATTACAGGCATGAGCCACCGTGCCCGGCATAGTCTTTTAAAAAAATATTTAAGACATACGTGTCATAAAACCTAGCTGATTTTTTTTATTGTGACCTTTTTCCACATGACATTTTGTTATGCTCATTACCTCAAATCATTAACAAATCCTTATTGTTAAGACCGTCTGCCCTTAGGTCCTGTGGCTGCACCGTAATGTAACTACTTCTGTCACTGGACATGGGGATTCTTTCCAGTTTTCACCTGTCTTTACAATAGAGTTAGCAAGGACATCTTTGTATAAACCAGAGTATTATGTATGTTTGTTGTGTCTGAGAGAAAAGATACTCTTCGTTCTGCCCTCCTGGCAACAGTTTCTTTCCTTTCTGCATACTTAGCATCTTGGAGCAGAGAATGGTAAGTGCCATCTTCAGGGAGGCGAAGGCTGGAGCAGGGCTGAGCAAAGGGCAGCAAGGGAGTCAGGGCTCAGCACTGGCTGCAAGTTGGAATCATCTGGGAGATTTATAAAAGTGCCAGGGTTAAGGCCTCCCCAACAGAGGTACCAATTTAATTGACCTGGGATGGGAATAAGATCATAGTTGTTTTTTTATTATTATTATTTTTATTTTTAAATAAAGCTCCTCAGATCATTCTAGAGCACAGCCAGAGTTCTGAACTAATTGGAAGGATTTCTTTTAGTGCAGGATGATGGTTGTTTTGAGACCAGATTGGGGTCAGGGCGTGGGGAGTGGGGACAGAGCAGATGCTCCGGCAGCAGCTTATGGCTCACAGGTGTTCCCTTTCTTTTGTCCGATCTTGCCTTCCCTTTTTAACACATTGCTGTTAGGGGTAGGGGAACATTGGTCAATGCAATAAAATTATTTTCTGTCATAGACAAAAGCTGGGAGTGCCCTCTGAGTGGCACCTTTCTCTGTCTCTTCAGCCACACTGCTGTATAGTTCACCACCAGGCACTGCTTTATGTGCTGAGGCAGCCAGTGAGTTATTAGTCATCGAATCTGAGGGTCCATACACATGGGAAGACATCAAAAGACCAGAGGGTTCTTAATGAAAACCAGCAGTCCCTCACCCTAGATCATTCTCCAAAGGCGTCATCTGGGTCTGTCAGCTTTTCACTCTGGCACTCTGTTCTTTCTGCTGCACCGCTTTGGTCAGGTTTTCCATTACTTATTGTTAAGTTGGCCATGATTAAATCTTCCATGCTGTGCCTATTAATGGAGGCTAAAAGTGAGAAGATGATGAACAGTGTGTACACTACTGTAGTAGACTGTAAGTGCTGTTAGCCACTGGTCAAGTAATTCACTGGGATTACATTTTCTTTGTGGGTCCATCTCTTCCACTTCATCAATTACTCAAAGGCTCACAATTTTGTTGGCTTCATATTTGGACCATGGCTTTCTTGTGCAGTTTAGGTTTTTCCTGTAGTTTCTAGTTGCCTTTTTTTCCCCCTTCTTGCCTTTTCTTACTGCTGAGAAAGGAAACAAACACCTTTCTCATATTCCTGAGGTCTTTCAGCTTCTGCATTCTGCTTCCTGAGTGGAATTCGTTCCATTCTTTTCAGAGCCCACTGGTTTCTTGTCATTGGAATCAGTGGGATGTTAGGCCTGTTGCACAGCTGTTACCCTTCTGTTTTCTTTTCATTCACTCCTGGGTCAGTTGCGCTATTCCTCATGTCTCATGTCTTGCCCTCTGTTTGCACTCCAACAGACAAACTGCGAGTGAAACCTGAAGAAACTGCCCCCCGGTGGAAGAATGGGAGATAATCTTTGAATCCTTGCTTGCCTAAAAAAGTTATTATTTCATCGTCATATCAGGAGTAGAATTCCAGGTTCATAATAATTTTCCCTGAGAACACAGGGATTTTGCCCTGCTGTCTACTAAGTGTCCAGTGCCTTCCTGAGAAGTCTGGTGTTGGTCTGATTCTCAGCCATTTGTGGATGCCTATCTTACTCTTTCTGGAAGTATCTAGGATTTGCTGTTTATCCCTATAGGGAAATTTCATAAACATATATCTGAGGGTAGAGTTTGTTTTTTTTTTTTTAACTGTTTTTAGTGAGGTCCCTTTATTGGACCTTTTCAGCTGAAGACAGCTGCTACCTTTGACAGCTTCTGGTAAATTTTCTTGTATTATTTCTTTGATAATTTCCTGCCCAGTAGTCTGTTTACTTTCATGGAAATCCCCATTAGACAGAATTTGGTTCCTTTTAGTGAGCCTGCATTTCTCTTACCTTCTTTTGTATTTTCCATCCCTATCTAGAATTGAACCTACAGTCTGGGGAATTTCCTTGATTTTTAACTTCCAGCACTTTCAGTGTTTCAGTTCAGAAATTATGTTCTTATTTCAAGCACTTTCTTATTTGTTGATTTCTTTTTTATTGCAGCCTGGTCTTATTTTATGGATAGAGTAGCTGCTTCATACAAATGTACACACACATGTACACCCCCTATCCTTCAGAGACAGTGTCTTGATCTGCTTATCTTCTGTCTGTCTCTGGTTTTCCTGATACAGCAGGCAACCCCATGGGATCCAGTTGTATTTAAGAGCAAAAGCCTGAGTTGCTGAGTCTGTGTGGGTGTTTGTATTCTGCCTGGTCATATGTGCAAGAAATAGGCCTTTCCACACAGGCAGCTCCGAATCAGAAGGCTGCAGGGCTGTGCTGGTACACACGTGGATCCTCAGAGTAGGCAGCAAAATGCCACAGCAAGAAAGGTTTTGCTCTGGGGGATATTGGGACAGCTGTTCTGCTGACTCTTAGCTGCTGCCCCTATATTGAGTCTTCCTTGTCACTCCAGCCACCGTTCTAGTAATGCTGAGGCTCCCTCCTCCGCTGCAGCCCCAGCTTGCACATATTCTGAGCATCTTGCATTTCACCTGCGAACATTGTACCTTGCACTTTGCATCTTCAAAAAACCAACAGCCCCATTTCTGATCTCTTTCCCATTGCTGGTCTGTTCATCGTGGTTACTCTTATTTTGGGGTGGGCATGGATCTAAGAAGTAAGGAGGTGAGGTAACCTGGTGCATTCCATGTTGAACTAGAAGCATGAGTGGTTCTCTGAAACCCAGTTACTTCTCACCCCTTCATGTCAGCAGGGTGTTCAGGGGGCCGCCAGCTAGAGGGTACTTGAGAACATCAAAGGGACCCTTTGTGGAGTGCCCCTACTGTGTGTCCCCTCCCTCCCAGCCAGCTCACACACCACTGATGGCAGCTTCATTTGCAGGAGATCCTGTCGGCCTGCTGGGCTTTCAACCTGCAGGAGAGACCCAGCTTCAGCCTGCTGATGGACATGCTGGAGAAACTTCCCAAGCTGAACCGGCGGCTCTCCCACCCTGGACACTTCTGGAAGTCAGCTGAGTAAGTGCCTCTTCCACGAGCCAGACTGCCAGCCAGGCCCTCGCAGCCTCACCTGGGGTCTTAGAGGGCACCTTCTGCTCTTTCTGCCCAAGACTTTGTGTTTTGGGGTTTTTTTGAGACGGAGTCTTGCTCTGTCATCCGAGCTGGAGTGCAGTGGCGTGATTTAGGCTCACTGCAACCTCCGCCTCCTGGGTTCAAGCAATTCTCCTACCTCAGCCTCCCGAGTAACTGGGACTATAGGTACCCACCACCAAGCTTGGCTAATTATTGTATTTTTAGTAGAGACGGGGTTTCATCATATTCACCAGGCTGGTCTCGAACTCCTGACCCCAAGTGACCCATCCGCCTCAGCCTCCCAAAATGCTGGGATTACAGGCATGAGTCACCACGCTCGGCCTCTGCCCAGGACTTTGATCTGAGGAATACACACAGTAGGTCACCCGAGGTGACTAGTCCCCTTGCCCAAGTGATACCAGGATTTTGTTTCCCACGTTTGTTTTGGAGACTCCCTTTGACAGGTGAGCACCTGCAGTTTGCAGCTGTGAAAAGCCAGGACTTAGAAGGCTCTGCCGAGGGAGGGGCAAGATGGGGTCAGCTAGAAGTCAGAGCGATGTGGTATTGTAAGCTTCACTGAAATAAGCAGAGCCAATATTGCTTACAATGGCACCCACCGAAACACAAGAAGCCAGCCACCTCTTATGGGGACCACAGTCACTTGGGTTTAGAAGCTGTCTGCCTCCTGGTTTAACACACAGCCCTTTGCACCCCTTGGTGCGGGGGTGATGTCCACTGTCGTCTCTCCTGCATTCTATCTCATTCCCTTTTTCCTTTGTCCTCTGGCTGCCTCTGCTAGAACACTCAGAAGAGACCTCTGCCCTGTCACGAATGCTCTGTGAGAACCTGGGAAGTCCTTTTTTGTTCTGGGCCTCAGTTTCCACATCATTCAAAACTCTCTGGGCCAGGGATTGGGCCAGGTCTAGGGCGGGTAAACTTGCTGTAAGGGGCCAGGTGAATATTGGAGGCATTGCAGGCCAAGAGGGCAACTCAAGTCCTCACTCTGGGGGCCGACTTTGGCGGTGTGCCAAGCACCGTCTCTGCCACAGCATCTTGGCTCTGCCATCGCAACACGGGAGCAGCCACGGATGGCATCAACCAGGGAGCTGGCTGTGTGCCAGTAAGGCTTAATGCTGGAAATTGGGATTTCACATGTCATGAAATAGTCTTTTGGTATTTTTGCGCCCAGCCATGTAGAAAGTGAGTCGATTCATCTCATCCAGGAGTCCAGCCTGTAGGTCAAGTATGGCCTGCCACCTGTGTCTGTACAATCTGCAAACTAAGAATAGTTTTACCTTTCTGAGAAGCTTTTCAAATAAAAATTGTTGTACACATAGAGATGAAGTCTCACTATGTTGCCCAGGCTGGTTTCAAACTCCTGAGCTCAAGTGATGCTCTTGCCTCGGCCTCCCAAAGTGCTAGGATTACAGGCTTGATCCACTGCACCCGGCCAGTTATAAACGTTAAGGAAAAGGACACTTTCTAAAAGTGGAATCTCCCGCAGAGTCCCGCTGTATAAAACCCATAACTTGGAGCTGCTCTTGATGAGAGCGAGGGGACGAGCCTGTCTGCCACCTGCTGCCAAGAAAGCTTCTGAGGCCCCCGTCCCTGTGTATGTGTGGCACTGAGTGCCTGGAGAAGCTGCATCCCCAGCTCCCATACCTGGCGCCAAGTGTGGTGATGACAGCATTCCTTATCCTAGGAAGGGTCAGGTAGTAAATATTTTGGGGTTGCAGGTGACACAGTCTCTGTTACATGTTCTTTGCTGTTTTTCAGTCCTTTAAAGTAGTCAGAACCTTTCTTAGTGTGTGGCCAGATTTGGCTTGCACATTGTTTTCCAGGCCATATCTTTTTCTTTTCTTTTCTTTTCTTTTTTTTTTTTTTTTTTTTTTTTTTTTTGAGGCGGAGTCTTGTTCTGTCACTCGGGCTGGAGTACAGTGGCACGATCTCAGCTCACTGCAACCTCCACCTCCTGGGTTCAAGCGATTCTCCTCTCTCAGCCTCCTGAGTAGCTGGGACTACAGGTACGCGCTACCACACCTGGCTAATTTTTGTATTTTTAGTAGAGATGGGGTTTCACCATATTGGCCAGGCTGGTCTCAAACTCCTGACCTCAGATGATCACCCACCTCAGCCTCCCAAAGTGCTGGGATTACAGGTGTGAGCCACCGCACCCAGCCTCCAGGCCATGTCTTTTATTTTTTTGTTCTTTCTGAGACAGAGTCTTGCTCTGTCACCCAGGTTGGAGTGCAGTGATGCAATCTCGGCTCACTGCAACCTCCGCCTCCCGAGTTCAAGCGATTCTCATGCCTCAACCTCCCAAGTTGCAGGGATTATGGGCACCTGCCCCCATGCCTGGCTAATTTTTGTGGGTGTTTTAGTAGAGATGGAATTTCATCATGTTGGCCAGGGCGGTCTCAAATTCCTGACCTCAAATGATCTGCCTGTCTTGGCCTCCCGCAGTGCTGGGATTACAGGCATGAGCCACCATGCCCGGCCTCCAGGCCCTGTGTCGATAAAGAACCAAAGTGGGCCTCCAGCCGCAGTTGAGGAGGGACTCAGCATGAGTTTTCTCTCCTGCAGAATTCACTAGAGAAATGCTTGGTGCTTCACTGATTCAGGTCAGGTAGAGGGATGGTCTGGAGGAACAACAGTGTGGGGTTAGGGGGTACCACATCTCATGCAATACTGGGTTCAGTATTTTGCACTTAGGATGGGTCGGAGTCCAGTACAAATGTGGGGTAGTGGATCATAGCCATAGAGGTGTGCGTTTTAGGCAGCCATTGCTGCACACCTGCCGCACGCCTGGGGAACAGATGGCCGAGGCCAGGGTTCCACCAGCGAGGAGGTTCCGGTGTCATAAAGACAAACAGACACACTGTAATGACATCAGGACTCTTATCACCTTTGTATTCCTGGCTCCTAGTACAGTCCCAGGAACATGATAGTTGGTCACTAAATATTTGATGTGCATGAATGAATGCGGGCAAAGGGTGATACCATGCCAAGTGCTGTGATACAGCCCAGATGGGGGCCTCTGCATCCACCTGGGGGACACGAGGAAGTGTCTCTGGAAGAAGGTCATCAGGGCTGGATTTTGAGCCAGAACTGTCCCAGCAGAGAGCAGGAGCATGGGGCTCTTAGCCGTTCAAGGAGGGTGATGTGAGGCGGCGAGCCAAGCTCCAATCAGACCTCAGGCAACTTGCTTAACAAGCTGGGCCCTGGTTTTCTCCCCGACAAAACAAAAGCCTCCACTAGGTGGATACTGGCATTCAGAACATCATTCCAGATTCCCTAAAAACCATGTAGTCCCACCTTCTCATTTCACAGGCAGGAAACTGAGTCACAAATGGGGCTGTTCCCTGTCCAGCCCCTTCAAGGAGAGCTTGCAGGCTTTCCTTTCCTGAATGAGTCTGTGTCAAAGCTTCCTGTTCACAGTGTTTACTTTCTACACACTTGCCTCCTAATTCTCACTTTCTCTTTTCTTTCCCATTGATCTTGTCATTTTTTTATTTTCGGGGGGTGGCGGATATGCTGTTCTGTCATCTCCCCCTTTCCCATCAACTGATTCCTCCACCTGTCCACACGTGCCTGACTCTATCACCTGCTGGGGCCGGACTGCGCTCTCCCACGCCTGGCGGAATGGTTGCTGGGCACTCCCAGTCACTGGAGGAGCCGCTACTATGGAAAAGGACGCTACGGCCACCCTGACTTTAAGAGCTCCTGTCCGGTTCTGGAGGAATAGTGTGTTCCTGTTACTTCCTTCGCTGGCTGCCTGTCTCTGGTTTTCCTGACGCAAACCCCACTTCCTTTCTGTCGCTGCTTCCCAGCTTCTCCCATCTTTGTGTCATTTATTCTCGCAAACCAAAGTGAGGTTTCTGCAGCTGAAATGGCTACCAGCAAGGGTCACACAGGCTTGCATTTTTCGCTGGGTGAGAGAAGAGCCACAGCATGTGGCGGGGCCTTTGTCCACACCACGAGTGGACGGATGGCTTGTCCCTGGGTCGGAGAGAACTTGGGTCATTGATTTGAGCCGCCAGGATCCCAGTCCCCCTGGCCAGAGCTCAAGGGAAGAGAATTCAGTGAAGCAGAAATACTCTTGGAAGTATTTTGCCCTTAGTCAAGGGCTAAGGAGCTGTGGGCATGTGCCAGCCTCTTTGTAAACGTGCTGCAACTGTGCCCTGTGGGAGCTTAGAGAGGGTTCTTTGTGCCCAGGCTCCCTTCTGAGCGTGCAGTGCAGCCAAGCCTGGGGGATGGAGTCCAGGATGACCCTTTCTCTCTGGAAGGGGAAGGGAGTTCCCTGTCCAGCTGCTCTGGCCAGACTTCTAGCTCCCGACAGGCTCTGCATGGGGCTGTGATTCTGATGCTGTTCTTTGCTTTCTTCTCTTTCCCTCTGTAGGTTGTAGGCCTGGCTGCCTTGCATGCACCAGGGGCTTTCTTCCTCCTAATCAACAACTCAGCACCGTGACTTCTGCTAAAATGCAAAATGAGATGTGGGCACTAACCCAGGGGATGCCACCTCTGCTGCTCCAGTCGTCTCTCTCGAGGCTACTTTTTTTGCTTTGTTTTAAAAACTGGCCCTCTGCCCTCTCCACGTTGCCTGCATATGCCCGAGTAACTGCTCTCAGAGGATCCCACTAATTGAGCTCCCTCCAAGGCGGTCTGGGCAGCTTCCAACTACCTTCCTGGACGTGACTGATTGCTCCCGTGTTCTTCTGAGGGCTGGTCTTGTTTTTGTTTGGGTGGCTCTGTCTCACTGCTAACACCTTAGTGAGATGCCTTCCACCCTCCTGAGTACACCAGCCTCCCACTGGGTGTGTGCCTAGTGCGGGGCAGGCGTTGGTTGGGAGGGTATTGACTTGGCTTTTAACCTGTGGGGATTTTGTCCAACAAGGAGTGGAGTGATTTCAGAGCTGCCCTGAGGCTGGCATCCTGGTCCCAGGAACCCTCTGCTGGGCTCCTGTCTCTCAGTCTCCTCTGTAGAGTTAGATCGGGAGACACAGAAAGTTCTGTGGCCATGAAAGATACCAGCTCAGAAGGGTTGTGCTTCAGTGGCACCCTCAGAAAAGTTGTCTTAAAGCAAAGAGGTACCTGGCTCCAGACAATTTTTCTGATGAAAACAAAGTCTGTGCCCCGTCCCCCCTGCCACCCTGGCAAAATTACTTCCTTTACACCTGCCCAGTGTGCCATAAACCAGACCCCAGGTCAAGAGCATGGCTGCCGGGTCCCCTGCAGCAGTCACTGCACTGTTTACTAAATGCAGGTTTCTGTTCTCCTTCCCCAGCAAGACCTGCTGAACCCAGATCTCTGGAATTGGGCTCTAGGAATCTGCATTTCAACCTGCTTCCCAGGTGGCCCTGATGCACCCCAGTATTAGGGTTTATTTCTAAAAGTAACATGCCTTGTAACTCCTGGTATCCTGGGGGTCTTGTTTCTCTTCTCTCTCAATTCTACTTGGAGCAAGAGCTTTCCTGGGCTGCAAATGAGAAAACAATTCCGAGGAGCCCACAGCAGTACTGAGCATGCTGGGAGCTTGGGACTTGGAGATGAGTGAGCCACTGTTGCTGCTCCAAGTAGAACTACTTGGAGTGTAGCTGAGGCCTTGGACTCAGTATGACCAGGGGCAGCTCTGCCAGGGCTGTTGGCCAATCAGTCATTTTCATTTCTTGTTGGAGGCCAAGTCCTCTGCTGAGCTCATTTCCTAACTAGTGTTACCCTAATTCTCATGAAGACCAATGGGGCTATAATTCTTGTTTTTGTTCCTCTTTGCAGCATTAACAGCAGCAAAGTTGTACCCCGGTTTGAAAGGTTTGGCTTGGGCGTCCTGGAGTCCAGTAATCCAAAGATGTAGCCAGCCATGTGGTTTTTCGCTGCTGATGTCTTTCTTTTTAAAATGTGTTTCTGAAACATCCAAACAACCACCACGACAAAAAACACTGCCTGCCCAGCGCTGCAAACCAGGAGCACGCATCCTAGATTCAGACTGTTCGCCATAAACCCCACTCGGGAGATGGAGCTGCACCTGCTATCTCTTAAAATGACACCACCAACAACCAAATCTGTCGTGACAGACAGCAAATGTTTACACGTATATTTCTCCTGAGTGAACCTGATGTTTTACAATAGGTAATAATAAAAACAGTCCGTGCATAGATGCACGGGCACTGATGGCCAGGATGGCTGAAATGGCCGTCCCCTCTGGAGGACCTGGTAGGCGGTGAGGGACCCATGCTGGGCCAGAAGGAAGACAGACATGGTGATTGCAGCTGTTCTTGGGGTAGGGTGGGGAGCCCAGAAGGTCTGACCTGGCCTCTGCTTTTTGGCCCAAGACCCCATCAGGGGAATCTCTCTCTCTAGGGCTCTCCCCTTGTCCTTTCAAAGGGATACTGCCCCTTCCTCATCTTGCAGAGGAAACCCTGGCTAGGAACACAGCTAGATGAAGGAGTCTGGAGTTCCTGGAGAGTTTGGGTTCACCTTCTCACCCCTGTAATCCAGGCTGCTCCTGCTGGAAAAGTAGAAAGAGAATCCAAAAAAGGTCTGAACTCACCAGGTGGTTCCCAGCCAGGGTTTCTGCTACAAGCTGAGGAAACATCCATGGCTTGTACAGATGTGAGCCTTTGATGAAGCCCCCAGGCAGGCACTAAGGTGGTGGGACTCAGGGCCTTGGCTTTTAGCTACATCCCAATCCCTGACTGACATCTGACCGCGAGAGCTGGATGGGTGGGAACAAGGAGGATGGAGGAAGGAGGAGGAGTAGATGGCAAAGGTACCGGAGCCCCCTTCCCAGCCACATGGTGACCCTGGCACTGTAAAAACCCTTTGTCATGTCAGAAGGTTCTAGAACTGCCCACTTCTTCCATTTCTGTCCTGCTGAAACCCCTTAGCCCATTTCCAACTCCTCTGTCCATGCTCTGAGCTCAACTGGGCGGCGTGTGGCCCATCACCCCTTTCACTTAGACCCACCTAGCTGGCCCCCGTCTGCAGAGCCTTCCCTAGCACCATTAGGCCTTCTACTTGTGTCCATTTGAAGCAGGAGGGGCTGGATTTGGAAAAGTCTTTGAGGTGAGAGCACCACACTTGTCTTCATTAGGAACTCTGACCTGTGGAGAAAAGTTCCAGATGGCAAAAGGGAGCCCTTAAGTGGAGGTGAGGTTGTATTAGCCTCCAATACCAGAAAGGAAAAAGGGTGATGGGAGTGGAGACGTAATTGGATTCTGTGACCATGCTCTGAGCTCAGAATTGGGAAGGGAGGGAGGTGGCTCCCACCCCTTCCAGTTAAGCCCCGTCTAGCAGAGCCCCAGTCTCCAGAGTCGGGTCAAAATGCCACAGAAAATGAGCTGCTCTGCCAGCAAGCTGTGGAGTTGCCTCCTCTCCAGGCCTGGCATCCCTTGGTCAGCCCCTCCTTGGAGGGCACAGCCATATTACAGTGCCAACGTGCCTGGCCGTCAGCATCTTCGCCCTTCCCAGTCCGTGTGGGGAGGCTGTAAACCACGTGGATTCAGCTCTGTGTGGAGTTTCTGTGCTATGATGGGACTGCTCATTTTGCCCCATCATCCCTTTGGCCTCCCACACACCTGCCCTTTCCCAGGAATCACGTGTGTCTCCAGCCTTTCACCTTTCTATTGCAATGGTGGCCTTTGTCCAGGCGACAGCAGGCCCGATGGATGTACTGGTGAGCCCCATGGTTGGACGTCAGCTCAGCCAGTAGGCTCAGTTCCTCCCCAACCCCTGACACCAGGCCGCAGTGGGCATGCGCAGGCCCACAGAAAGTCAGTCTGGGTTTTGCTTTTTCTCGTGAGCGTCACAGTTAAAGAAGCGCTCATTGAGCAACTACAGTGCACTTGGTCTTCTGCAAGTGCTGGGCACCTAGAGATAGGAGCAGTCATGGTCCCTGCTCTTAAGGAACTGATGACCTGGTGGGGCCCTGTTACCTTCAAGGAACCCAGAAGCCACTGGGCCCCAAAGGTGGAACTGAAGGACTGGGGGCAGCTGGCTCTCAGCCTGCCACCTCTGCACTGCCTGTCTTTAAAGAACCCCACCTCACCCCATGATGGTCCCCCCTGTTCCCCTTGTATTTCAGTGACTGTGAATTGAGGTTAGGAAGGCACACCTGCCCTTCTGTGTGCTCTCTCCATCTGCCTTGGAAACACACGAAGGACGACAGATACTGTGAATTCAGCCCTCACGGCCAACTGTGAAGGGGATGGAGAAGGCTGGGAGAGCTCTTGGGGGCTGCAGAAGTCCCCTCTGGGGTCTGAGAGTGGAGCCCAAGCTTTGGCCCACCAAGGCATCCCCAGTTTCCAGCCTCACCTCTGAAGCCCTGCTGCCTTTAACCACCAGAGCCGCAGCCCCCTCGGTTTCTGTCTAACTCGAAGTCTTGCATCCTAGCTAGTTTGGGGTTGTGAGCGGTGTGTAGCAAAGTTGATCTCTCCATGTTACCAAATCAAAACACCCTCTGTCATCTTACGGCATTTCCTCTGGAGGTCACAGAGAGGAATGGCAAGCCCTGGAAACCTGTGTTATTCTGTGTTGATTTGGTGTGGGGGTGGGGGTGGAGACATAAATGTGAAGCCAGTTGGAGTTTGTGCTATGCAGCAGTGTTAGCCAGGATCTCATCAGTGTGCAAACCTTGCATCTTCTGTGGCCACAAGCCACACACTTGCTTTTTTTGAATGTGATGTAAAATTTGTACAGTAAAGTTTTTATATTTTCTATCAACTGCATTTGTCTTCCAGACATGCTATTAATTTAAATTAAAATGGTTAGTATTAACAAACGTGCTGTATCGGGTTTTTTTGCCACTGGCAAGAACATGCCCTCTGTGGTAAGCCAGGCCTGGATGTCTGGAGTTTGTGAATAAAGTTATACCAAGGTGTACCGGGGCTTGTGTTTGCTTTGGTCAGTTCCAGGTGAGTCCTGGGGACCATTTGGATGGGTAGCATGGAAATAGATAGGTCTGGGGTGACTGAACCCCTGGTCTATAGATTAAGGAGCTCCTTCTAAAGGAAGAAGTTATGCCAGGACCTCAGCAGCAGGTGTTTCTAAACAGATGGAGGAATGGAGAAGTCACATGTCAAAGGCCCACAATGTACAGAGGAAGATCATCCAGGCCCCAGCAGCAACAAAGCCATGAGTAGGCCCAGCATCTCCTGAGTTGGAGGTGCCTTAGCCTTATGGAAGCCTTGGAGGGATGAGGTGGTGTTCATCTGAATCCAATTTCTAGGAGCCCCTCATTGCCAGTTATATACACAGATAGGTGGAGAAGAGGTACTTTCTAAACACCATCTCACTTTAATCCTCACAAGGCCACGAGGTAAGAATTGTGATGTTTCAGCTGAGGAAAATGAGAAGCGGAGAGGTTAAGGTATTCACCCAAGATCACACAGCTGCAGGGTGGCTAATCCAGGACTCGGACCACAGCTTTCGCTCCAGAACCTCTCTTCAGAAGTCTAGGAACTTACTGGTCAGACATTGACTGAGCACCTACTGTATTCAAAAGATAGTGCTAAGTTGTGGAACGTTTTCCAGGATAGACCACGTGGTAGGCCACATATTAAGTCTCAGTAGATTTAAACAGATAACAAAGCATCTTCTCCAACCACAATAGGATGAAGTTAGGCAGCAGCACTAGATTCTCACAGGGGCACAAACCCTACTGTGAACTACACATGTGAAGGATCTGGGTTGTGCGCTCCTTATGAGAATCTGAGTCTAATGCATGATGATCTGAGGTGGAACAGTTTCATCCTGAAACCATCGTATATCCCTGTCCATCTGTGAAAAATTGCCCTCCATGAAACTGGTCCCTGGTCAAAAAGGTTGGCGACTGCTGCCTTAAACTACTACTGGATTTCCTGAGTGAGGCAAAGTGCTGGTTTGGCATAACCTGTTTGCGGGAGAGAGGTGCACTGTTAATTAGCCCATTAGGAAGCAGTTAGAACCATATATCTGACTTTATGGATGTAGAATACGCTCAATGAGAATGTTCTCAGCGGGGTGGGCGGGGGGGAGCGGGGGTGTGTTCACGCATGTTTCAGTGATTAATGTGGTTCAATACGGCTGTCCCAATACAATGAGGTTTCCAAAGGGAACTGGATGAGAGGACCCAGGGTCCCCTGCATTGTACAACAGGACTCAGGTGTCTACGGGCATCACTGACTGCCCTGCCGAGGCCCTCTGTGCTGAAGGCGTCACTGCAGATGGAAGGATTCCTTGAGGAACTCTACTACTGGCAAAGGTGAACGGGTCTGGGCACGGGATCAGTGCAGTCCAGGAGTGACTCTAAAGGTGCTGGCGTGTGGGCACTATGTGAGGAGCTCAGCCCCAAGTCCTCTTCATGCATTAGCCTATTTAATCCCCACAGCATCTTTCTAATGTTCACATTCACTTGCCTCATTTTATGGGCGAGGAAAGGAAGCTTGGAGAAATTCAGGAACTTACTGAAGATCACACAAGAATTAAATGACAGGGCCAAGATTCAAACGTGGGCTATTCATACTATGTATAGAATTGTATGTCTAGCCCAGTTTTGTTGACCACTCATCCGTTGGTGGACACACGTTGCTTTCACCTCTTGGCTTTTGTGAATGATGCTGCTGCACACGTGGGAGTTCACATGTCTCTTTTGAGTTCCTGCTTTTGGTTATTTGGGGGATATACCCAGAAGTGGAATTGCTGGATCATATAGTAATTCTATGTTGAGGTTTTTGAGGAACAGCCATGCTGTTTTCACAGAGTTCCAGTTTACCCACAATCTAGCCAACAGTTGTTATTTTTTGGAATTTTTTTTTTTTTTTTTTTATCATAGCCATCCTAATGAGTGTGAGGTGGCAGACTCACATTTTGAAGAGATCCCTCAGTCTACAGGGCAGAGAACAGAGAGCCTCTGAGAAGGATCTGCAACTTTGAATACTAGAGCTCTGAGAAGGAACATTCCCAAGGGCTGCTTCTAGTCTCCTGAAGACCAGAGCTAACCACTGGGAATGGATTGTGGTGAGTGAAGGGTGCCGGCACTGTGCCTCAAAGTATCTCCCTACTGTGTCGATTACTCTAAAAACACATCAGCCAGGGCCGGGCGCGGTGGCTCAAGCCTGTAATCCCAGCACTTTGGGAGGCCGAGACGGGCGGATCACGAGGTCAGGAGATTGAGACCATCCTGGCTAATACGGTGAAACCCCGTCTCTACTAAAAACTACAAAAAACTAGCCGGGCGTGGCGGCGGGCGCCTGTAGTCCCAGCTACTTGGGAGGCTGAGGCAGGAGAATGGCGTAAACACAGGGGGCAGAGCTTGCAGTGAGCCGAGATCCGGCCTCTGCACTCCAGCCTGGGCGACAGAGCGAGACTCCGTCTCAAAAAACAAAACAAAACAAAACAAAAAAAAACCACACACACACATCAGCCTTTGGGTATGACTGGGGCCCCTCCAGGCAGGGTGTGGAGCACAGGGCCCTCCTTTATGGGCTGGACTCAATAGTAAGGCTGCTTACCTGTGACTCACCTCCAAGGCTCAAGCTGATGCTAAGGTGCTGATTTGCTGGAACTCTGAGCTGTGCCTGTGTCTACTTGGATTCTGGGAGATTTTTTTTCTTTTAGCAGTGTTTTATGGAAATATTGTCTAGGTAGAGTAAAATGTACAGATCCTGGTTTTCTGTTTGAGATTTTGTTTTGTTTTAAGACAGGGTCCTGCTCTGTCACCCAAGCTGCAGTGCAGCCGCACGATCATAGCTCACTGTGGCCTCAACCACCCAGGCTCAAGCAGTCCTCCTGCCTCAGCCTCCCTGTAGCCAGGACTATAGGCGTGCACCGTAATGCCCCACTATTTTTTCTGATTTTTAGTAGAGACAAGGTCTCGCCATGCTGCCCAGGCTGGTCTCGAACTCCTGGGCTCAAGCAATCCTCCTGCCTCAGCCTCCCAGTGTGCTGCATTACAGGTGTCAGCCACTGCACCAGCCTCAGCCTGTTGTTAATGGATGTAAACACCTGTGCAATCACCACCTAGAACCAGATCCAGAACATTTCCAGCCTCTCGAAGACTCCTTCTTGCCCCTCCCAGTCAGAGACCCCCAAGGGTGACACCATTCTAGCCTGTTGTTCAACTTGACTCTCACAGCATGGAATTCTCACAGCATGTGTCTGTTTGGATCTGGCTTCCACTCAGTTGCGAGGCCCATTGATGTTTCCCGTGGCCTAGCTCCTTTTTATTGCTGAGGGCTACTCTGTTGTATGAAAACCACAATTCATTTCTCCCTTCTCCTTTGGCGAACTTTTGCATTGTTTCCAGCCTGGAGCAATGATGAGTAAAGCAGTTAAAAACAGGCACATATGTTTTCCTTTCTCTTGGGCAATTTTTCAGAACTAGAAAATCCAGAATATAGAAGTAGATATTTTACTGTATTACAACTCATCAAGCAGTTTTTCCTTTTCTTTTTTTTTTTTTTTAATTTTTTGAGACAGAGTCTTACCCAGGCTAGAGTGCAGTGGCATGATGAGGGTTCACTGCAGCTTTGACCTCCTAGGGTCAAGCGAACCTCCCACCTCAGCCTCCCATGTAGCTGGGACCACAAGTGTGCACCACCACACCTGGCTACTTTGTTTATTAAATTATATGTAGGGACAGAGTCTTCCTACCTTGCCCGGGCTGGTCTCAAGCTCCTGGGCTGAAGTGATCCTCCTGCCTCAGCCTCTCGAAGTGCTGGGATTACAGGCATGAGCCACCACGCCCTGCCCATTTTTCTAAGTTGGATTATGTTACACTGCAGTCTGCTGTGAATGACAGTTCCAATTGTTCCATATCCCAAGCAATTGGCGATTGCCTGCAAATGATGTGGCATGATGAAATTGTTCCTGGTGTCCGTGGTGTCTGAGAGGATTGCAAAGAATTTCCCTCCCTTTCTCTCCTTTCTGCTCCTCCTGTACTGTCTACTCCTTCAACTGGTCAAATTCTACTTGATCCAGGAACATAATAGGGATGGAGAGTGCAGATAGCACACATGGCCTCAGTCTATGGGAGCATCTCAAAGGAATTAGTCTGCAAATTCTAGTGCATCTAGGCAGAGCACAGGAAGGAAGAGAGGTGCAGACTCACGTATGGCCCTGGGGCACTTGCCATCCCCTTGAGCCTGTACAGCCCTTACCCGCCCAGCCCCAGCCTGAGTTCTGGGCCTTCTGGCCAGCACATCACTGGG
>NC_045449.1:22188330-22199547 GCF_002776525.5 Piliocolobus tephrosceles
AATATCGTGAAAATGGCCATACTGCCCAAGGTTATTTATAGATTCAATGCCATCCCCATCAAGCTACCAATGAGTTTCTTCACAGAATTGGAAAAAACGGCTTTAAAGTTCATATGGAACCAAAAAAGAGCCCGCATTGCCAAGACAATCCTAAGTCAAAAGGACAAAGCTGGAGGCGTCACGCTACCTGACTTCAAACTATACTACAAGGCTACAGTAACCAAAACAGCATGGTACTGGTACCAAAACAGAGATATAGACCAATGGAACAGAACGGAGCCTTCAGAAATAATGCCACACATCTACAACCATCTGATCTTTGAGAAACCTGACAAAAACAAGAAATGGGGAAAGGATTCCCTATTTAATAAATGGTGCTGGGAAAATTGGCTAGCCATAAGTAGAAAGCTGAAACTGGATCCTTTCCTTACTCCTTATACGAAGATTAATTCAAGATGGATTAGAGACTTAAAATTAGACCTAATACCATAAAAACCCTAGAAGAAAATCTAGGTAGTACCATTCAGGACATAGGCATGGGCAAGGACTTCATGTCTAAAACACCAAAAGCAATGGCAGCAAAAGCCAAAATTGACAAATGGAATCTAATTAAACTCAAGAGCTTCTGCACAGCAAAAGAAACTACCATCAGAGTGAACAGGAAACCTACAGAATGGGAGAAAATTTTTGCAATCTACTCATCTGACAAAGGGCTAATTTCCAGAATCTACAAAGAACTCAAACAAATATACAAGAAAAAAACAAACAACCCCATCCAAAAGTGGGGAAAGGATATGAACAGACATTTCTCAAAAGAAGACATTCATACAGCCAACAGACACATGAAAAAATGCTCATCATCACTCGCCATCAGAGAAATGCAAATCAAAACCACAATGAGATACCATTTCACACCAGTTAGAATGGCAATCATTAAAAAATCAGGAAACAACAGGTGTTGGAGAGGATGTGGAGAAATAGGAACACTTTTACACTGTTGGTGGGATTGTAAACTAGTTCAACCATTATGGAAAACAGTATGGCGATTCCTCAAGGATCTAGAACTAGATGTACCATATGACCCAGCCATCCCACTACTGGGTATATACCCAAAGGATTATAAATTATTCTACTACAAAGACACATGCACACGTATGTTTATTGCGGCACTATTCACAATAGCAAAGACTTGGAACCAACCCAAATGTCCGTCAGTGATAGACTGGATTAAGAAAATGTGGCACATATACACCATGGAATACTATGCAGCCATAAAAAAGGATGAGTTTGCGTCCTTTGTAGGGACATGGATGCAGCTGGAAACCATCATTCTTAGCAAACTATCACAAGAAGAGAAACCAAACACCGCATGTTCTCACTCATAGGTGGGAACTGAACAATGAGTTCACTTGGACTCGGGAAGGGGAACATCACACACTGGGGCCTATCATGGGGAGGGGGGAGGGGGGAGGGATTGCATTGGGGAGTTATACCTGATATAAATGCTGAATTGATGGGTGCTGACGAGTTGATGGGTGCAGCACACCAACATGGCACAGGTATACATATGTAACAAACCTGCACGTTATGCACATGTACCCTAGAACTTAAAGTATAATAATAAAAAATAAAAGAATTGGATTTGCTTCATCAGTGCTGAAGGCAGGGGATAGAGCTTAGATGGATCAGCTGTGTCCTGTCTCCTTTATCTGCAGCTTACACATTCTTGCCCCTTTCACATGCACCCTGCAGAGCAGGTGTTCACTGAGCTTGAACAAAATTCAGCTAGAGCAGCTGATGTATACTGAGGCCTGAGTTCACCTGCCTGGGTCTCTGGAGTCCTCAGGGTCTCCGTGTGGCTCCCATGGTCTGACACTGAGGACACACCTATAGTTTGCTGATCCCAGAGGGAGGGGTGTGTGCCACCTGGGGTGGGGAAGATGTTGGGGCATGGCAGGTGGCTCCTGGGACTGCCCCCCAGGGTTCAGGCAGGCTGGGGGTTTCCTGCCACACACCCTCATCCAGGGCTGTTGGGCCTGGGATACAGCCCCCAGTCAGAACTCAGGTGGGAGGGCCTTGGCTGTCACCCAGCTCCTTTGCCACTTTACATGGGGACCTGTCTCCACAGTGGGTGACTGGGCCTGGACGTGGGTCACCCTCTGCCCTCCTGGGCTGCTCAGTCCATGCCAGGACTGACTGTTCCCACACCTGGTTGAACTCTTGGCTCTGGCTCTGGGCCCGGGGTCCCGCCTGTGCCCTCTCCCTGAATGCTCTGAGGGTCAGGAACACTGATTCCCTCATCTCCCTTGCTCAAGCCTTGTTATCCTGGCACCCTTGGAGGGGTCTGCAAGAGTAAGGGGCCTCTGCTGCTCTCTGAGGCTGTCAGTGCTCACAGGGAGGGGTGGGGGCTCCCACAAATGGGTCTGGCTCCTCCAGTGCCTTTGAGGGCCCTGTGAGGGGAAGAGAGGGCCATCGTGGAAAGTGGGAGGGGGCTTGTCGGAGGGTCTTGCCCACATGCCTCTCCTGCGTGCACAGCACGTCCAGTACACTGAGCGCCTGCCCTGAGGACCGGTGGGTCTACTGTACATTCTTAGAGTCCGGGAGGAAGAGGAGGAAGAAAAGGTGAAGAGGAAGGTCCAGGTAGTAGGGTTGGGGGTCCTAGGCATTCCCTCACTATTGACTGCCCCAGAGGGTAACTCGGGTGGGGACCTGGTACTGGAGTCCACTTGGGGGTGGCAGGTCCCCATGCTTCCTTGTTAGTTTCTTCATAGAGGTCCGAAGGTGTTTCACAACAGGATCATCGTCCAGGGCCCAGGTATGAAATAACTGGTCCCAAAAACCTGCCCACAGGCCAGACCTGGACGTCTTCATGAGGCGCTCTAGAGACTGGGTGGGCATCAGGCCAGAAGAGTTCCCTGGGAGAGGTCAGAGCCCATACCCCGTGGCCACTTTGGTCTCCCACTGGGCAGTGCCAGATCCTTTCGTGGCCACTCCAGGGGTCCAGATATATACAGAAGGCTGTGGCTAGGCGGGTAGCCTGGGCAAAAAAGTGCTCACCACACTCCCAACTTTCATCTGCGTCACGTAGGGAATGGGCTCGGTGTCATTGTGCACTGCCCAGCCCTCCCGGACAGACCTCCCTCTGGGCCAGAACAGAGGATCACGAGGACAGTGTGAGGAAGCTGCCCTCGGGACAGTCAGGGTCTGACCCCAGTGCTCCCCAGGCTCCACTGGCCACGCGTGGACTTACTCCTCTGAACCTTAAAGGCAATGCTTGTCATCGCCATCAACACCTGTTCCCCTTCCAGCAAATACATGTCCCACAGGTGCAGGGTGAGCCCAAGAGAGATCTGTGGGGACAGCAGGCACGGGAGGACCTGGCCCTTCCAGGCTGGGGCTGGTGGCTCGAGCTGCGCCCACTGGGGCTTCAGTCCCCAGAGTCAGTGACCTTCCCCATGAGGGTCACCTGACCCCTCCAGGACACTGGGTCAGACAAGGTCTTGCAGCTCCTCATGGCGGGCACTCATTTCAGTGGGGGTGTGGCTTCTGGAGAGAGGGGCTTGCCCAGGGCTTGATGCTTCCCTGAGACCTCCTAAGTCAGGTCCTGGCCCAGTCCACCCATGAGCCACTACACCCGGCTTGGGTTTTTAAGATTAAATATATGACTTCAGCCAGGCGTGGTGGCTCACGCCTATAATCCCAACACTTTGGGAGGCCGAGGCGGGCAGATCACGAGGTCAGGAGACTGAGATCATCCTGCCCAACATGGTGAAACCCCGTCCCTACTAAAATACAAAAAATTAGCCTGGCGTGCTGGCGCACGCCTGTAGTCCCAACTACTCAGGAGGCTGAGGCAGGGGAATTGCTTGAAGCTGGGAGGCAGAGATTGCAGTGAGCCAAGATTGTGGCACGGCACTCCAGCTTAGCGACAGAGCAAGATTCTGTCTAAAAAGAAAAAAGAAAAAAAGAAAAAGAAAAAAGATTAAATATATGACTTCAAAAGAAAGTTAGTGCTTGTAGTGGACGCTCTCATGTCTCCTGGAAATTGAATTCACTTGTCCTCCATCTGGGTATTTGGGTGGACAATTTGGAGAGGTGCTAAGTGAGGATATTCTCTGCCATATTCACCTTTCTCACCAGTTTCTCAGATCCCCTTCTGCTGTAGTTTATTCAATACTTTGCCAAAATGGAATAATCACAGAAAAATCCTCATTACTCATTAGTGTGAGGTTTTAACCCCATCCATCTATGGACCACTAGATATCTGAAAACCATAAAAAAAAGCAACAACTAAAATGTTTTCATTTATTTCCCCTTACTTCAATGGGTATTCAAACTAACTCTTCAGAAATAAGTTAGCTATAGCCAGACGCAGACACTCATGCCTGTAATCCTAGCACTTTGGGAGTTGGAGTTTGGTGAATTGCCTGAGCTCAGGGATTCAAGACCAGCCTGGGCAAAAAACCCCGTCTCCACTAAAAATACAAAACATTTGTATTGGTGGCACAGGCCTGTGGTCCCAGCTACTTGGGAGGCTGAGGCAGGACCTCCTGAGGTAGGAGGGTCAGAGGTTTTAGTGAACCAAGATCATGCCACTGCACTCAGTCTGGGTGACAGAGCAAGACCTGTCTCCAAAAAAAAAAAAAAAAAAAAAAGAAAAAAGAAAAAAAAAGAAAAGAAAAGAAAGAGAAAGAAAGAAAGAAGTTAACTAGTAGGGGAAATATCCTGTGGTAACATCTGTACTTATCAAAAGATAAAAAGAAAAAGACAAGAAAAACGTTGTCTCTACTAATAATTTAAAAATTAGCTGGACATGCTGGCACACACCTGTAATCCCAGCTACCTGAGTGGCTGAGTCACAAGAATCCCTTAAACCTAGAAGGTTGAGGTTACAGTGAGCTGAGATCGTGCCAATGTACTCCAGCCTGGGTGACAGACAAAGGTTCTGTCTCAACAACAACAACAACAAAAATTACTAGCATGTCAAATAAATTGCATAGATTGCATTGCTTTGGGCTTGCCTTTATTTAGCAAGTAAAGAGAATGAGGAATGTTCTTTCTATAGCATTTCCTATGTTCTTTGTGCTTCATGAACTAATACTTCTGTTACTCCTTTAAGGAAAAACATTTCCTAAGAAATCAGCAGATCACAGGAGGGTCAGAGGTTTTAGTGAAACGAGATCATGCCACTGCACTCAGTCTGGCTGACAGAGCAAGACCTGCAACTGGCTTTGTAGAATTACTTCAGCCTAACCCTCTTTTTAAATAAGAAACCTAAGGCCATGAGGATCAGGATTGGATGCGTATTCTAAAGCATCTTGTTTGATGCCTAGGTTGGAAGCATGTCACTATGAGTCAACTAAGCAATAACTAGAATATTATTTATTCCAGAAAGTTTTCTCTTATTTTAACTCTGTAGTTTCAGAACCTCAAGGTCTGTGAATCATTACCCATCAATAAGATGAATTAAATTTAACTAAATGCTAGTATTGTGAAGAATTAGTTTTTTCCATTTCTGTTTACTTTTATACTATCCTGATAAAAATATGAATATAATGAGTATGGAATAACCAGTAGTAGAGATTGCTCTCGCCTTCATTCATTCATTCGACAAATATTTAATGAGCATCTACTATGTGCTGGGCTCTGTACCAGGTGCTAAGTATATATGTGTGAATAAGACAGAGGCAGTTTTTTCTCCCCTCATGAAGCTTCAATTCTATTGGCCTATTGTTCTTTCTCATGTATTTGGGAAGGGAAGATTTATATTAGTAGTCTACAGAGCATCTATTTAATCTCTTTCTTTTGCCACACCCAGGCACTGTCACAGGGCAGGACAAAGTCTTCGGTAAGATTGGAGATCATGGTCATTGCCTGGGCATTTATCTGTGTCCAGTATAACTCAGGTCTGTTTTGAGCTGCTCATATGCAAATACATTCCACCTGATTAAGGTTCGTGGTGTTTCAGAAAAGGCAAAAGAAACGCTCTGGACAGGCAGGTTCAGAACCTGTCAAACACAAATTTTACTTGTAAAAATAGATTTCTGACTATTCAGATTTGAAAAGGCAATTTAATACAATTTTACCAAACAAAAAGATGATTGCATATTATAAGTGGAAATGTAGAAGATTAGTACCAAAGCAGGTAGGACATGGCTGTATATGTCGGATTTAAAGCCAGTTCCTGAGTATTCAGTAGCTTGTTAGCCAATCTATGGATTTTTTTTTTTTTTTTTTTTGAGGGAGTCTCACTCTGTTGCCCAGACTGGAGTGCAGTGGTGCGATCTTGGCTCATGACAACCTCCACCTCCTGGGGTTCAAGCGATTCTTCTGCCTCAGCCTCCCGAGTAGCTGGGACTACAGGCATGGGCCACCGTGACTGGCTAATTTTTGTGTTTTTAGTAGAGATGGGCTTTCACCATATTGGCCACGCTGGTCTTGAACTCCTGACCTTGTGATCTGCCCGCCTCAGCCTCCCAATGTGCTGGGATTACAGGCGTGAGCCACAGCACCCGGCCAATCTGTGGATCATTTAAAACTCAATTTTATTTCCTTTTGGTAAGAGTCAAGCAAAGAAGAGAGAACTTAATTTTGAAGATGAAGGAAACATAATTCCTTTGGGGTGAAAATTTAAAAGGTTGTTTCTCACAGACCCTATAACATAATCCATAATTCCTTTTATGGCATCTATTAATTACCTTATTATTTTAAGTATGTTTTAAAGGACTCTGAGTAATGGGTTTCCTTTAACTGAACTTCTTTTTAGTTCTGATCTAACACCCCTTTTAAATGGATCAAGCCAAGACAGAACTGAACAACTTTTGGCAAGGGTAAGAGATTTCTGTTAAATGGCTATTTTGCAAATAACTGTGTACTTCTTAGATAGGATCCTGGATTATATTAAGACAGACATGTTTTTTTGTTTTTTCTTTGAAGATAAATTTCTTTTTTTTAAATTAAATTAAATTTATTTTTTATTTTTTATTTTTTCTATTATACTTCAAGTTCTAGGGTACATGTGCATAACGTGTAGGTTTGTTACATATGTATACTTGTGCCATGTTGGTGTGCTGCACCCATCAATTCGTCAGCACCCATCAATTCGTCATTTATATCAGGTATAACTCCCAGTGCAATCCCTCCCCCCTCCCCCCTCCCCATGATAGGCCCTGATGTGTGATGTTCCCCTTCCCGAGTCCAAGTGATATCATTGTTCAGTTCCCACCTTTGAGTGAGAACATGCGGTGTTTGGTTTTCTGTTCTTGTGATAGTTTGCTAAGAATGATGGTTTCCAGCTGCATCCATGTCCCTACAAAGGATGCAAACTCATCCTTTTTTATGGCTGCATAATATTCCATGGTATATATGTGCCACATTTTCTTAATCCAGAAGATAGACATGTTTAATGAAATTATGCATTTCATTCAAGATGTGTGCCTCTCCAGGCCACCTGAATTTTGATGACAGCCATTCTCAGGTCATGTGGTGTTATTTTGGTCTTTATGGATTATGTGGGTGAAATGCTGAATTCTTACTTGCCTTCTTTTTTTTTTTTTTTTTTTTTTGAGGTGAAATCTTGTTCTGTCACCCTAGCTGGGATGCAGTGGCACAATCTCAGCTCACTGCAACCTCCACCTCCCAGGTTCAAGCCATTTTCCTGCCTCAGTCTCCCAAGTAGCTGGGATTACAGGCATCTGCCACCATGCCCCGCTTATTATTATATTTTTAGTAGAGATGGGGTTTCACCATGTTGGCCAGGCTGGTCTTGCACTCCTGACCTCAGATGATTGGCTGGCCTCAGCCTCCCACTTACTTGCTATCTTGTTTGTTTTTTGTTTTGTTTTGTTTTGCTGTCAACCAAAAGGGCAGATAGGCAGAAAATTTGCTTTTAGCTGTTTATAGCGCTTTGTAAAATATTTTGATTTTTTCCCCTTTCTAGCTTATGAGGTAAATAATAAAATGGCAGTATATATCAACAGTGCAGATATCCTCTCTTTGAATGTGGCCCTGATGCATACATTATAGACATAGAGACATATTGCAGGTAATATATTGGACTCGAGACTTTTTTGTTATCACAGGAGTTTTTGTTTTGTTTTGTTTTTTAATCCCTGTATAGGATATGTGCACATGTATTTAAAAGGACAAGGAGAAAAATCTGAGAAATAAATGCCATGCTATCAGGACTTGTTTTACTTTTTTGTTTTTTATTTTTATTTTTTGTCAGCATTATAAAATTCTGAAAATATCTAATAGCTCATTCTTTTTCCTGGTGAGGTTGAGTAATACTCATCACTGGGTACATGTACTTCCATTCTGTGAGATCTAGCTAGCTAGCTGTAACAGTGAACTAGCCAATGGTCAGGTATAGACAATAACATGGTGGGTTAGAGTGTACTTTCATCTGGCTTTGAAGATAATATGGAAGGGAAATGATTTACTGTACTTACTATATTGTTTGAGAAAACATTAAATGAGTATACACCAATAAAACTAAATAAACTCTTAAAGATTTATATGGAGGGTATGTTAAAAATATAGTAGTACAGGCCGGGCACAGTGGCTCACACCTGTAATCCCAGCACTTTGGGAGACCAAGGAGGGCAGATCACGAGGTCAGGAGATCGAGACCATGCTGTCTAACACAGTCAGACCCCGTCTCTACTAAAATACAAAAAAAAAAAAAAAAAAACTTAGTCAGGTATGGTGGCGGGCATCTGTAGTCCCAGCTACTTGGGTGGCTGAGGTAGGAGAATGGGATGAGCCATTGCACTCCAGCCTGGGCAACAGAGCAAGACTCCATTCCCCCTCCCACCAAAAAAAAAAAAAAAATATATATATATATATACACACATATATATGTGTGTGTGTGTGTGTATATATGTATTAGTACAAATAGGAAGGCAATTTGTGTGTGTGTGATAGGGTCTCACTCTGTCACCCAGGCTGGAGTGCAGTAGTGCAATCACATCTCACTGCAACTTCAACCTCCCAAGCTCAAGCAATCCTCCTACCTCAGCGTCCTGAGAGGCTGGGACCACAAGCACATGCCACCGCAACTAGCTAATTTTTTAAAAGTTTTTTGCAGACACAGGGCTTTGTCCTGTTGCCCAGGCTGGTCTCTAACTCCTGTGTTCACGGGGTTTTGCTATGTTGCCCAGGCTGGTCTCTAACTCTTGTGCCACCACGCCCAGCTGATCCCACTTTCTGACTTTGACCACTGCATTGAGGGGGATATACTGGCAGTACTGTTATCACTGGGGAAACTAAGGCCAGGGAGCCATGCCTTGTGGGCTGGGACTGTTTCCACAGCTGCTTTCACGTAAGCCTTGGTGGCCTGCCAAGCCTCTCAGCAGGAAAGACAGGGATGGCTGTCACCGGCAGGCACAGGCTCAGCCCCTCAGCTAGGTAGGGTGGCTGGAGGATGCCAGGTAGCACTGGTTCCCTGGCCCAGGGCTCACCACTCTCATCCAGGCCCTCCAGGTGCACTGTCTGGTGGGGCACAGGGCTGTCCACCATACACTCCAGGATGCCTTGGACCAGGGCTGGCTAGTTGCCTGGGCAAACCCCGAGGTTCTCCCTAGCCCCCGCACAGGTAGTTCAGGCCTTCGCCATCTTCACAGGAGAGTTCCACCAGGATGGTGAGGCAGCTGGGGAAGGAAAAAGAAGCCTCAGGTGGGCTTGGCACTGTGGCTCATGCCTATAATCCCAGCACTGTGGGAGGCTGATGTGAGTGGATCACCTGAGGTCAGGAGTTTAAGACCAGCCTGGCTAACATGGTGAAAACCTGTTACGGCCACTCTGCAGCACTGTGACATGCTTGTGATGGCTATGATGCTCACGCTGGAGGTTGCTGGTTTACCAGAATGAGGGCAACGAACCCCTGGCCCACCCAGGGTGGAAAACCGCTCAAGGTGTTCCTAAACCACAAACAATGGCATGAGTAATCTGTGCCTTAAGGACGTGTCCCTGCTGCAGATAACAAGCCAGAGCCTGTCCCTTTGTTCTCTGTAAAGAATACTTTTAGTTAATCCATAAACTGCAGAAATGATGTTTATCATGGGCTGTCAATAAATAGGTGGGTCAAACTCTGTTAAAGGCTCTCAGCTCTGAAGGCTGTCAGCCCCTGATCCCACTTTGCACTCTATTTCTTTGTCTGTATTTTTATTCCTCTAGTGCCACTGGGTTGGGGTCCCCATGACTGAGCTGGCCTTAGCAAGTGGCAACCAAATGTGGGGCTCGAACCTGGGTTGAAGGGCCACCAGAGTGATGGTTGGAGAACATGGAACTATGCTGGAGGACACCCAAGTGCTCTTAAGCAATCCCCGTGGTGAGTAAGAAGGGGAACTCGGAAGCATCAGGGTAACAGTGGGACAAGGGTCCAGCAGGCACAAGGCTTATTTGAGTCTGCTTTGGCAGCTCCTCAGAAAAGGAGGAGTGAAGGTTAGCACTAGGCGACTTATGCAACTTTTTAGTGCAGTAGAGAAAGAAATACTGCCCCTGGTTTCCCAACCAAGGAACTATGGATGTAGAGGTCTGGGAAAAGATAGGCAGCACATTGAAAAAGCCATGTATGGATGGTGCTGAGGATATTCCCATAACTGCCTGCTCAGTGTGGGCTTTGATTCGTTCCACCTTGGAACGTTTTCAGACTGATGATAAGGGGAAAGGAGACAAAGAAGAGGGGGAGTGTGATAATGTTGTGGAAAAGATAAAAGAACAGATCTGTCAACCGCTTAAAGAGACCCAAGAAGGGGAAGCTTGTCCCTGCCCCTTGGCACCCCCTCAATATCTTGAAGATAGAGGATTGCCCTACCCTCTGGATCTTTCTTTTCCAGAGGACACTAGGTGAAAAGAAGTCACCCCAGTGACTGTTGGAGCAGTGCCCGAGCAACCACCCTTAGTTCTATTCAGGCAGGAATTCAACAAGCTAGAAGAGAGGGTGATTTAGAGGCTTGGCAGTTCCCTGTCAGGATACACCCCCCACATAAACATGGGAATGTTATGGCTACATTTGAGCCTTTTACCTTTAAATTACTCAAAGAGTTTAAACACGCTATCAATCAGTATGGACCAGGTTCTCCTTTCATGATGGGTCTGTTAAAGAATGTTGCGGCCGGGCGCGGTGGCTCAAGCCTGTAATCCCAGCACTTTGGGAGGCCGAGACGGGCGGATCACGAGGTCAGGAGATCGAGACCATCCTGGCTAACACGGTGA
>NC_045449.1:22199557-22212594 GCF_002776525.5 Piliocolobus tephrosceles
GGCGCCTGTAGTCCCAGCTACTCGGGAGGCTGAGGCAGGAGAATGGCGGGAACCCGGGAGGCGGAGCTTGCAGTGAGCTGAGATCCGGCCACTGCGCTCCAGCCTGGGTGACAGAGCGAGACTCCGTCTCAAGAAAAAAAAAAAAAAAAAAAGAAAAAAGAATGTTGCTACCTCCAGTCACATGATCCCCATTAATTGGGACACTCTTGCTCAAGCCTGTCTGACTCCTGCTCAATTTTTACAGTTTAAGACCTGGTGGGCAGATGAAGCTTCTACTCAAGCTGTCCACAATGCACAACCTTGACCTCCAATTAATATAACTGCAGACCAATTTTTGGGAGTCGGTGACTGGGCTGTGTTAAACGCACAAGTGGTCATGCAGGATGATGCTATAGATCAGCTTAGAGGAGTGTGCATTAGAGCTTGGGAAAAAAATCTCTTCATGTGGAGAACAATACCCTTCTTTTAGTGCTGTTAGGCAGGGGCTGAAAGAAACTTATGCAGATTTTATAGCTCAGTTACAGGACTCTCTTAAAAAGGTGATTGCAGATTCAGCTGCTCAGGATATAGTGTTGCAGTTATTAGCTTTTGACAATGCTAATCCCGAGTGCCAGACTGCTCTGTGACCTATTAGAGGGAAAGCACATTTGGTTGATTATATCAAGGCCTTTGACGGTATTGAAGGTAATCTACATAAAGCTACTCTGTTGGCACAAGCCATGGCAGGACTGAGAGTGGGTAAAGGAAATGCTCTGTTTCCTGGAGCTTGTTTCAACTGTGGGAAACATGGACATATGAAGAGAGAATGTAGAAAAAATCAGAGGGTTCAACTGCCCATTGTTGGAAAAAAGAAAACTGCTGAACCAGGTCTATGCCCAAAGTGTAAAAAAGGAAAGCATTAGACCAATCAATGTCATTCTAAATTTGATAAGAATGGAAATGTGATTTTGGGAAACACCATGAGGGGCCCATCCCAGGCCCTATTCCAAACCAGAGCATTCTTGGCTCAGACCACTCCCTCACCCCTGTACAATGCTTGTCCCCCATCACAGCTAGTAGTGTCACAGTAGATCTGTGTTGCACCAGGGCTGTGAGTCTCCTACCTGGAGAGCCACTGTAGAAAGTACCAACAGAAGTCTGCAGACCTCTGCCAGGAGGAATGGTAGGACTACTTCTGGGAAGATCTAGTTTAAATTTAAAAGGAGGGCAAGTTCATACAGGAGTAATTGACTCAGATTGTAATGGGGAAATTCAAATCATTATATCTACCTCTATACCTTGGAAGGCAGAACTGGGAGAGCATATAGTGCAGCTTCTGATTTTACCGTATGTGAGACTAGGAAAAAGTGAAACTAAAAGAACAGGGGGATTTGGCAGTACAAATAAATAAGGGAAAGCCACCTACTGGGTAAATCAAACTATGGATAAGTGTCCTACCTGTGAAATAACTATTCAGGGAAAGAAATTTAAATGTTTGGTAAATACGGGAGCAGACATTTCAATCGTTTCTCTACAGCACTGGCTGTCCATATGGTCAATTCAACCCACTCAATTTAACATAGTTGGAGTTGCTAAGCCCCTGAAGTATATCAAAGTACTTATATTTTGCATTGTGAAGGGCCTGATGGACAACCTGGAACTATTCAACAAATTATAACTTCTGTACCTATAAATTTATGGGGGAGAGATTTATTACAATAGTGGGGAGCACAAGTTCTAATTCCAGAACAATTATACAGCCCTCAAAGTCAACATATGATGCATGAAATAGGGTATGTCCCTGGTTTGGGACTAGGAAAAAATTCACAAGGTTTGAAGGAACCACTTCAAGTGGAAAAACAAAGTTTCCGCCAAGGCTTAGGATACCATTTTTGATGGCGGCCATTGTTAAGCCTCCACAGCCTATCTCATTAAAATGGCTTACAGACTAGCCAATATGGCTAGAACAGTGGTCACTGAATAAAGAGAAACTGAAGGCTTTAAATGAACTAGTTAAAGAACAGCTTCAAAAAGGACATATACTCCAACGCTCCACTCTTGGAATTCTCCAGTTTTTGTAATTAAGAAAAAATCAGGTAAATGGAGACTGTTAACTGACTTAAGGGCCATTAATTCAGTTATACAACCTATGGGGGCATTATAGCCAGGACTGCCTTTTCTTGCTATGATTCCAAAAAAATGGCCTTTAGTAGTCATAGATTTAAAAGACTGTTTCTTTAGTATCCCCTTAGCTGAGCCAGACTGTGAACAGTTTGCATTTACGATTCCTGTGGTAAACAACCTGCAGCCTGCTAAGCGTTTTCACTGTGAAGTGTTGCCACAAGGCATGTTAAACAGTCCAACCATTTGCCAGACTTATGTAGGGCAAGCAATTGAACCTACTCATAAAACATTTTCACAGTGTTATGCTATTCATCATATGGATGATACACTTTGTGCTGTCCCCACTCGAAAAATATTACTCCATGTTATGATCATTTGCAAAATTCAATTTCTCATGCCAGTTTAATTATAGGTCCAGACAAAATTCAAACTACTATTCCTTACTCCTACTTGGGGACCTTAGTAAATGACACTACAACAGTGCCACAGAAAGTAACCATACGTAGAGATCAATTGAAAATGCTGAATGACTTTCAAAAATTACTAGGGGACAATAACTGGATATGGCCTGTTCTGGACATTTCTACTTATGCCATGAGTAATCGGTTTTCTATCCTTACAGGAGACCCTAGTCTCACAAGCCCTCAGCAATTAACAAAAGCAGCTGAGGCAGAGCTATAGCTAATCGAAAAGCAAGTCCATAAGGTCCAAACAAATAGAATAGATCCAGAGAAGACTCTAGATTTGCTAATTTTTTCAATTCAGTATTCATCTACTGGTGTTATTGTTCAAGAACAAGATCTTACAGAGTCGTTTTTTCTTCCACATCCTAATTCACGGACTTTGACTCCTTATTTGGATCAAATCATACTATGATAGGAAATGGGAGAACTCAGATTGTTAAATTACATGGATATGATCCTGGGAAAGTTATTGTCCCTCTCACGAAGGCACAAATACAGCAAATACAGCAAGCTTTTTTTCTCTCTTTTTATTATTTATTATTTATTATTTTTATTTTTTTATTTTATTTTATTATTATACTTTAAGTTCTAGGGTACATGTGCATAACGTGCAGGTTTGTTACATATGTATACATGTGCCATGTTGGTGTGCTGCACCCATCAACTCGTCAGCACCCATCAATTCGTCATTTATATCAGGTATAACTCCCAATGCAATCCCTCCCCCCTTCCCCGCCATGATAGGCCCCGATGTGTGATGTTCCCCTTCCCGAGTCCAAGTGAGCTCATTGTTCAGTTCCCACCTATGAGTGAGAACATGCGGTGTTTGGTTTTCTGTTCTTGTGATAGTTTGCTGAGAATGATGGTTTCCAGCTGCATCCATGTCCCTACAAAGGATGCAAACTCATCCTTTTTTATGGCTGCATAATATTCCATGGTGTATATGTGCCACATTTTCTTAATCCAGTCTGTCACTGATGGACATTTGGGTTGATTCCAAGTCTTTGCTATTGTGAATAGTGCCGCAATAAACAAACATGTGCATGTGCCTTTATAGCAGCATGATTTATAATCCTTTGGGTATATACCCAGTAGTGGGATGGCTGGGTCATATGGTACATCTAGATCTAGATCCTTGAGGAATCACCATACTGTTTTCCATAATGGTTGAACTAGTTTACAATCCACCAACAGTGTAAAAGTGTTCCTATTTCTCCACATCCTCTCGAGCACCTGTTGTTTCCTGACTTTTTAATGATTGTCATTCTAACTGGTGTGAGATGGTATCTCATTGTGGTTTTGATTTGCATTTCTCTGATGGCCAGTGATGATGAGCATTCTTTCATGTGTCTGTTGGCTGTATGAATGTCTTCTTTTGAGAAATGTCTGTTCATATCCTTTGCCCACTTTTTGATGGGGTTGTTTGTTTTTTTCTTGTATATTTGTTTGAGTTCTTTGTAGATTCTGGATATTAGCCCTTTGTCAGATGAGTAGATTGCAAAAATTTTCTCCCATTCTGTAGGTTTCCTGTTCACTCTGATGGTAGTTTCTTTTGCTGTGCAGAAGCTCTTTAGTTTAATCATATCCCATTTGTCAATTTTGGCTTTTACAGCAAGCTTTTATAAATAATGTCTTACTTGGCAAATCCATTTAGCTGACTTTGTGAGTATTCTCGATAACCATTTTCCTAACACAAAACTGTTTCAATTTTTGAAATTAACTAATTTGTTTCTCCCTAAAATAACTAATTTCAAACCAATTGAAGGTGGTTTGAATGTCTTCACAGATGGGTCTAGTAATGGTAAAGCCTCTTATTCTGGATCAAAAGGTAAAGTTTTTCAGATGCCCTGTACTTCAGTTCAAAAAGCAGAGCTTGTAGCTGTAATTGAGGTATTGACTACTTTTAATATGCCTATTAATGTGATTTCTGATTCTTCATATGTGGTTCATTCTACACAGTTAGTTGAAAATGCTCAGCTATGAATCCACACAGATGAGCAACTGATGACTTTATTTACCCAATTGCAAACAGCAGTTAGGAGTTGAATGCACCCTTTTTACATCACTCACATTAGGGCTCATACACCTCTTCCAGGACCTTTGACTGCAAGGAATCAAATGACTGATCACCTAGTTCTACTGCAATATCTAATGCTAGACATTTTCACAATTTAATCCATGTTAATGCCTCTGGTCTCAAACACAGATACAGCATTACCTGGAAAGAAGCTAAAGCTATTATCCAGTGATGCCCAACTTGCCAAATGGTGCATTCCTCATTTTTACAGGAGGAATTAATCCTCGAGGATTGGAACCTAATTCTCTTTGGCAAAAAGATATCACACATGTTCCCTTGTTTAGGAGACTAGCTTATGTACATGTATGTGTGGACACCTTTTCTCACTTTTTCTGGGCTACATGTCAATCAGGAGAGTCTTCTGCCTGTGTTAAATGTCACCTTTTGCAGTGTTTTCTGGTGATGGGCATTCTAGCTTCTATTAAAACAGATAATGCCCCAGGCTACACTAGCCAAGCTCTAGCTACATTTTTCTCTATATGGAATATTAAACACATTACTGGTGTCCCATATAATTATCAAGGACAAGCCATAGTGAAAAGAATGAATCTCTCTCTGAAACAACAGTTGCAAAACCAGAAAGGAGTAGACAGTAATTATAGGACTGCACACATGCAACTAAATCTATTAACTTTAATTTTTTTGAGCCTGCCTAAAGGCCAATTGTTATTAGCAGCTGAACAACATTTACAGAAGCCAGCTGCAAAGGCAGAAGTGAAACAACAGGTTTGGTGGAAGAACCCAGTAACAAAAGGTTGGGAAACAGGTAAAATAATAACATGGGGCAGAGGTTATGCTTGTGTTTCTCCAGGACCGAATCAATAGCCAATTTGGGTGCCATCAAGACATCTAAAACCCTACTATGAGCCAGATACCAAGGAAAAGGTTTTGGGAGGATCCCGAAGTCCAACTGGTGGCAGCATTGTCCAAGTTGATGCTGAGGAAGACCTCAATTGTCATGAGCAACCCCTGTCGAATGCAGCCACCTACTTGGGGACAGATCAAGAAGCTGTCGCAGATGGTGGAAGAAAACCTGAGGAAAGTGGAACAACCAGTGACAATGAGTAATTTAATGATAGCTATGATAGCAGTGATTACCATTGCCATGAGTATTTCTTCAGCAAGGGCTGACACAGAGAACAATTACACTTATTGGGCACATTTACCTTTTTTTTTTTTTGAGACAGAGTCTCGCTCTGTCGCCCAGGCTGGAGTGCAGTGACCGGATCTCAGCTCACTGCAAGCTCCGCCTCCCGGGTTCATGCCATTCTCCTGCCTCAGCCTCCCGAGTAGCTGGGACTACAGGCGCCCGCCACCTCGCCCAGCTAGTTTTTCATATTTTTTTAAGTAGAGACGGGGTTTCACCGAGTTAGCCAGGATGGTCTCGATCTCCTGACCTCGTGATCCGCCCGTCTCGGCCTCCCAAAGTGCTGGGATTACAGGCTTGAGCCACCGCGCCCGGCCCGTTTTTTACTACATTTACCTTTTCTACCACTTCTATGGCCTGTAACCTGGATGGTCCCCCCCACCCGCCATGGAGGTATACACTAACGATAGCTCTTGGATGGCTGGTCCTACAGATGACAGAGGCCCATCTCACCCACATGAGGAAGGAACTGTTATGCATATTTCTTTAGGATTTGAATATCTGCCTATCCGTTTGGGAAAGGCCACTAGTTTCCTACCCCCTCGCTATCATTCTTAGCTGGCAATAATGCCTGGATGTAATCACTCTATGACACAGTTACACAGGCTTTCTGGTCTCAGTATTTACCATAATGAATCTGCTCCTGTAATTGAGGCATACCACCCTCAAAAACCTATTTGTAAACAGGACTGGACCTGGTCAGAAATAATGAACATACTCGTTTGGGAAGGTTGCATTGCAGAACAGGCAGAGGTGCTGTGCAACAATTCCTTTGGAATCATTATTGATTGGTCCCCTAAGGGAATGTTTAGCATGAATTGCACCTCTCAGTCTGCGTGTGATGGTCACACTATGTTCAACTGGTCTGAACAAAATGATCAGATGGTAGAAATGATAAGTATGGCAAGATTTCCTATTATCTGGAAATATGGTGACATAGTGGCTCCTCAACTTCAAATGATATGGCCCACTGTAGGAGATAAACATAAGGATTTGTGGAAACTATTAATGGCTCCTGACAAGATCAAGATTTGGGAAGGAAAATATACTATGCCATTCACAGTATAATCCTAATTACATTTTAGAACTTATTGAAAACAATACAATTTGGACACAAAGTTGTGTTCGTCCTCCTTTACTGTTGGTAATGGGCAATCTAAAGTTTGATGTCCCTAATTATCATGTAACTTGCCAGGAATGTAGATTGTTCTCTTGTGTGAATTCTTGCTTGTTTAATACTAATTACTCTATTCTAGTAGTGAGCACTCGAGAAGGAGTATGGTTACCGGTGAAGCTTTCCCATCCTTGGGAAGCCTCTTCCTCTGTACATACTATTACTGAAATTCTTCAGAAAATTCTGAAGACATCTTGATATTTCATTGCTACTTTAATCTTGATTATTATGGGACTGATCACTGTCACAGCTACTGCTGCAGCAGCTAGAGTTGCACTACATTCAGCAATGCACAGCAGATTTTGTAAATAAATGGTGAAAGAATTATACTTTGCTGTGTAACTCTTGAACTAAAATAGACCAAAAGATAGTTAATCAAATCAATGATCTCTGACAAACTGTAATGTGGCTGGGAGATCGAGTAGCTAGTTTGGAATATAGATTGCAGCTAAAATATGACTGGAATACTTCTAACTTTTGTGTCACTCTTCACCCTTGTAATGAATCAGAGCATGAATGGGAAAGAATAAAAAAGCTTCTAGAAGGACACTCTACAAACTTGTCTTTGGATGTTGCAAAATTAAGAGAACAAATATTTCAAGCATTCCAGGCACACCTGACCTTAATGCCAGGAACAGGAGTGCTTGAAGGAGATGCAGATGGATTGGCAGCCATAAATCCTTCAAAATGGATAAAAACAGTTGGAGGCTCTGTGATTTCTATGATGGTTGTGTTATTAATCTGTGTTGTTTGTCTTTGCATAGTCTGCAGATGCAGATCCCAACTCCTGTGAGAAGTAGCTCACCTTGATAAAGCTGTCTTTGCTTTTATTGCCCTGCAAAAACAAAAAAGGGGGACATGCTGGGAACAGGCCCCAAGACTGGCTGTAAAGAAGATTTCTGCAGCTCTGTGACATGCTCATCATGGCTATAATGCTCATGCTGGAGGTTGCTGGTTTACCAGAATGAGGGCAAGGAACACTTGGCCCACCCAGGGCAGAAAACTGCTCAAGGCATTCCTAAACCACAAACAATGGCATGAGTGATCTGTACCTTAATGACATGTCCCAGCTGCAGATAACAAGCCAGAGACTGTCCCTTTGTTCTCTGTAAAGAATACTTTTAGTTAATCTATAAATTGCAGAAATGATGTTTATCACAGGCTTACTGTCAATAAATAGGTGGGTCAAACTCTGTTTGAGGCTCTCAACTGTGAGGACTGTTAGCCCCCAATCCAACTTTGCACTCTATTTCTGTGTCTATGTTTTTATTCCTCTAGCACTGTTGGGTTGGGGTCCCCATGACTGAGCTAGTAATGTTGTAATTTTAAAAAAATTTATTTTCTTTGACACATCTGCAGAGGATCATAAAAGTAACATTATAATTCTTAGGGTGGGTGGTAAGAGATCAGAGAACCATGACGATACCATCTAAGCTGTACTTGGAATTAAGACAGGAAAGTCAAAGTTGGCAGGAGCCAATGATAAAATAAGGGGAAGCATGAGATAAAAATGGAAAAGTAGATTAGGATGACATTGTAGCAGCAATGCTTAAAAAACAGTGAAATGGGAATTGGAAATCCTGAAATCTCAACCATGGTTCTGCCACTCAATTTGTAATTAACTGTGAACATATCCTAAAGCCAAATCTGAATAAATGTTCTACAAAATAATATGAAAGGCAACTTAATATCTTTTGGTACTGATCCCATGAGATTCTCCCTTTCCCGTATTGCCATAAAGTTTGCTTGGGTTTTATGGAATTCATGTGTATAATCCTGTAGTAAATCAACATCCAGCCTCAACATAAACTGATTATTGGATTTTCATCTCACTGAACCAGTTATGCATTGTCATCACTCTGTAAATTTCTGTCAAGAAAACTGCTGCTTAAGAAATCAAATGAACTAAGGGTAAAAATAACTTTATAATTACTTTTCTGAAGAGTGACCAGCTTCTTTCAAATGAAAATAATTCAGTGTTAGGAAAACAGTACCATTAAATCACTATCCTTTGTACCTCCCAGTACTTTGTCTTATGAGACAGAATTAGGAAGAAAAAAATTCCCAAATGAAATAACTTTAAATAGCCTAGGAGAAAACTTGAGAGGCTCTTTCTACTTAATAGTGCACCTAATAGAGCTTATTTTCAAATTTCATCATTTTGGAGCTCTCCCAATAAATTTAATCCCTAAACTAATCAAAAAAGAACAGAACCAAGAGAATTGTAAAGAATAAAATAATCTTAAACATTTTCCTTTATTTTTGTACCACTGTATTTTTAAAATATATTAAGAGTATTCGTTATTTTTAAAAAATTCAGAGACTGCCAGGTGTGGCAGCACTTTGGGAAGCCAAGGTGGGTGGATCACTTGAGGTCAGGAGTTTGAGACCAGCACTTTGGAAGCTCTCCATATTTCTCTTCCTGATTATCACCTATCTCTGCCCCCTCCCTTGTGGCAACAGTTATATATTACAAATAATAATACATATACAAACTCATAGCTTTAATGTTAAATTATTTAGGGACTCTCAACATTTTTATGCTGATCTCAATCTATAATTTTAAATATTTTTTAGGTGAGGTCATTTCCCCTCTGCTTTAATGATCTATTCTAGCATTTTGTACACAATTTTGGAAACTTTTTCACAACTGAACACTACTGACAATGTTAAGTCCCATGGGCATCTCATTGAAGCTGAAGACTTTCCAGTTTGGAGCCATCTAATGATACCTGTCATCATCTCACTTGTGATATATTACGTGATAAGTTTCATAAACTATGATATACATTGATCATAAACTATATATTATGTGTACTCTTAGAAACACTTTCCTAGAGATCCTTTATATTGTTGGTAACAGGTTCAACAGTAAGACAGTTGTAAGATTTTTTTAGTCCTTCAGGACATGTAACCTTTTTGGTTTTGTTTGTTTGTTTCTTTTTTGAGATGGAGTATCGCTCTGTCACCCAGGCTGGAGTGCAGTGGCACGATTTCAGCTCACTGCAAGCTCCGCCTCCTGGGTTCACGCCATTCTCCTGCCTCAGCCTCCCGAGTAGCTGGGACTACAGGCGCCTGCCACCACATCTGCCTAATTTTTTGCATTTTTAGTAGAGACAGGGTTTCACCGTGTTAGCCAGGATTGTCTCAATCTCCTGACCTCATGATTTGCCCACCTTGGCCTCCCAAAGTGCTGGGATTATAGGCGCGAGCCACTGCGCCCGGCCTCAAGCCTTTTGTTTAATTTCCATACAGTCCATTTACATATACATTTTGAGCAATGCATTGAGAACCTTTGTAGGGGATGGTCTTTAATGTATAGACATTGAGCACCCCACACACACAATGTGTGGGAATCACTAGAATGTAACCCATTGTAATCACTTGCTTTTTGAAAAATCGTCATAAAAGATACATTCGTCTATTCCTTAAACTAGCTGCTGAGGACCAACTCTGAGTTAGTCACAGTAGAGTGTAGAAATGAAAACACCAACGTGGGCCTGTAGGAGTTTGTAATCGAGGTTCTGGAGGAAACTAAGGCAGGTACTCAAGTTAGTATAATCCAAGGCAGACTATGATTAATGTGCTTTTGTCATAGTGCTCATTTAAAAAAGTATGGATAGTTCAACAAGACAAAAAGAAAATTTAAATCACACATTACTAAACATTCTGTAACTTTTTTACTGTTTTAGTAGATTGCAGGTAGTTTTCCCATGTAGTCTGATTTTTAAAAAATACATTGTGCATATATTTCATAATACAGATAAACCATAAATTATGTAACCATTTCCCTAATGTTGGCCTTTAGGATTATTTTCTGTTTTTATTATTACGCATAGCAAATTCTTTGCATGTATCCATCATTATTTTCTTACGATAATTCCTAAATTAGAATTTCAGGATTAAAGAACACACTCATTTGCAAAGTTTTTCCTACAATGTTCCCAAATTTCCAAGTTTGACTTTTTGCAGAAGGGCCAGAATTTTTGTAGCAACAACTATGCTTAAGCTTATGCTTCTTCACAAATACTGTTTTTTCATGATAATATAAAGTTTTACTTTTTCCAAAAGTACATATTTTTGCCTGGAAAAAGAATAAACCAGTTTTTGTAAATGAATGTCAGACTTAAACACACACACACACACACACACACACACACACACAAACACACAAATTAACTTTGTAATGAATTGTTTTTACCAACTCTCCTTAATACTCTTTATCTAAAAATTAATGTTTTTGGGTTTTAGCAGTTTGTCCTTACCCATGTCTATGTCCTGAATGGTATTACCTAGGTTTTCTTCTAGGGTTTTTATGGTTTTAGGTCTAACATTTAAGTCTCTAATCCATCTTGAATTAATTTTTGTATATTAATTCAAAATTAATTAGAGAATCCTTTTCCAATTTATTGTTTTTGTCAGGTTTGTCAAAGTTCAGATGGTTGCAGATGTCTGGTATTATTTCTGAGGGCTCTGTTCTGTTCCATTGGTCTATATCTCTGTTTTGGTACCAGTACCATGCTGTTTTGGTTACTGTAGCCTTGTAGTATAGTTTGAAGTCAGGTAGCATCATGCCTCCAGCTTTGTTCTTTTGGCTTAGGATTGTCCTGGCACTGCAGGGTCTTTTCTGTTTCCATATGAACTTTAAAGCAGTTTTTTCCAATTCTGTGAAGAAAGTAATTGGTAGCTTAATGGGGATGGCATTGAATCTATAAATTACCTTGGGCAGTGTGGCCATTTTCACAATATTGATTATTCCTATCCATGAGCATGGTATATTCTTCCATTTGTTTGTGTCCTCTTTTATTTCACTGAGGAGTGGTTTGTTGTTCTCCTTGAAAAGGTCCTTTACATCCCTTGTAAGTTGGATTCCTAGGTATTTTATTCCCTTTGAAGCTATTTTGAATGGGAGTTCATTCATGATTTGGATCTCTGTTTGTCTGTTACTGGTGTATAAGAATGCTTGTGATTTTTGCACATTAATTTTGTATCCTGAGACTTTGCTGAAGTTGCTTATCAGCTTAAGGAGATTTTGGGCTGAGATGATGGGGTTTTCTAAATATACAATCATGTCATCTGCAAACAGGAACAATTTGATTTCTTCTTTTCCTAACTGAATAGCTTTTATTTCTTTCTCTTGCCTGATTGCCCTAGCCAGAACTTCCAACACTATGTTGAATAGGAGTGGTGAGAGAGGGCATCCCTGTCTTGTGCCAGTTTTCAAGGGGAATGCTTCCAGTTTTTGCCCATTCAGTGTGATATTGGCTGTGGATTTGTCATAAATAGCTCTTATTATTTTGAGATACTCCATCAATACTGAATTTATTGAGAGTTTTTATCATGAAGGGCTGTTGAATTTTTGTCAAAGGCCTTTTCTGCATCTATTGAGATAATCGTGTGGTTTTTGTCTTTGGTTCTGTTTATATGCTGGATTACATGTATTGATTTGCATATGTTGAACCAGCCTTGCATCCCAGGGATGAAGCCCACTTGATCATGGTGGATAAGCTTTTTGAAATGCTGCTGGATTCGGTTTGCCAGTATTTTATTGAGGATTTTTGCATCGATGTTCATCAGGGAGATTGGTCTAAAATTCTCTTGGTATCAGCATGATGTTGCCCTCCTAAAATGAGTTAGGGAGGATTCCCTCTTTTTCTATTGATTGGAATAGTTTCAGAAGGAATGGTACCAGCTCCTCCTTGTACCTCTGGTAGAATTCGGCTGTGAATCTGTCTGGTCCTGGACTTTTTTTGGTTGGTAGGCTGTTAATTATTGCCTCAATTTCAGAGCCTGCTATTGGTCTATGCAGGGATTCAACTTCTTCCTGGTTTAGTCTTGGAAGAGTGTAAGTGTCCAGGAAATTATCCATTTCTTCTAGGTTTTCTATTTATTTGTGTAGAGGTGTTTATAGTATTCTCTGATAGTAGTTTGTATTTCTGTGGGGTAGTGGTGATACCCGCTTTATCATTTTTTATTGCGTCTGTTTGATTCTTCTCTCTTTTCTTCTGTATTAGTCTTGTTAGCAGTCTATCAATTTTGTTGATCTTTTCAAAATACCAGCTCCAGGATTCA
>NC_045449.1:22242594-22252818 GCF_002776525.5 Piliocolobus tephrosceles
GGCAATTATGTGTCTTGGAGTTGCTCTTCTGGAGGAGTATCTTTGTGTCGTTCTCTGTATTTCCTGAATTTGGATGTTGGCCTGCCCTACTAGTTTGGGGAAGTTCTCCTGGATGAAAACCTGAAGAGTGTTTTCCAACTTGGTTCCATTTTCTCCCTCACTTTCAGGCACTCCAATACCCCAATCAGACGTAGATTTGGTCTTTTTACATAATCCATACTTCTTGCAGGCTTTGTTCATTTCTTTTTCTTCTTTTTTCTTTAGACTTCTCTTCTCACTTCATTTCATTCATTTGATCCTCAATCACTGATACTCTTTCTTCCAGTTGATCGAGTCAGTTACTGAAGCTTGTGCATTTGTCACGTATTTCTCGTGTCATGGTTTTCATCTCTGTCAGTTCGTTTATGGCCTTCTCTGCGTTAATTATTCTGGTTATCAATTCTTCCACTCTTTTTTCAAGATTTTTAGTTTCTTTGTGCTGGGTACGTGATTCCTCCTTTAGCTCTGAGAATTTTGATGGTCTGAAGCCCTCTTCTCTCATCTCATCAAAGTCATTCTCCGTCCTGCTTTGATCCGTTGCTGGCGATGAGCTGTGTTCCTTTGGAGGGGGAGATGCGCTCTTATTTTTTGAATTTCCAGCTTTTCTGCCCTGCTTTTCCCCCATCTTTGTGGTTTTATCTGCCTCTGGTCATTGCTGATGGTGACGTACTGATGGGGTTTTGGTGTGGGTGTTCTTTCTGTTTGTTAGTTTTCCTTCTAACAGTCAGGACCCTCAGCTGTAGGTCTGTTGGAGATTGCTTGAGGTCCACTCCAGACCCTGTTTGCCTGGGTGTCAGCAGCAGAGGCTGCAGAAGATAGAATACTGCTGAACAGCGAGTGTACCTGTCTGATTCTTTCTTTGGAAGCTTCCTCTCAGGAGTGTACTCCACCATGTGAGGTGTGGGGTGTTGGTCTGCCCCTAGTGGGGGATGTCTCCCAGTTAGGCTACTCAGGGGTCAGTGACCCACTTGAGCAGGCAGACTGCCCCTTCTCAGATCTCAACCTCCGTGTTGGGAGATCCACTGCTCTCTTCAAAGCTGTCAGATAGAGTCGTTTGCGTCTGCAGAGGTTTCTGCTGCTTTTTGTTGTTGTTGTTTTTGTTGTTGAGCTATGCCCTGTCCCCAGAGGTGGAGTCTACAGAGACTGGCAGGCCTCCTTGAGCTGCTGTGAGCTCCACCCAGTTCGATCTTCCCAGGGCTTTGTTTACCTACTTAAGCCTCAGCAATGGTGGGTGCCCCTCCCCCAGCCTCGCTGCTGCCTTGCAGTTAGATTGCAGACTGCTGTGCTAGCAATAAGGAAGGCTCCGTGGGCATGGGACCCTCCCAGCCAGGTGTGGGATATAATCTCCTGGTGTGCCCATTTGCTTAAAGTGCAGTATTGGGGTGGGAGTTACCCAATTTTCCAGGTGTTGTGTGTCTCAGTTTCCCTGGCTAGGAAAAGGGATTCCCTTCCCCCTTGCGCTTCCCAGGTGAGGCGATGCCTCACCCTGCTTCAGCTCTCACTGGTCGGGCTGCAACAGCTCACCAGCACCGATTGTCCAGCACTCCCTAGTGAGATAAACCCAGTACCTCAGTTGAAAATGCAGAAATCACCTGTCTTCTGTGTGGCTTGCACTGGGAGCTGGAGACTGGAGCTGTTCCTATTTGGCCATCTTGCCCCACCCCCCATTCTTTTTCTTAAATGTCAGTAATTGATTTCTTTCTATAATAGAATGATTTCCATTGTGTGATATATCACAATTTCCTTATCCATTCAACCATTGGGTTGTTTTCTGTTTTTGGCTATTACAAATAAAACCATTATGAACATTTACAAACAAAACTTTGGCCATATGCTGTCATTCCTCTTGAGTAAATATTAGAGGTTGTATTGTTGAGATGTATGGTAAGTATGTGTTTCACTTCATAAGAAAGTGTCAAACTTTTCCAAAGTGGTTGGATCATTTTTTACATTCCTGTCAGTCGTGTGTGAGAGTTCAGATTGCTTTAAGTCCTTGCCAACATGCCCTTCTACTGTAGCCATTTTAGTAGAAGTGTAATGGTTTTTATTGTGGTTTTGATTTGTATTTCTCTAAGGACTGGTGATGTTAAGACTTCTTCAAGTGCTTATTAGCCATTCGTGCATCTCCTCTTTTATTATTCACAACTCATAGATTGTTGTGACATTTGTGTATCTTCTTTAGCAAGGGGTATGTTCAAGTCTTTTGCCCATTTTTGTGGGGCTGTTTTTTCTATTGAGTTATAAGGGTTCTTTCTGTACTCTCGACATAAGTTGTCATATAAAGGTTTTGCAAGTGTTTTCTTTGAGCCTATGACTTGTTTTCATTGTCGTATGGTAACTTTCAAAAGAGCAGAATTTTTCAGTTTGATGAAGTCTAGTTGATCAGTGTTTTCTCTTATGTTTCATTTATGTTTGGCCTATTTAAGAAGGCTTGGCTATCCTAAGGTCACAAATATTTTGTCTTATGTTTTTTTCTGAGAGGTTTTAGTTTTAGTTTGTTTGTTTGTTTGTTTGTTTGTTTTTTGACTTTTAAACCCACAGCCACCACCATACGGTTTTAGCTTTTTTTTTTTTTTTTTTTTTTTTGAGATGGAGTCTCGCTCTGTCACCCGGGCTGGAGTGCAGTGGCCAGACCTCAGCTCACTGCAAGCTCCGCCTCCCAGGTTCACGCCATTCTCCTGCCTCAGCCTCCCAAGTAGCTGGGACTACAGGCGCCCGCCACCTCGCCTGGCTAGTTTTTTGTATTTTTTAGTAGAGACAGGGTTTCACCATGTTAGCCAGGATGGTCTCGATCTCCTGACCTCGTGATCCGCCCGTCTCGGCCTTCCAAAGTGCTGGGATTACAGGCTTGAGCCACCGCACCCGACCTGGTTTTAGCTTTAACATTTTGGTTTATGATTCACTTTGGATTCACTTTTGTGTGTGGTATTAGTTAAGGATCAGGGTTCATTGATTTTTTTTTCCCACATGAATATACTGTTATTTCAGTACCATTTGTTGAAAAGACTCTCCTTCCCTCCACTGAATCAAGTTGATATCTTTGTTGAGAATTAATGGAACATGTGTTAGTTTATTTCTGAACTTTGTTCTGTTTCATTGACCTATAGGTCCATCCTTATGCCAGTTGCACCCTGTTTGGATTACTGTAGCTTTATAGTAAGTTTTGAAATGAGGTAGTGTGTGAGTCTTCCAAATTTGTTCTGTACCTTCAAAATTATTTTGACTTCTCTGGGTCCTTTGCACTATCAGATTGTTTAGAAGCCTGTTGAAATTTTAAATAAGATTACATTTAATCTAGAGATCCATTTGGGGAGAATTGCATCTTAATAACAGCAAATCTTCCAATTCAGAAACAGAGTATTTTAAAAATTTATTTAGGTCTCCTTTAATTTCTCTCAGTAGGATTTTATAGTTTTCATTGTAAAGGTTTTATATAAATTATGTTACATTTATCTTTAAATTTTCTATTTGGGAATGTGATTATAAATGGAATGTAAGAGTTTTGATTCTCCAACTGTTTTTGTAAGTATAGAAATACAGTTGATCGAGACAAGAACAGAGGCCGAACTTGGGTTCTGACAAGATGGCTGGGCTGTCCCACAGGATCATCAAGGAAACCCAGCGTTTGCTGACAGAACCAGTTCCTGGCATCAAAGCAGAACCAGATGAGAGCAACGCCCGTTATTTTCATTGTAGTCATTGCTGGCCCTCAAGATTCCCCCTTTGAGGGAGGGACTTTTAAACTTGAACTATTCCTTCCTGAAGAATACCCAGTGGCAGCCCCTAAAGTATGTTTCATGACCAAAATTTATCATCCTAATGTAGACAAGTTGGGAAGAATATGTCTAGATGTTTTGAAAGATAAGTGGTCCCCAGCACTGCAGATCCACACATTCTGCTATCGATCCAGGCCTTGTTAAGTGCTCCCAATCCAGATGATCCATTAGCAAATGATGTAGCGGAGCAGTGGAATACCAATGAAGCCCAAGCCATAGAAACAGCTAGAGCATGGACTAGGCTATATGCCATGAATAATATTTAAATTGATCCGATCATTAAGTGTGCATCACTTCTCCTGTTCTGCCAAGACTTTCTCCTTTCTGTTTGCATTTAATGGACACAATCTTAGAAATATTACAGAATAAAAAAGTCCAGACATCTTCAGTCCTTTGGTGATTAAATGCACATTAGCAAATCTATGTCTTGTCCTGATTCACTGTCATAAAGCATGAGCAGAGGCTAGAAGTGTCATCTGGATTGTTGTGAAATGTTTAAAAGCAGTGGCTCCTCCCTGCTTTTATTCATTTCCCCCTTCCTGGTTTAAGTATAAAGCACTGTGAATGAACGTAGTTGTCAGGTTAGCTGCAGGGATGTGGGTGTTTTTCTTTATTTTATTTTTTTGAGGGGGGAGGTAGTTTTATTTTAATTTTATGGGCTCCTTTACCCCTTTTTTGGTGATCTAATTGCATTGGTTAAAAGCAGCTAACCAGGTCTTTAGAATATGCTCTCTAGCCAAGTCTAACTTTATTTAGACGCTGTAGATGGACAAGCTTGATTGTTTGAACCAAAATGGGAACATTAAACAAACATCACAGCCCTCACTAATAACGTTGCTGTCAAGTGTGGATTCCCCCCTTCAAAAAAAGCTTGTGACCATTTTGTATGGCTTGTCTGGAAACTTTTGTAAATCTTATGTTTTAGTAAAATATTTTTTGTTATTCTACTTTGCCTTTGTACAGTTTATTTTCTTGTGTTTATTTCATTTTCCCAATGTGGTAGTCATATTTTAAAATTAAAACTGATGAAACATTCTGTCTTGGTCTTCACCATCTGACAAATTCAATGGCAAGAGGTGGATTTCACCAGTTTCTTTTCACTGATGCAGATTTGTGTTAAGATAGTACTGAATGGAGTATTTATAAACTGGCCCTGAGCATGCCTAAAGGCATCAGTATCTGATCTTTTTTTAACCTCCTAGGAATTTGAAATAAATGTGTTTGTATTGTCTGATTAGACGATCATTGGTGTCTTGCCACAATGTTTAAAAATTACTGTACAGGAAAGTCACAGCAAAGATAGCAGTTGTGACTGACATGTAGGACTTTCACAGTTGTGCCACATTTTTGACTAAAATTTGGGTTATGACCTACCTTTATGAGGTGTAACACTCACCGCAAAGGTCTACAGCTTCACTCCTGAAGTCAGCGAGACCATGAACCCACGGGGAGGAAGAAGCAACTCCAGATGTGCCACCTTTAAGAGCTGTAACACTCCCTGTGAAGGTCTGTGACTTCACTCCTGAAGTCAGCAAGACCACGAACCCACCAGAAGGAAGAAACTCTGGACACATCTGAACATCTGAAGGAATAAACTTTGGACACACCATCTTTAAGAACTGTAACACTCACCATTAGGGTCTGCAGCGTCATTCTTGAAGTCAGCAAGACCAAGAACCCACCGGAAGGAACCAACTCCAGACACAGCTGTATATAACTTTTTATCATGTGACCTTGCCAGATTTACCTAGCATTAGGTTGGTGCAAAAGTAATTGCATTTTTTGCTTTTTTTTTTTAGCCATGGCAAAAACTGAAATTACTTTCGCACCAACCTAATAGTTCTAATAGCTTCTTGGTAAATCCCTTAGGATTTTCTATGTATCCAATCATGTTATTTGAAAATGCAGTTTTATTTCTTCCTTTCCAATCTGTTTCTCTTTATCCCGTACCTCGCTCCTCCTCCCTTATTGCACTGACCATGGCCTCTAACACAATACTGAACAGAAGTGTTAAGTGCAAAACATTCTTGCCTTGTTTTATGTCTTAGTGGGAAAGCATTTAATATTTTACCAATAAACTTGATGTTAACTGTAAGATATTGGTACATGCTCTTAATCAGTTTGAGGAAGAACTTTTCCCTTTTTTTTCTTTTTGCTGAAAGCTGTTTATTGTTGACTGTTTTATCTTTTTATTTTGAAATTTTAGGCACAATAATTGTAAAAAAAAACAAAAAAACAAAAAAAACAGATTTTTCATATATGCCTCATTCACCTTTCCCAATGTCAGTGTCTTACTTAACGCTAGTACAAATATCAATTAGCAAATTAACATGATATAGTATTAACTGAACCACAGACTTGATTCACAGTTTTTCCAGTAATGCCCCTTTTTATGTTCCAGGATGCAAAGCAGGATCCCACGTAGTAATGCCTCCTCAGTCTCCTCCAGTCTGCGACAAAATTGCCTAACCTTAAGTTGTCATGAGAAAAATCAGACAAACCCAACTTGTGGACATTTTACAAAATTACTGACTAGTTCTCTACAGTGTTCTGGGCGTGGCCTTTCATGCTGTTTTGGCAAGAATGCCACCCAAGTGTTGATGTGCCCTTTTTGGAGCATCATATTAGAATGCATGTCATGTCCGTATGTCTTATCGATAATGTTAACCTAGATTGGTTAGCATTGGTTATGTTGGTTAAGGTGATGTCTACCAGGTTATCCACAGTATAATTATTGTATCCCCCATTAAAATTAGTATATACTCAGGAAGATACTTGGAGACCCTGCAAGTACTGTGTCTCCCAAAATTTTTCTCACTCATTTTAGCATCTATTAGTGAATCTTGCCTTCCTGATTATTACTCTGGTGTTTGCCTGCTGGTGGTTTTCTATTTCTGTCAGTCTTTACATTTATTACTTATAATTCTGCAAGAAAAAGCTATCTGTCCTCCACCATTTTATTTACTTATATCAGTGTAGGCTCATAGATACTTATTTTATGCTATGGGTTATAATCCAGCATTTTAATTACTTTATTGTTCTGATCATTCCATATTTGACCATGGGGAGCTCCTTCAGGTTAGTGTCTGTCATTTGGCAATGTCTCATTCTTTTTTGAGCACTTCCTGTACTTTCTGGTAGCACAAGATATTTCTGGCTCATCTTGTATTTTCCCTGCCTTGGCTCTAGAATCAACTACTTCTTTAAGCAGCCTTGGCTCCTGTTACTGGGGAATGGTGTTTGGAAACCATCATGTGGATGCTAAGTGTGTTTATTGCTGTTGACATGTCATTGCTTCAAGGCTCTCTCTTGGTGAAAATTTTTTTCTTAAATTCCTGAAATAAACTTTACTTATGATATATTTATTATTTTTTAATATGTCACTGGTTTTATTTTGTTAAGAATTTCTGCATTATTCTTGTGAGGAATATTGTAATTTTCTATTCTTGAGATGTTTTTGTCTGATTTTAATATAAGGGTAATATTGGCCACATCAAAGGAATTGGGAATTATCCCCTTTTCTACTTTCTGAAAGAGTTTACAGAGGCTTGTGTTATTTCTTCCTTAAATGTTTGATAGAATTTACCAGTGAGTCTGTCTCATCCTGGACTTTTCTTTGTGGCAAGATTGTTAAATTACAAATACAGTTTATTTTGTGGCTACAAGACTATGACTCTGCTTGGATTTATGTCCAGACTGAGTGGATTACTGTGATTGGCCTTGCACAAGGCACAAATCCACCCTGTGACCAGGGAACTTAGAAAGTCTGTTATCAGAAGAAAAGAATGTGGCATACTCAAGGCTCCAGAGAATTTATAGGCCAACTGGCCTCTTCAACTTAGGTTTATTATGCTTTCTTCCATACACCAAACTATAGACATAGAAATAGTCTGGGCATGGTGGCTCATGCCTGTAATCCCAGCACTTTGGGAGACCAAGGCGGGCAGATCACGAGGTCAGGAGTCTGAGACCAGCCAGCCCAACATAGTGAAACCCCGTCTCTATAACAAAAACACAAAAAATTAGCCTGGCATGGTGGCAGGCGCCTGTAATCCCAGACACTAGGGAGGCTGAGGCAGGAGAATCGTGTGAACCCAGGAGGCAGAGGTTGCGTGACCTGAGATCGTGCCATTGCATTCCAGCCCAGTTGATAGTGTGAGACTTGGACTCAAAAAAAAAAGAGAGAGAGAGAGAGAGAGAGAGAGAGAGAAGAAAGAAAGAAACAAAGAAAGAAAGAAAGAAAAAGAAAGAAAGAAAGAAAGAAAGAAAGAAAGAAAGAAAGAAAGAAAGAAAGAAAGAAAGAAAGAAAGAAAGGGAGAGAACGAGAAAGAAAGAAAGAAAGAAAAAAGGAAGGAAGGAAGGAAGGAAGGAAGGAAGGAAGGAAGGAAGAGAAAGAGTACTTAAGGACAATCTTTTTTTCTATTATTTATAGAAGTGACTTTTTACTTTCCATTCCACCCTGTCTCCCCACCAGTTTATTATTAACCCTATGGACCAATGGAGTCTGACATGATGAACCCACTACTTGAATCTCCAGTGTCATCACTTTCTTCCCACTCCTAATATATCACCCTCTCCCTTCACACACCAGCAACCAGCCACACTGGCCTCCGTTCATTTCCTTTCATGAAGATACCCAGCCCTTTCCCTTGTCTTTGTATTTCTACTTTATCTGCTTAGAATCCTCTTCTCTTAGTTCCTTTGACTTGCTTATGGCCTGAGCTCACTTGTCAACTCCACACAGGACTTTTCTAATGGTCTTACGTAAAGTAGTTCCTTCTTTGTTTTTATTTAACAAACTGTCTTTTGTGTTTCCTTTGTAGCATTTATGACAATCTGTAATAATTTGCTCTTCTTGTTTTTTTATTATCTGACCCTCCTTGAACGTAAGCTTCATGAGGGCAGGAAGTTGGTTAGTCTAGTTATGGATGGTATTGGGTCCCAGTTCCTGTTGAATCATAGACTCTTAATATGTATTTCTTATATGAATAAATGGATCTGTACAAAAGGTTTTAATTTCAGCTTCATATACATATGAACATACATCTGTGTCCCAATGTGTTGATAATCTGTTTTTATTTATTCACTTTCTTCCCAAGTATTTATTTATTTATTGTTTATTAATTTATTTTTGAGATGGATTCCCACTCTGTCACCCAGGCTGGAGTGCGGTGGTGTGATCTTGGCTCATTGCAACCTCCGCCTCCTGGGTTCAAGTGATTCTCCTTCCTCAGCGTCCCTACTAGCTGGGATTTCAGGCCCATGCCACCACACCTGGCGGATGGTTGTATTTTTAGTAGAGACCGGGTTTCACCGTGCTGGCCAGGTAGACCTCCAACTCCTGACATTGATTGAAGTCATGCTGTGTACAAGGTATTGGTCCAGATGTTAAATGTATGTATGAAATCTGATTTTGAAGACTAAAGTGGATATTAACATAAACAATTATTTTTTGCTTTGCAAAATAAATTCCCTATGAAATTCTTTTTAATAAATCAAATTTTTATATTATATGTAATCAAAGTCTTTGGCAAGCCTCTCTTATTACAGATGAGGAAACAAGATTCAGAGAGAATAGAGGTAGGCCAAGGTCTCATAACTATTTAGTAGTAGAGCTCTCACTGAATGCGTATTTCCCAATCAATTCCCACATCACACAGCCTTCTCTGTGATTTTCTTCTTTAAATATTGATTAGCATTGTATTTTGCTTTCACTGAATTTGCATTTCATTGTATTTGTGTTTTATTTTCATTGTATAACCACCATGGCATAATGTTATTGAGAATTGAAAGATCAGTTACTCTCTCTGTCTTTTTTTTTAAATGTTTAAAATGAAATAATAATCTATACATGGTGGTGTGTGGTTGTGGTCCCAGCTACTTGGGAGGCTGAGGTGGAAACATCTTTTGAGCCCAGGAGCTTAAGGCTGCGGTGAGCTATGACCACACCACTGCACTCCAGCCTAGGTGACAGAAGGTGACCCTGTTTCTAAAAAAAATAAAAATAAGGCTGGGCATGGTGGCTCATGCCTGTAATCCCAGCACTATGAGAGGCCAAGGTGGGTGGACCACTTGAGGCTGGGAGTTCGAGACCAGCCTGGCCAACATGGTGAAACCCGATCTCTACTAAAAAATATAAAAATTGACCGGGTGCAATGGTTCATTCCTGTAATCACAGCACTTTGGAAGGCTGAGGTGGGCAGATCACCTAAGGTCAGGAGTTTGAGACCAGCCTGACCAACATAGAGAGACCCCATCTCTACGAAAAATACAAAATTAGCCAGGTGTAGTGGCACATGCCTGTAATCCCAGCCACTCAGGAGGCTCACAAGGCAGGAGAATCACTTGAACCTGGGAGGCAGAGGTTGTGGTGAGCCAAGATCATGCCATTGCATTCCAGCCTGGGCAA
>NC_045449.1:22252918-22270039 GCF_002776525.5 Piliocolobus tephrosceles
TCCAGCCTGGGCAATAACAGTGAAACTCCATCTCAAAAAAAAAAAAAAAAAAAAAAAAAAAAAATTAGGTGGGCATGGTGGCGTGCACTTGTAATTCCAGCTACTCGAGAGACAGAGGTAGGAGAATCACTTGAACCCAAGAGAGGGAGGTTGCAGTGAGCTGAGATCGTGCCACTGCACTCCAGCCTGGGTGACAGAGCAAGACACTGTTTGAAAAAAATAAATAAATAAAAATATAAAAATAAAATGGGATAATAGTCTGGGCACAGTGGCTTACGCCTGTAATCTCAACATTTTGGGAGACCAAGGTGGATGGATCACCTGAGAACAGGAATTCAAGACCAGCCTGGCCAACACGGTGAAACCCCATCTCTACAAAAAAAAAATTAGCCGGGCACCATGCTCAGCACCTGTAATCCCAGCTACTAGGGAAGCTGAGGCAAGAGAATTGCTTAAACCTGGGAAGCAGACGTTGCAGTGAGCCAATTGACCAGGCTGGTCTCGAACTCCTGACCTCAGGTGATCCACCCACTTCAGCCTCCCAAAGTGCTGGGATTACAGGCATGAGCCACAGAGCCCAGCGTATTATTCATTTTTATTATACTTTAAGTTTTGGGATACATGTGCAGGACGTGCAGGGTTGTTACATAGGTATACCTGTGCCATGGTGGTTTGCTGCACTGAGCAACCTGTCATCTAGGTTTTAAGCCCTGTGTGCATTAAGTATTTGTCCTAATGCTATCCCTCCCCTTGCTCCCACCCCACAACAGGCCCTGGTGTGTGATGTTCCCCTCCCTGTGTCCATGTGTTCTCATTGTTCCACTCCCATTTATGAGTGAGAACATGCAGTGTTTGGTTGTCTGTTCCTATGTTAGTTTGCTGAGAATGATGGTTTCCAGCTTCATCCGTGTCCCTGAAAAGAGCACGAACTCATTCTTTTTTTATGGCTGCATAGTATTCTATGGTGTATATGCGCCACATTTTCTTTATCCAGTCTATCGCTGATGGGCATTTGAGTTGGTTCCAAGTCTTTGCTATTGTAAATAGTGCTGCAATAAACATACGTGTGCATGTGTCTTTACAGTAGAATGATTTATAATTCTGTGGGTATATACCCAGTAATGGGATTGCTAGGTCAAATGGTACTTCTGATTTTAGATCCTTGAGGAATCACCACACTGTCTTCCACAATGGTTGAACTAATTTACACTCCCACCAACAGTGTAAAAGCATTCCTATTTCTCCACATCCTCTCCAGCATCTGTTGTTTCCTAACTTTTTAATGATCACTATTCCAATTGGCATGAGATGGAATCTCATTGTGGTTTTGATTTGCATTTCTCTAATGACCAGTTATGATGAGCTTTTTTTTTATGTTTGTTTGCCACATAAATCTCTTCTTTTGAGAAGTGTCTGTTCGTATCCTTTGCCCACTTTTTGATGAGTTCTTTTTTCTTGTAAATTTGTTTAAATTCCTTGTAGATTCTGGATATTAGACCTTTGTCAGATGGATAGATTGCAAAAATTTTCTCCCATGCTGTAGGTTCTGTTCACTCTGATGACAGTTTATTTTGCTGTGCAGAAGCACTTTAGCTTGTTTATTTTAATATTTGTGTAATAATGTCCAGTTTTATCAAGCAGAATGATCTAGATAGGAGCTTTTATGCAAAACTCATTGTTCTTCACTTAGAGCTTGTTAGTCCAGAGTGAAATCAAATCCATCTTTAGTTGTTCTGTGGCTTTGTTAAACAGTTAAACTTGAGTTGGAGATGCTCTGCCATAGGGAGGAATTTTTGCTCCCCAGATGTGTTTGTGTAATATAATGTATTTTTCCCCTTTCCCCTGTGGAAACTTTGTGGAAAGATTATTTCAATGTTAACCCTGAATGATATTTTAGTAATCGAACAAGTGTCTGTTACTCCTTTATTCATTAATTTATCAAGCACTTAATGAGTGTTTTCTGTGTGCCAGACACTGCACTAGACTCTGGGGAGTCAAAGGTGAATCACACTTAGTCTCTACCCACTGGGAATTCATTCTGGTTAGGGAAATTGTAAACAAACATTTATGATCCTATGGGATATTTTTAAAGTATGAAATGAGATAATATATGTCAAAAAACTTTGTAAGCCTTACACATTTAACATTCTTTTCTCCAGTGGATAGCATGATGCCTGACATATTTTAAATGCTCATTGTACCCTTAAATGAACTGGTGAAGAGACAAGAGTTATGAGAGCATAATACTGGAGTGTAGACGGATTCGTTCTGCCTGGGTGGATAGGTGGGGCATGGAGACTTCCAAGAATATAACTTTCGAACTGGACTTGGAAATATAACTTGTTTAAGAATTGAGAAAGGAGGTTCTGCGGGGGCAGCTATCAGTCATTAAAGTGCCTGGCTTTAGACGAACCACACATCTACAGGCTTTTACAGTATGCAAGATGCTTTTGTTTACAGTATCTCTTTTGATCATGACAGGTCCATGAGCTGAGTTCATACAACCAAGAGAAGCCTTGACCAGAACCTGGGTTCTAGGGTGTAAGAGACAGCATCTGGCCGGTTTATTCTTTACAGTTTCATGGATGTTATGATTGCTAATATTATTGTATTTCTATTATTATATTTGTGAAAGCATGGTTTTCTGAGTTACAAGTATGTGAAAGACAAATGTATACATGTAATGATAGGTATAGTTTTCTTTTTATTTCTCTAAAGAAGTTTAGCTTGTATTAATACATAAGGCATTTTTTTCCAGAGGTTTCAGAAACAAGTTAGAAAATGCTTCCATAATATTTCATAGATTCTTTATGATTCAAGCAGTTTTTCAGGATTTTCGGTCCATTTAAACTATTTATCTAATGAACAGTAAGTAATAACTCTGAGCTCTACATTCTCTTGTAAGCTTTCTTTTTCTGTTATAGTTGAGCAAATTTGTTGGCATTTATATTTTTTACACCAAAATGTTTGGTTAAAATACTTTGGGGAAAAAAACAGTAGAACTTTGTTCTCATTTATAATTGACTTCCTATTTTGTATATGTTGTCTCCTATATGTATTAAGACAATGAAGTATTGGTGAAAGAATAGGTAAATAGATCAATGGAACAGAATAGGCACCCAGAAATAGACCCATACAAATAGAGTCAGCTGATTTTGGCAGAGGAGCAAAGGCAATTTAATGGAGAAAAAATAGTCTTTTCAACAAATAGTGCTGGAACAACTAGACAACCACATGTGGAATAATGAATATAGACACTGACCTTACACCTTTCCCAATAATTAACTCAAAACAGGTCATAGACTTAAATGAAAAACACAAAACTAGAAAATTTCTAAGAGTTTGATAACATAGGGGAAAATCTAGGTGACCTTGGGTTTGGCAATGAGTTTTTAGATGCAACATAAAAACATCATCTAAAAAACAGAAAATGGACAAGATGGACTTCATTAAAGTGAAACGTCTGCTGTGCCAATGACACTGTTAAGAATGAAAAGACAGGTGGGCGCGGTGGCTCACGCCTGTAATCCCAAAACTTTTGGAGGCCGAGGTGAGATCACAAGGTCAGGAGTTCAAGACCAGCCTGGCCAAAATGGTGAAACCCCGTCTCTACTAAAAATACATAAATTAGCTGGGCATGGTGGCCAGCACCTGTAATTCCAGCTATGCAGGAGGTTGAGGCAGGAGAGATGTTTGAACCTGGGAGGCGGAGGTTTCAGTGAGCCAAGATTACACCAATGCACTCCAGCCTGGGCAACAGGGCAAGACGCCATTTCAAAACAAACAAACAAACAAACAAACAAACAAAAACTAAATATGGTTTTACCATACATTCTAGCAGTCATGCTCCTAGTGATTTTCCTAAATGAGTTGAAAACTTAGGTCACCCCCAAAACCTGTACCTTAACATTTTCCAGAAGCTTCATTCATAATTGCCGAAAGTTGGAAGCAATCAAGATGTCCTTAAATAAGTGAATAGATAAGCAAATGGTGGTACATCCATGCAGTGGAATATTATTCAGCCATACAAAGAATAAGCTATCAAGCCCGGAAAAGACATGGGGGAATTTTAAATGCATAAAAGCAGCCAGTCTATGAAGGCTACAAATTGTATAATTTTAACTATATGACATTCTGGAAAAGACAAAACTATAGAGATAGAAAAAAGATCAGCAATTCTCAGAGGTTGAGGATAGGAAAGGGAGGAAAAATGAATAGGTGAAGCACAGGATACTTAGGGCAGTAAAACTCTTCTATATGATTCTGCAAGGATGGATCCATGACAAAGCCCCCACCACCGTGCAATGCAAAGAGTCAACTCTAAAGCATTCAATTATGTTAGCTGATGTTAACATAACTAAACTGGTGTTTAGCTAGTAATGTATCAGTGTGGGTGATCAGTTGTAACACATGTGCCACACTAAGGCAAGAGGTAATCACAGGTGGAGGAGAAGGGGTATACAGCGTGTACCTTCTACTGAATATTTCTATGTGTCTAAAACTCTTCTAAAAATAATTATTTTCGTTTTTAGAAAAGTAAAAAGTGGTTTTCCAGTATCTCACTGCTAATGGCTTACCTTTTCTTTTTAAAATTCTTTCCTTGAACTGAGTAGGAATCTGTCAGGTGCTTCACTTTCTGTCTCCCAGTAACTTGCTGTGATTATGAAAATGTTTGTGCTAAACAACCCATGAACAAAGCAAATAAAGATATTCCTTCTTCTACCCAGACTGAAAGGAAATATGCCACCGCATCAACGTTAGTGAAAGAGAAGTTACAGCTGGTTTCCACTTTCATCTTTGTTTTCCTGTATTTTCCAAATGTTCTCTGTAAAATAAAAAGCTCTTAGCACTAAAACAGTATATATGTATTCCACTGCAGCTGAATTGTATTCAGTTAACGTAATTGAAGGGATTAAATAAGAAATGTAGAAATAAGTCAGACCTAGATCTTAAGGATCTCTCTGGTTAACTGTAAGTGAAAGACTGTCTCACCACAATGCTTGACGTAAATGGTCTGATTGGTTAGTGACAACCTCATCAATTATTGCAGCTTGCAAAGGGATCGATTTTTAACTTTTTACTTGTTAATTATATACTTGCTTATTTGTTTTCTCATTTACTTGCTTTCTTATTTATTTGCTTATTATTTACTCACGTTTCTATTGTTTTAAAGGAGAATTCTAATTAGATATTATCTAAGTGATTATGCCGAGTTCTTACATTTTGTTGGTTTAAATTGCTTTAAGATATATGTTTGAAATCACATATTTGCTCTGGAAATGTGTGCCATTTGCAGTGTGCGTGTTGGGGGAAATGAGTTATTTTTTAACGGGAAATGAGTTATTTTCAAAAAGAGAATTATTTAGATATGGCTTTAGTGATTCCTCAGCACAATAACTGGTGATGAAATGTAGCTTACTGTTTTCACCTAGTTTAAACTGATCTTGAGACAAACAGAAATTTGTTTCTTAAATACACAGGCTCTAGATGACTTTATAGAATACCTCAGGGCTATTATCAAGTACTTGTATATGAAGGATAATTCCACTTGATTATATATTTTATACCCCAAAGGAAAATAAGTTTAAATTTAATTTTAACCAGATGATGCCATCTGCATGGAGTCACTCTGTTTTTGTGTTCACACTGGCCAGGAAGCATTTTAGTGAATGGTGTTAGTTTATTTGGTCTTAGCCAAATGAGCAAGGACCTGAAGACTGGGCAATATGAGAAGACATTTAGGAATCACTGGTTTTTCTCTGTTGATGCCACAATGTAAACTAAGGATGACAGTGGGTAGGGAATGTGTGTGGAATTCCTGTGTGATTCGCTGTAACTGTGGTGTGCTAAATGCATGGTTAAGCTGGTGTCAGCATCGCGTTCCTCTAAATCACAGATCCCTTCTATTGGGCAGGACTCCTGAGGACTCATGGATGTTGTATTTTGAAATCTGCTTTAGACGATATTTTAAGACTTTTAATAAAAGAAAGATGACTAATGTATAAGGGGACTTAAGGGGAAGAAAAACCCCTTCCTCTACAGAGTAGCATATTTGGGATTATCATTTTCATTTTCTTTAGGTTGGTTTCATTTCCAAGTGAATCCAGAAAACACTGTTTTCTTTGCCAATATAGCTATAAAATTACCATAATATGAGGATACATATTATTATTATATATTGAGATTTGTCCGTCTCAAATATATAAAATGACCAATTTCAGTGAGCATTTATCCTTTTAAGAAAACCTATTCTATGAAAATCCAATTTTGTGCAAAAAGTGGGAAACAAATGGAGGCATAAGTGTTTGCTTTACGAGACTTTATTTGATTCATGTAAATAGAAAATGGTTTTATTACATGTAAAATATGATTTAAATTGGTCAAAATGTCACTTTCAGAAAAGCATACCTTTTAAGCCAGCACTCATTACATAGAACAAGGATTCCATCTGTGTGCCACAGACAACTTCAAAGAATTTTCTTTATATGTAATGACATAGGAAGTTGTTCCTTAGCGTCCATCTCACCTCCAGTTCCTCAGGAACATTGTCTTTGAGTGCAAATTATAATGAGTTTGTTTTCTAACTAAAGTATAGTAGTCAGGCTAGTTTATTAGCTAATTTAGTTCTGACCTCTATGGTTGAGAACAGATACAAGAGAAATGCGATTGTACCTTCAGATCTTATAGAAAGCAGATAGCGGAAGGGATGAAGTGTACCTGGCTGGCTTTCTGAAAATTTGTGTGAAATGCTTGGCTTTGTAATTTTACATTTCTTTGTAGTCTGGTGCTTTGAGTTTATTTAGATGAAAATGTATTTCCAGACTGGTTATCTGATTTTTCAAATGCTGCTTCACAGTTGTATACCACTTAAGGTATGTAGCTTTATATTCAATCTAAATTGGAATTGGGTTTTTGTTATGGTCATTTGGTACATTGGTCAACACTTTATAAATGTTTAACTTTTTGTTTTGAGTTAATTATAGATTTGCATGCAGTTGTGAGAAATAATGGAGAGACACCAGGTGCAGTGGCTCATGCCTATGATTCCAGTTACTTGGGGGGCTGAGGCAGGAGGATCACTTGAAGCCCAGGAGTTCAAAGATGCAGTGAGCTGTGATGGTGCCACTGCACTCCAGCCTGGGTGACAGTGAGACCCCATCTCTACAAAGAGAAATAATACAAAGAAATCTCACGTACGGTCCTACTAAATTTTATTGTGTTTTGCTTTATTGCACTTTGCAGGTATTATTTTTTACAAATTGAAGGTTTGTGGGAACCCTGTGCCAAGCAAGTCTTGTGGTGCCATTTTTCTAACAGCCTATGCTCACTTCATGTCTCTGTGTTACATTTCAGTAACAGTATTTTAGATGTTTTCATTATTATCATATCTGTTATGGTGGTCAGTGATCTTTGATGTTGCTGTTGTAATTGTTTGTTTACAACCTCACTGATATAAGAGGGTAAGCTTAATGTTGTCTATGTGTCTTTTTGTTCTGTATTCTTTTGTTTTGGTTTTTTTGAGACAGGGTCTTTTTCTGTCATCCAAGTCGGAGTGCAGTGGCATAATCTCAGCTCACTGCAACCTCCGCCTTCCAGCCTCAAGCGATCCTCCCACCTCAGCCTCCTGAATCAGCAAGTGCATGCCACCACACTCAGCTAATTTTTAGATTTTTTGTAGAGAAGAGGTTTCATTATATGCCCAAGCTAGTCACCAACTCCTGAACTCAAGCCATCCTCCCACCTCAGCCTCCCAAAGTGCTGGGATTACAGGCATGAGCCACCGCACCCTCCCAGTTGTGTGTGTTCTGACTGTATCATCTGCCACCCATTCTCAACTCGCTCCTTCTCCTCAGGCCTCTCTATTACCTGATACACAACAGTATTGAAATTAGGCTAATTAATAACCTTGCCGTAGCCTGTGAATGTTCAAGTAAGAGGAATAATTGCATGATTCTCACTTTCAATCAAAAGGCAGAAACGACTACCTTCAGTGAAGAAAGCATACTGAAAGCTGACCTCAGCTGAAAGTTGGGCCTCTTATTCCTGTTAGCCAAGTTGTGAAAACAAAGGGAAAGTTCTTGAAGGAAATTAAAAGTGCCACTCCAGTGAATACACAAATGATAAGAAAGCGAAACAGCCCTATTGCTGATATGGAGGAAGTTTCAGCGCCTGGCTAGAAGATCAAACCACCCACAACATTCCCTTAAGGCAAAGCCTAATCCAGGGCAAGCCCCTAGAGCTTCAGTTCTGTGAAAGCTGAGAGAGGTAAGGCAGTCACTGAAGAAAAGTTTGAAGCTGCGGGGCGCGGTGGCTCAAGCCTGTAATCCCAGCACTTTGGGAGGCCGAGACGGGCGGATCAGGAGGTCAGGAGACCGAGACCATCCTGGCTAACACGGTGAAACCCCGTCTCTACTAAAAACTACAAAAAACTAGCCGGGCGAGGTGGCGGCGCCTGTAGTCCCAGCTTCCCGGGGAAGCTGAGGCAGGAGAATGGCGTGAACCTGGGAGGCGGAGCTTGCAGTGAGCCGAGATCCGGCCACAGCACTCCAGCCTGGGTGACAGAGCGAGACTCCGTCTCAAAAAAAAAAAAAAAGAAAGAAAGAAAAGTTTGAAGCTAACAGAGGTTGGTTCATGGGGTTTAAGGAAAGAAGTCATTTCTATAATATAAAAGTGCGAGGTTGGCCGGGCGCGGTGGCTCACGCCTGTAATCTCAGGACTTTGGGAGGCTGAGGCAGACAGATCACGAGGTCAGGAGTTCAAGACCAGCCTGGCCAACATGGTGAAATCCTGTCTCTACTAAAAATACAAAAATTAGGCCAGGCGTGGTGGCTCACACCTGTAATCCCAGCACTTTGGGAGGCCAAGGCAGGTGGATCACCTGAGGTCAAGAGTTCAAGACCAGCCTGGGCAACATGGTGACACTCCATCTCTACTAAAAGTACAAAAGTTAGCTGGGTATGGTGGCATGTGCCTGTAATCTCAGCTACTCAGGAGGCTGAGGCAGGAGAATCGCTTGAGCCTGGGTGGCGGAGGTTGCAGTGAGCCGAGATTGTGCCATTGCACTCCAGCCTGGGTGACAGAGCAAGACTGCATCTCAAAATAAATAAATAAATGAATACATAAAAAATACAAGTTTGAAGCAGCAAGTGCTGATGTAGAAGCTGCAGCAAGTCATTCAGAAGATCTAGCTAAGATCATTGATAAAGGCGGCTCCACTAAGCAACAAATATTCAATGTAGAAGAAACAGCCTTTTGATGGAAGAAGATGCCATTTAGGACTTTCCTCCTAGAGAGGAGAAGTCAGTGCCTGGCTTCAAAGCTTCAAAGGACAGCTGACTCTCTTCTTAGAGGCCAGTATAGCTGGTGACTTTAAATGGAAGCCATTGTTTGTTTACCATCCCAGAAATGCTAGAGCCCTCAAGAATTATGTTCAATCTACTCTGCCTGTGCTCTGTAAATTTAGTAACAAAGCCTGGAAGACATCTGGTTACAGTATAATTTATTGAATATTGAAAGCCCACTGTGGAAACCTACTGCTCAGAAAAAATAATTCTTTCAAAATACTATTTCTTTTTGACAACGCACCTGGCTCCTCAAGATCTCTGGTGGAGATGCACAAGGAGACGAACAGCAACAATCTCATGATAAAACGTGAACAGGTGAGGAGCTGATTTTAACAGATAAACAAAGAAAGTGGTTTCCTGAGATGGATTCCACTGGTGAGGATGCTGTAAACATTGTTGAAATGACAACGAAGGATTCAGAAGCGTGTAGAAACTTAGCTGATAAAGCAGCAAAGGGGTTTGAGAGGATTGACCCCAATTTTGAAAGAAGCTCTACTGGGGGCAAAATGCTACGAAACAGCATCACATGGCACACAGAAATCTCCTGTCTAGGCCCCAGTTGTTTCTAAGTGAAGAGAATTTTAGAATCAATCTCATAGAAGTGTTGGGAGGATGAAGTTAAAACAAGTAAGACATTTAGAATAGGATATGGCTTATAACAAGCTCACCATGAATATTAGCTATCATCATTCTTAATAAAATTACCAAATTAATAGATTTTCTGCTCCTTCGCACTTAATTTAGTAGTTTATTTCATTTATTTTATCTTCATTAAGGCAGTTGGCACAAAATTAGTTTGTTGATCTGGGCAATAGATTTTTTTTGAGATGGAGTGTCTCTCTGTTGCCCAGGCTAGAGTGCAGTGGCACCATCTCGCCTCACTACAACCTCCACCTCTCAAGTTCAAGCAATTCTCCTGCCTCAGCCTCCCCAGTAGCTGGGACTACAGGCACCCACCACCATACCCAGCTAATTTTTGTATTTTTATTAGAGATGGGATTTCACCATGTTGGCCAGATTGGTCTCGAACACTTGACCTCAGGTGATCCACCCTCCTTGGCCTCCCAAAGTGCTGGCATTACAGGGCATGAGCCACCACACTGGGCCAATTGGCATGCATTCAATAGTTATTCTCCTAGTGCACATCATTTTATATTTTCTGTCTTAGCATAAACAAGTTTCAGTCTTACTGGTGTGTGTTAAACTGTTCCCCCATTTATACTTCAGCTGGTTTGTGGTTTTCAATAATGTAGATACAAATGTAAGGAATATTTATATGTACGTATCTTTTCACTTTTAAAAAGTTGTGATAGGCCAGGTGTGGTGGCTCATGCCTGTAATCCTAGCACTATGGGAGGCTGAGGTGGGCGGATTGCCTGAGCTAAGGAGTTCGAGACCAGCCTGTGCAACATGGTGAAACCCCTTCTCTATTAAAATACAAAAAAAAAAAAAAAAAATTAGCAAGGGTTGGCGGAGTGCACATGTAGTTCCAGCTACTCAGGAGGCTGAGGTAAAAGAATTGCTTGAATCTGGGAGGCGGAGGTTGCAGTGAGCCAAGATCATGGCACTGCACTCCAGCCTGGGAGACAGAGTGAGACTCCACCTCCAAAAAAAAAAAATTTGTGATAAGGTCAGGCACGGTGGCTTATGCCTGTAATTCTAGCACTTTGGCAGGCTGAGGCAGCCGGATCACCTGAGTTCAGGAGTTTGAAACCAGCCCAGTCAACATGGGGAACCCCATCTCTACTAAGAAAAATACAAAAATTAGCCAGGCCTGGTGGCAGGTGCCTATAATCCCAGCTACTCAGGAGGCTGAGGCACCAGAATTGCTTGAACCCTGGAAGCAGAGGTTGCAGTGAGTCAAGACTGTGTTAGTGCACTCCAGCCGGGGGCGACACAGCAAGACTGTCTCAAAAAAGCAAACAAAAAAAAGTTGTGATATAAAATATACGTTAACATAAAATATATCTTTATAACAATTTTGAAGTGTACAATTCAGTGGCACCAAGTACATTGACAATGTAGTGTAATCACCACCGCTATTAATTTGAAAAATTTTTCTTCGCCCCACACAAAACAAACTGTAGCCATTAAACAATAACTTCATTTCCCCTCTCCCTAGCTGCTAGTAACCTCTATTTTACTTTGTTCCTAAGAATTTGCCCATTCTAGATACCTCATGTAAGTGGGATCATACAACATTTGTCCTTTTGTGGCTGTCTTTATTTCACTTAGCATAATGTTTTCAAGATTTCATCCACGTTAAAGCATGCATCAGAGCTTCAGTCCATTTTTTGTAATATATATATATTTTTTGAGACAGAGTCTCACTCCATCACCCAGGCTGGAGTACAGTGGCGCGATCTCAGCTCACTGAAACCTCCACCTCCCGGATTCAGGTGATTCTCCTGCCTCAGCCTCCCGAGTAGCTGGAATTACAGGTGTGAGCCACGGTCCCTAGCTAATTTTGTATTTGTAGTAGAGACGGGTCAGGCTAGGTCTTGAACTCCTGACTTCAGCTGCTCGGCATGCCTTGGCCTCCCAAAGTGTTGGGATTACAGGTGTGAGCCACCACGCCCAGCCCATTTTATGTATTTTGTACACATTGTTTAGCCATTGAACTTTTGATGGCGGTGAGTATGACTGGGGCCCCTCTAGGCAGGGTGTGGAGCACAGGGCCCTCCTTTATAGACTGGACTCACTAGTGGGCTGCTTACCTGTCACTCGCCTCCAAGGCTCAAGTTAATGCCAATGTGTTCATTTGCTAGAACTCTGAGATGTGCCTGTGTCTCATTGGGCTCTGGTAGATTTTTTTCTTTTAGCAGTATTTTTTAGAGATATATTGTCTAGGTAGAGTAAAATGTACAGATCCTGGTTTTCTGTTGAGTTTTGTTTTGTTTTGAGACAACGTCTTGCTCTGTCACCCAACCTGGAGTGCAGTGGTGTGACCATAGCTCACTATGGCCACAACCTGCCAAGCTCAAGCAGTCATCCTGCCTCAGCCTCCCTGTAGCTGGGACTACAGGCATGCACCCGCATACCCCACTAATTTTTTTGATTTTTAGTAGAGACAAGGTCTCACTATGCTGCCCTGGCTGGTCTCAAACTCCTGGGCTCAAGCAATCCTCCTGCCTCAGCCTCCCAAAGTACTGAATTACAGGTGTCAGCCGCTGCACCAAGCCTCAGCCTATTGTTAATGGATGTAAACACCTGTGCCACCACCACCCAGAACCAGATCCAGAATATTTCCAGCCTCTCAAAGACTCCTTCGTGCCCCTCCCAGTCAGTGACCCCCAAGGGTGACGCCATTCTAGCCTGTTGTTTAACTTGACTCAAATGGAATTCTCACAGCATGTGTCTGTTTGGATCTGGCTTCCACTCAGTTGCGAGGCCCATTGATGTTCCCTGTGGCCTAGCTCCTTCTTATTGCTGAGGGATACTCTGTTGTATGAAAACCACAATTTATTTCTCCCTTCTCCTTTGGTGAACATTTGCATTGTTTCCAGCCTGGGGCAATGATGAGTAAAGCTGTTAAAACAGGCACATATGTTTTCCTTTTTCTTGGGCAATTTTTTAGAAGTAGAAAAGCCAGAACATAGAAGTAGATATTTGGCTGTATTACAACTCACCAAGCAGTTTTTCTTATTTTTTTATTTTTTAATTTGTTGAGACAGAGTCTTGCTCTATTGCCCAGGCTGGAGAGCAGTGTCGTGCACTCTCATGGACACACATGGATCCAGATGCCACAGCAGCCTTAGTTGGCCAACCTTAAAACAACACATTTGTTCTTACAGTGTTGGAGGTCAGAAGGCTAAAATCAAAGTGTCATGGAAGGTGGCCAGCAGGACCGTGGAGCCTCTGAGGCAATGGGGCACTTTGGCTAAGAGCCACGTACTGGTTCCAGCTGGTGGTCAGTCTCGACCAGCCAGGCTGAGCTCCCCACTGTCAGGACTGAGCCTGGGTGTCCTCTGGTGAGGCTGAGTCCAGAACGAGGCTGCCCATATTCTGGTCCGCAGGGCTGAGCTCTGCTTTCTAGACTTCCAGATAAGAGGAGGACAAGTCCCCGGTCTCTGGGCACAACCAGGAACAGAGAGCAAGTTCTGACTCAGCAGAGGGATCGATTCTTTCCACGTAAAGAGCTGCACTGTCAAGGCCGACACAAGCCAGGGGCTCAGCTCACAGCATCACACCCAGTCCTCTCCAGAACTCTGCTGGGTGGTGTTACTGTCCTGCCGTTCAGGGGAGGGAAGTGGGGCACAGGTCAAGTGACTTGGCCAATGTCTGAATTGCTAGTGTACGGAGCTGGGAGGGGAGCCAGTGGGACCATAAATCCAGTGCAAAAATCCATCCTCCTGCACCCTGCAGAGCAAAAGTGAGTCCGGTTGTTTTCCTGGGTTTCCTGGACACACAAATCTAAATTCCACAGCAGTCTTGGCTGGCCAATCTTAATACAACAAATTTATACTCTTAATGATTCTGGAGGTCAGATGTTAAAATCAACTTGTCAGCAAGGTTGTTTCCTTCTGGAGGCTCCAGGGGAGAATCTGTTTATTTTCCTTTTCCAGCTTCTAGAAGCTGCCTGCATGCCTTGGCTTATGGCCCCTCCTGCCATCTTTAAAACCAGCAGCTTTGTCCAGGCACAGTGGTTCATGCCTATAATCCAAGCGCTTCGGGAAGCCAAGACAGTAGGATCTCTTCAGTCCAGGAGCTGGAGACCAGCCTAGGCAACAAAGTGAGATCATGTATCTACAAAAAATAGAAAAAAAATGGACGAGCATAGTGGTGCATGCCTGTACAGCCAGCTGCCTGGGAGTCTGAGGTTGGGGGAATCGTGTCAGCCTGGGAAAGTGGAGGCTGCAGAGAGCTGAGATCACGCCACTGTACTCCAGCTTGGGTGACAGAGTGAGATCCTGTCTCAAAAAAAAAAAAAAAAACACACAAAACAAACAAACAAAAACCCAAACCAGCTTCTTGTTTCTTCTGTTGTCACATCTTCTACCTCTGACTCATTCTCCTGCCTCCCTTTTATAGGATCCTTGTGATCACATTGGGACTACCTGTAAAATCAGGACAATCTCCCCATGCCAAAATTATTAATTCAATCACATCTATGAAGTCTCTTCTACAACATATTCACAGTTTCCGGGGATACGAATGTGGATGTTTCTGGGGGGTGGTCCACTGATACCCAGTGTTATAAGTTTCTTGTAAATCCTTCCAGAGATATTTTATCTATAAAGAAATAAATGCAAGTCTGTAGCCTTCCGCCACCCACTTTTTATACCAATGGTATCATTCCATATCAGTGCTCAGAGTTCTGTCTTCCTCTTTTTCTTTTGTTTTTAAGGCTACACAGAACCTATTATATGGAAATACCCTAATTTTTTTCATTTTTCTCTTGTTGGAAGACATTTAAGCTCTTTCCAATACTTTGCTTTGTAATCTTTTGTATTATAATACTCCAATGAATAACCTTGTTTGTAGGATAACTTTCTATTTAAAAATCTCATTTTTCAAGCCAGGTATGGTGGTTCATACCTGAAATCCTAGCCCTTTGGGAGGCCGAGACAGAAGGATCACTTCAGCCCAGGTGTTCAAGACCAGCCCAGGCAACACAACAAGAACCCCTCTTTTCAAAAAAACTTAAAAATCAGTGGGGCATGGTGGCATGTACTTATTTGGTCTCAGCTATTCATGAGGCTTAGGTGGGAGGATCACTTGGGCCCAGGAGGTGGAGGCTGCAGTGAACCATGATCACAACCCTCACTGCGCTCCAGCCTGGTCAACAGAGGGAGAACTCATCTCAAACTAAACTAAAATAAAATAATCTTGTTTTTCAGAATTTGAGGGCACCATTTCAGACATTTTGAAACCTTACAGAACTTTTTTGAGGAACTTGTTGCCTTGGAGATTAACCTGCTCTGCCCCACCCCCATGATCTGTACTTGCTCTTTCTCCCTCCTGGCTTCCTTAGTTCAGCCTTGTGTGCACTTGCGAGCCCGTGTCCATCACTTTCTGCCTTCAATTCTAGACGCTGTGGTGTGAATACACTTGAGTGGAGGCCGCATGCTTCCCAGGAGGGTGTGTATTTCCAGCGTTGACTCTCATGATAGTATGAAAGGCTCTGAAGAGAATCACAGGCCTCCACAAACAGACAAGGGGGAAAATGTTCCACAGATGTGTTTCAGGAACAACAGGCTTCTCAATCCTAGGCCATGCTGGTCCATACCTGGATCAGGCTGATTCTCCTTCCCCCACACTGCGGGTGTAGACAGGGACAAGAAAGAGAAGTCAGAGACACAGAGAAGCTGTGATTTGCTTGAGGTCACTAAAGTACTTAATGACAGAGTTCAGACCTGACCTGAGGGACAACAAAAGACACCCCCCTCAAATCCATGGGGAGCAGAGTCTATCTGAATCAGATCCCAGATTTCCTGGGGCTTTCACGGTGCCAGGTGTGTACACTGAGCTAGGACGGGTTTCCCAGGGTTCTGTGTGGTCACACAACTCAACAATGCAGACCAGAAAGCAGTGGCCAGTAGGCTGAATTTGGCTGGCAGGTGTTTTCTGTTTGGCCTTCACAGTGTTTCTTCTAACTTGTTATTATAGGAAATTCAAACATGCAGAGAGAATTGTACCATCAACAACATACACCCATGACTCTGCTCCAACAATGATCAACCCAGGCCTATCTTGCTTCATCCTATACCCTCCCTCGCTTGCTTCCCTTCCCACCCTTAGATATGTGGAAGCGAATCCAGAGATACTATTCCACTGCAAATATTTCATTGTGTATCTCTATAATATGGGAATTTGGGGAATTTCATTTGAGACAGAATCTCGCTTTGTTGCCCAGGTTGGAGTGCAGTGTCACAATTGTGGCCTCAACCTCCCAGGCTCAAGCGATTCTCCCACCTCAGCCTCCCAAGTAGCTGGGGTTAAAGATGTGTGCCACATCTGGCTATTTTTTTATTTTTTGTAGAGATGGGGCGATCCCACTATGTTGCCCAGGCTGGCCTCAAACTCCTGGGTTCAAGTGATTGTTTTGCTTTGGCCTGCCAACATCCTGCGATTATAGATGCAAGCCACTGTGCCCAGCCAGGAACTTTTACATAATCCATTTTGACAAAAATTTTCCTCCAAGAAATTAGAAAGTTTTACAGAAAAAAAATTCAGATTTCTATCTTCTCTTAAAAATTTGGAAGCTCCGCCAATCCTGGGCCCAGATGGTAATCACTGGTTAGCGCCGAGTAGATGTTGACTTTTTAGATGAGGGGTGTGACGTCTACTTTGCCACAGTCCCCACCACTCCCTACCTGGCCATCTGACTCACAACACATCACCTGCCTGGCTCCTTTAGGCATTTAACTTGGGTAGGAAATTGGCCTAAAGGAGATATTAGAAAAGACATTAAAAACTTGAAGAATGTGAAAATCAGCCAGGAGATAGAACTGTGCTTTAATGCGGGTTACAGAACCACACTGGATATGAGGCATTTCAGAATAAACTTTGAAAATCGTATCAGTTTGTGAATTTTGCTCAGAGGGACCAACAAGGTAGGGGGTAGGTGACAGTGGAGAAGCATCTCCTATGTGTCAATCTCTTCCACCATAGGCTTTTTCTCACGAAATCATCAATCACATGCAGTAGGAGAAACACCTTCCCATTTTACAGATGAGAAAACTGAGGCAAAGAGAGGTGAAGTAGGCTTCCCAAGGCCGCTCAGGTCTTGAGCAGCAGAGCTAGGATTCAGACCTGACTCTGAAGTGATGCATCC
>NC_045449.1:22295039-22390876 GCF_002776525.5 Piliocolobus tephrosceles
CTGACAGTGTGGCTGCTAATGCCAGCAGAGGCTCCTCTCCTCTCCCTCCAAAGACTGATTTCTTCTGGCCTTTCATTCATTAGAATAAAATCGACAGAGCATCACCCGAGAAGCCCTGCATTTTCCCTTACCTGGATGTCGGACTCTGTAGATTCTGCCGAGATTTGAGCCTCATGGTGAACACGTTCTTGGCGTGCATGCTGCTGAGGGCTGCGAAGGACACAGAGACAGTGAAATGGCAAAGTGGCTCTTGAGCATAGGTAGGGGAAGCCCCCAGGTGTCTGAGTCAGTGACACCTGGACACTACACTTGGGGCGTGCTGCTGAGGTGGCCGTTGAGGTTTTCTTTTTCTTCGTTGTATTCCACAAATAAAGATCCTTGGTCCAGGCCGGGCATGGTGGCTCATGTCTGTAATCCCAGCACTTTTGGAGTCCGAGGTGGGTGGATTACTGGAGGTCAGGAGTCTGAGACCAGACTGGCCAACATACTGAAACCAGGCATGGTGGTAGTTCCTGTAGTCCCAGTTACTAGGGAGGCTGAGGCACGAGAATCACTTGAACCCGGGAGGCGGAGGTTGCAGTAAGTGGGAATCGCGCCACTGAACTCCAGCCTGGACGACAGACTGAGAATCTGTCCCCCGCCGCCCAAAAAAAAAAAGAAAGGTCCTTGATCTGATACAGGGCAGCTTCTAGGTATTGCTTCTAGGTGTTGGGAAATTCAATTTAGGAACCTAAAAACAAAAGCCCCAGGACATCTCCATGGCTTGGGATCCACAGGAGAGCATCGCTGACATTGGGGATATCTTAAATATGTAGAAACCTTCAGGACTACCTTTGTCAGGGCACACGGCACAGCACCCGGGGTGCAGAGTGCAGAGTTCACCACTACAGCCTGGAATCGCCTCTGTGATGCCTTCTTCACGACCCTTGGCTGCCTTTGCGGCTGGAAAGCGGAGGCTCAGACCCCAACATGGCCACAGGCTAGCAAGGTGCTTCACCTCCCTGAACTGCAATTTCTCCCTCTGTGCCTTTCTCCCAGGAGTGTCCAGGCTCACTTAGCCCATGTGGGCCAGGAGCCCCGCACAGTGCCCGGCACACAGTAGGCCCTCAGCAGATGCTGTCCCCTTCTCTCTTCACCGCCCTCCTGGGGCTCCCTCCTGAAACAGCCTCCCTCAGCGCCTTGAGTCTTGCACCCTAACAGGCTCTTGCATGCAGTGAGAGGGAGGCGCCCAGGCCAGTTGTCTCTGTTCAGAAGGAGACCCGGGGGTCTCCTTGACCATGGGCTCAGGGCTCAGACAAACAAGCCCTGTGTGCTGTAGAGAAGCAGGTACCTTTGCTGAGGTCCAAAGGCTGTGAGTCCTGCACGAGCCTGTAGTGGTGTGGGTCCCAGGTCACACTGGAGGTGTAGAGCTTGGGGATCTGAATGTGCTGTTTGCCTCGGACATCAAACGTCTCACAGGCTGCCTGGAAGAAGGTGGAGCAGACCGGGGTTAATGGTCAGCAGCAGCAGCATCCACACCACCAGGGCTACCACTTTTTAGGCCCTTACCATGGACCAAACACTGAGCCATGTGCTTCATGTAACTTCTAAGCACATTTACCTGATAGGGTGACAGCAAGGACTCAAAGAGGTGCCTGGGCTTGGCACATAGTAGCTATTGCTTCTATTATAAATATTGCTTTGTTTTTGTTTTGAGACAGGGTCTCACCGTGTCATCCAGGCTGGAGGACAGTGGTGCCATCATAGCTCACTGAAGCCCCAGCCTCTCTGGGCTCAAGCAATCCTCCTACCTCAGCCTTCTGAGTAGCTGACACCAATTATGCACAACCAAGCCCAGTTAATTTTCTGTATTTTCAGTAGAGGCAGGTTTCACATGTTACCCAGGCTAGTTTTGAGCTCCTGGGCTCAAGCGATCTGCCCACCTCAGCCTCCTAAAGTGCTTGAATTACAGGCATGTGCCACTGTGCCCAGCCATTATGAATGCCAATATTGACATGACCTTGTATCCTCATGCCCACACTGGGAGAGATCTGATTGTCCCCATGTTCCTGGTGTGGAACCACATGGAGGAGGCCCGGGCTTTGGAACCAAGCCTGCCCCGATGCACACTGATAATCCTAAGCACCACCAGTGAGTGACACTCTGCATGACTGATGAGTTCCCTAAATGACTAGGGCCAACCACCGCAATAAATAGCTATGGAGACACTGAGTGGATCCAAAGTGGTGGTGGAGAGAGAAGGGGGCAGCATCTGCCGAGGGCCCACTGTGTGGTGCCTGTGCCCAGGCTCTCTATGGCTGCGAGACTGAAACAGACACAGTAGTTAAGAGGCAACCTAGGTAGTCAGTGGGGGAAAGTCCTTAAACTAGAAGCTCCCTAAGGGCACGGGGGTACCTGTGCCACCTACTTCCCCAGAGTAGTGTGCACAAGGTGGAGCTCTTCTAGGGGGCTGAGGGAGAGCAGCAGTGACCTGCGCCCTCAGGTCAGTGGCCCTGGCCCATGCCTGGGACCACATCTGCAGGACCACAGGCAGAGGTCATGGCACCTGGGATGTTCAGCACAGAGGTCCTAGGCATGAATGCTCCCTGTCATGTCCCTGCTGTGGAGCAGCTCTGGCTGGGAACCGACCTTGAAGGTTTGCACGGCCCAGCTGCGGAAGGCGTCCTCCTGCCCACTGAGCTCATCCCCTTCTCCCGTGGGGGTGAGCTGAGAGGCCCCCAGGTGGGACAGCTTCTGATCGATGTCATGAGCAAAGGCGCAGAACCGAGGGTACGTGCTGGAGCCAAGGCCAAACACAGCATACCTGCCCGAGAACACACACAGAGACTCATGTCCCATGCAAGCAGCACCTGGCACCCAGCACCCAGCACCAACAGCCTGGAGGGCCAGCCCCAGACTCTCCCCCTCTAGCTGGAGCATGGAGCTGGATCCCCTTCTGGTTTCCCTGACCCTAGAGCCTTGTCACCAACTCCCATGACCACCCCATGCTTGGCCTACAGACCTGTGAGAGGGACTTGGTTTCTGTGGTTTGACCCTTGACATACTGTGAGTACAGACCTTAGACCCAGGGTCCCTCTGTGCCTGGTCAGCTCTGAGAAGACCCCCTGTGCACACCCAGTTCCATCTCCTGAACCCAGACTTTGGGTCCACAGGGCAGGGCTAGGAGGAGTAGAACGAGGGGAAAAGTTTTACCTGAATTTGTTGGTGAGCTCTTTCAGCATGAAGAGCGATTTCTTCAGTTTCTATAAAGAGAGGTAACAACAGAGTTCTCAGGCCAGGATGAATAAAAACACTGTTTTTTCCTTTCTTCTGGAAACCTGGCCACAGCTGGCAGGAGAAGGTTCACGGCCCACAATGGAAGTTGGTTTACGTGTGGGGCCACCTGGCCAAGGACCTGGTTGTCAGCTGACAAGTTTAGCTTGTCTCTCACTCCAGCTAAACTATAGCAACTACATAAACAACCTGCCCCTTGGTGGGAGACCCAGAACAGCCTGGCCTCCTTCCATCCAGCCCTGGCAGAGGGGGCCTGCCTTATAGCAGGGCATCTCCAGAGGGCCTCCTAATGGGCCATGATTCTCTTCTGGTTTGGAACCTGGTAGAAGCAACAGCAATTGGTCCTATAGTCTCTGAAATGAGGCTGGCTCTCCAGGAACCGAAGACGATCCCAGGAGGTGTGTGACCCAGCAGAACTAGCGTCAAATCCCAGGGTGAGTATTTACTCCCTTTTCATAATTTATTTTTTAGTTATTCCCCTTCAATAATATTTTCATTCTTCTGAGCACTGGAGAAAGAGTCTCGAATTGGTGCTAATAGACCTTTAATACCTCTCTCATTGTCTATCACGCTTTTTTAAAAACAAAGATAGCTGAGCATGTTGGCTCACACCTATAATCCCAGCACTTTGGGAGGCTGAGGTGGGCAGATCACCTGAGGTCGGGAGTTCGAGACCAGCCTGACCTACATGGAGAAACCCCATCTCTACTAAAAAAAAGAACACAAAATTAGCCGGGCGTGGTGGCGCGTGTCTGTAATCCCAGCTACTCGGGAGGCTGAGGCAGGAGAATCACTTGAACCAGGGAGGCAGAGGTTGCGGTGAGCCGAGATCGCACCCTGCACTCCACCCTGGGTAACAAGAGCAAAACTCCATCTCAAAAAAAAAAACCAAAAAAATAAAATAAAAACAAACAAACAAAAAAAGAAAGAGTAGGATTTGGTTAGAAATAGTATCTAGCTAAAATTCATTAATTTCATTTTGTTTTCATTGAATTTATGTTTTGCTATTTTCCTTTTGTGAGAGTGATACAAGTTTCCTTTAAATATGAATTTTTAAATACGAACAGGTAGGGCACTCACAGAAATATATTAAATATATCATAGGAAAGGGGGCCCACCCATATGGCAATAATTACGACAGAGGCCAGCAAATGACTTGATCCAGAGTGGCCTGAGCAGTGACACCCAAACGCCCTATATAGGACATGCTGCATCCCCTAGACCCTTTCCTGGGTCCTCCTGTGTGTGGTCACCCCCTAGACCATCCAGACCTCAGGCCACCCACCTCTCCGTTGCCGGGGCAGTCTCCATTGCCAAACGTACTGGTCACCACCAACAGCAGCTGCTCCTCCTCCAGGCAGCTCAGACTGTACTTATCCATGCAGACAACCTGGATGGACAGCAACTCTCAGCTCCCAGTAGGGCCCTCCCTACCCTGCCTAGACACCCTGGGCTTCCTCCCACACTGTCCCCAGTCTGCGGCTCCTGTGCTCATCTGTGCTCATCTGTCTCTCCCAGGGCCTGGCACAGGCGTGGCACAGAGAGGTGAATGAACCGATTTGAACGCATCATCCATGATTCTCCTTCCCCGCTCAAGCCCTGCAGCTAACCCATCGGCAAGCCCTGGAAGCTCTGTCTCCAAAATACTGCCTTTCCCACGTCTAAACGCCTCTCACCATGTCCACTGCTACTTGCAATTCTATGTGTATGGAAATATTTCCACAGAATTGGAATGAGCAGGTCACAGCTGTGCCTGGAGGGAATGGCCGGGGAATTGTGCCCTTGTCTTGCTGCTCTATCCAGGTTCACCCAGCTAAGGATGGGGGGCCTGCCACCACCCTCCTGGCAGTTCCAGACTCCTGGGAGCTGGCAGGGGAGGCTTGGACCCAAGAGGTGTTTTCAGTGACCTAGCTGACCTGGTCATCAGTCAGTTCCCCCTTGGCTTAGGCCTCTACATGGTACAGATCACAGCTCACGTCATCGTGGCATTACACTGGCATGTGCCCTGTCCTCAGGGCCACATCCATCTCCCAGAAGCTGTGTGGCCCTGGAAAACCCATCAACCTTTCTAACAGTCAGGTTCCTTCTCTGTGCATTAACAATGACATTGACACCTGCTTTGCAGGGCGCTGGGAGGGTAGAGGGAAGTGTATGCTGGAGAGCTCCCCAAGGGCAAGGCCTGGTCCTGAGTCACTCACTGTGAGATCCTCAAAGCCCGGAGCTGGCCTAGTATTGGGCCACCAATCCCTAAGAGTAGGATTTTATCTGTCAGTGCCGAAGGCAGGGGATAGAACTTAGACAGACCCTCTGTGGCCTTTTCTTATTTATCTGCAGCTTACTCATCTCTTCCCCCTTTCACATGTAGCACTGCATCCTGCAGAGCAGGTGTTCAGTGAACCTGAATAAAGTTCAGCTAGAATAACTGATGTATATTGAGGCCTGGATTCACTGTGAAAGTGTTCCTCAAAATGTGTTCTCCAGAACACCATGAAAAACTCATCTGCTGTGTAAGTTTGGAAATCCCTGCACACGTCTTCCCTTTTCTTCCAGATTTATCATGTACATTAGCACATCCAAGGTTCTGAGACATCCGGGAGTGGGGAAACCGTTTTAACTTTTCCTAGACTCCCCTGCACACAAGCAGATAAAACAACAGCCATCCCACTGAGCCGGTACCTTGGGGTTGAAGGCACAGCTGAACAAGGCCCCCAGGTCCCAGGCCAGTGCCTCTGATTTTCCTGTCTCTGTCGCAAAGAGGATGGTGACTCTGACTCGGGATGCCATCGTCTTGCGCATCAGCATACAGGCGAAGAGCACAGCTCTGTGGGGACAGATAGACAGGCAGGTGCTGTGTGCTAAGTCAGCCTTCCAGAAGAAAATGGGGGACCAGGGGAATGGGACAGGACAGAGTTTAATGTGGGGTAGGTTGAGAGAAAAGCAAGCTACGCTTCTCACCAGCCATGCACCGTGACAACTCACCCTTCTCCTCCCCTCACCCACTACTGCAGGCCCCTTTGGGAAAACGGAGGCGAGAGAAGGTTGGAACAATGGCAGCAGGGGACCCTTGGAATTGGCGACTGGACCTCTGGGAGCCAAATTCCACGAAGAATATACATTCCCAGACCAGGCACAGTGGCTCACATCTGTAATCCCAGCACTTTGGGTGGCTGAGACAGGAAGATCACTTGAGCCCAGGAGTTCGAGACCAACCTGGGCAACATTGTGAGACCCCATCTCTACACAAAATAAACAAAATTAGTCAGGCGTGGGTTTGTACCTGTGGTCCCAGCTACTTGGGAGGCTCAGGTGGGCAGATCACTTGAGCTCGGGAAGCAGAGGCTGCAGTGAGCTGTGATGGCACCACTACACCCCAGCCTGGGTGACAGAGTGAGACCCTGTCTCAAAAACAAAAGCAAAAAGAATATCCATTCCCTGTGTTCCTTGCCCTTCAAGGACTGGAGGCAGACGCTGACTAGAAGGAAGAGACACAGTTCACACATCACTACTAGTCACTGCCACTCACTTGACCAAGACTTTCAACGGAATCTCTCTCCTCTTGGGTCTCCGCTTCTCGTCCTGCCAGACGTGGGTTTTCCAGGCCTCTACCTTCAGAAAAGAGAGGAGATGTGACGGCAGGGCGGGGTCCTGGCTTGGCTCGGCTTGCGGATGCTGGAGTGGTAGAGGACCCTTGGCACCCGTCATGAGCCTGGGAGAGAAGGCTGTCCTGCATCCCACCCCCATCACTGAACCCCTGCAAGGGAGGGCTGTGGCTGCCTCTCCCCCAGTTGCCTCTCCACTGCCCGGCATGGAGCCTGCACATCGAGGGGGGCAGCTGACTCTTATTCTCATCAGTGTCCTCCTGGAAGGCACAAGCTGCGCTCCCTTTTTCTTTTAGCATCTTATCACCAGGCAGACGACATAATGTACAGTCCCAACTGAGACACCTTTGAGAGCAAGAGGAGCTGCTACTACAACAGGCAAGAATCTAGGACATGCAGTCACCCTGCATGTGAGGTCACGTAGATGCAGGAAGCTCTTCTTAAATTCTTTTTGGCACAAAAGGAACTCGTCTCAATACGAGTTGGACTCCTGTCGTGGAGTGAAGCCCATCCCTTTTAGAGATGAGAAGATCAGGGCTCAGAGCAGTGAAAGGACCCACCCAAGACCCTATCGCTAGGAAGTAGCAGAATCAATAGCATCTGACTCAGGAGCCAATCGCCTCAGCACTCTGCTGGGTGACTGTTGCCGGACCCTCCCGTGGAGGCAGGTGTAATGACAGACCCCCCATCCGAGCCACAGGCCACTAGGGGTGCAGTGGAAGGCACTTCCCTCAGTGCCACTCTCCGTGGAAATGCACAAAGGCTGCTCAGCATCCTTGAGTGAAGCCTGGAAAGCTTTAACAACATATCCCTGCCTCCTCTTGTGCCTTGCCTGTGTAACCATGAGGTGCACACACACACACACACACACACAGCCACACCTGAGCCCCCAGGAGGGAGAGGAGAGGAAGGCCCCTTACCTGATAGTAGTAGAAAGGGGACAGGACGTAGTTCAGCATCTCCTGGTGAAACACGGGAGTGATGCTCCCAGACATGGGAGGGACCAGCCAAATCCAGTCTGCCGGGCAGCCCCCACGGGACCGGTATTCATTCTGCATGTACTTCATGAAGGATTCTGCAGCTGAGTGGTGGTCCATGATGGTCACGTTTTGCTTCTATATCAGAAGGCAAGAAGGGGAGTGGAGATAAGGGTGGGGGAATCGGGAGAGGGGCTGGTTGGCTGCAGGGCTCCCAGAGGGTGCCTGGGAAGGCCTGGCAATCTGTAACATGGGAGAGCAACTCCTCCTGGCCCTCTCCCCGCCTGCTGAAAATAAACACCCAAATGGCAGGTGCTTGTGGAGCCTCTGACGGAGCCCAAGGAAGCACATTAGCCAGGGTCAGCCCACAGGTCCCATGTCCCTTTGGGGGTAATACCCAGCCTCTCATGCCCACAGGTCTCCCCAGACTCCCAGCAGATGGCTCTGTCTGGATCTGCATAACTCAAACCACAGCGCCTTTTGGCAGGTAAAGGAAATACCATCCTGTCCATTTATAGGTAGAGAGTTCTAAGAGTCACTTCCCTGGGGTTGTAGCCTCCTCAGCCAAGAAGGAGCCAGACCCCTCCGTGGGGAGGTCTGAAGCATTGGGAGAACTGTAGTGTATGGGAGACGAATCACTCACAGTCTGAAATTACGGGCTGTGGGGTCTGACCCCATGGAATGGTCCAGCAAGGCAGCCACTGGCTTCTATGTCTGTGGCAACCCATTCGGTCAAGAGACATTTGTTTAACATAGTGGTTCAAACTTGGGCTCCTTATTTGAGCTATTAATTCTTTAATCTCCCTAAGCCTCAGTTTGCTCATCTGTAAAATGGGAATGATAAGAATTCCCATAATGGCCAGGTGCAGTGGCTCATGCCTGTAATCCTAGTACTTTGGGAGGCCAAGGTGGGAGGATCACTTGAGCCCAGGAGTTTGAAATCAGCCTGGGAAACATGATGAGGCCCCATCTCTATAAAAATTTAAAAATTAGTAGGCCAGGTGTGGTGGCTCATGCCTGTAATTCCAGCACTTTGGGAGGCCAAGGCAGGCAGATCATCTGAGGTCGGGAGTTTGAGACCAGTCTGACTAACATGGTGAAACCCCATCTCTACTAAAAAATACAAAAATTAGCCAGGCATGGTGGCAGCACACACCCGTAATCCCAGCTACTCAGGAGGCTAAGGGAGGAGAATCACTTGAACCCGGGAGGCAGAGGTTGCAGTGAGCCAAGATCGCACCATTGCACTCCAGCCTGGGTGACAGAGCAAGACTCCGTCTAAAAAAAAAAAAAAAAGATTAAAAATTTAAAAATGAGCCAGGTGTGGTGGCACATGCCAGTGTTCTCAGATACGTGGGAGGCTAATGTGGTAGGAGCATTGCTTGAGTCCAGGAGGTTGAGGCTGTAGTGAGCCATGATCATGCCATTGCACTCCAGCCTGGGTGACAGAGCAAGACCTTGTCTCCAAAAAAAGTTCCTACATCATGAGGTTGTTGAAACGATGCAATAAGCTGAAATAAGCAAAGCATAGTAGGTGCTTAATAAATGTTAGCTGCTCTTATAATTTCCATCTGCCAGGCACTGCATAAGGCATCAGCGTTATAGAAGGGAAAGACACAACCCCTTCTATGCATTATAGTCTAGTCTAACTGAGTGGGGAAGCAGGGGAAAATCAGTCATTTTCACATGGCCTGACAGAAACCCTGATGGAGGCAGGCAAAGGTGCTGGGGAAGGGCAGAGGAGAGGACACAATGCCAAACAGAGGCCCAGCGCGAGTTAGGGAATTTCGGGAGCGGCTCCTGAGAGGAGGGGAGTCTTGTGAGAGGTGTGCAAGTTGGTTGAGTGGAGCACTGCGTGAGTCAAGGTAGGGAGGCATGAGAGGACCCAGCTGGTGTCAGGCCTGGGAAGTCCAGCCATGCCTTGTAAATTATGTAGACATATATAAGTTATATATGTATATATGTAAGTCCGGCCACCACTCTTGTGGACGTGGGCTCTCATTCATTTATTCTTCCGAGACACAGCAACTCCTGGGTGCCAGATCCGTTCTAAGCTCAGTGGTAGCTACGGGATGGGTACAGTGGCTCACACCTGTAATCCCAGCACTTTTGGAGGCAGACATAGGCGGATCACTTGAGGCCAGGAGTTTGAGACCAGCCTGGCCAACATGGTAAAACCCTGTCTCTACTAAAATTACAAAAATTAGCTGGGCGTGGTGACACAATCCTGTAATTCCAGCTACTCGGGAGGCTGAGGCAGGAGAATTGCTTGAACCCAGGAGGTGGAGGTTGCAGTAAGCCGAGATCACACCATGCACTCCAGCCTAGGCAACGGAGGGAGAGCTCATATCAAAAAAAAAAAAAAAAAAAAAAAAAAAAAATCTCAGTGGTAGCCATGATCGTGATGACAACATAATAAATAGTAAGAAAATCATTGCTTACCGAGTGTTCCCTATGGGCCAGGCAGTGCAGCTAAACATTTTGTATGCATTTTTACTTAACTCCTACAATCCTCAGGTAAGGGAGGCACTATTATCCCCATTTTACAGAGAAGAAACAAGGGCCCATCTTTTGAAGTTTACCCCGAAGAAGGGTGGTGAGGAAGTCCTGGAGACACTCACGCAGTGGAAGGACACAGTCAGCCACGGTCAGGAGACAGCAGAGGCTCACGGACTTTCTGGGACGTATCCACATCCTGCCAGCATCAGGGCTGGTGCTGGGAGTCCCCAGGAGTCAGGATGTGTGGTGCGAGGCCAGCCCTTCCCGAGACACCGAGGGGCTCTTCCTGTTCCATCTTCCCCTCCCCGATCAAGCACAGGCCTGATCTGCCTATGGGGTGACCCAGTCAGGCGGAACAGTGTGTGCTCATCTGTACTCTGTTCACCACTCACATCCTTAGCCCGGTCTAGTGCCCAGCGCCAGGCAAACGCTGAGTAAAACATTGCTGAATGAATGAATGACTGCCCAGTGGTGGGGTCTCCAGGGCATCTGTCAGCTTTATGGCAATGGTTGTGGTTTCTAAAGTAGTATCTTCCTACATCTCAGGCCTCCTTCCCACGGGGAAGAGAAGTGTTTCCGTGGGTAAGAACAGCAGATGGGCCAGAGGGCTTAGCCCTACACAGGAGCCCAGTGGCTGTTAAGAGGAGGTGGAGGCTGTCACCCTCACACAGCAAGCAAGAGCAGCCACAGCTCGTAGGTCCCCTCCCAGCATCACTCATTCATGCACGCATCAGACCAGGACTGAAGACCCAGTTTGTGCCAGGCCAGAACGTGGATGTGGCCCTCACCATTCATTCTTCCAAGACACATTATTTTAGCATCTACCATGTGCCAGACACTCTTCTAGGCTAGAAGTGCAGCAGCAAACAGAGAGACAAGGTCCCTGCCCCATGGCGCTTACATTCTAGTGGGGAAAACCAAACAATAAAGAAAGCCGGCCCGGTGCAGTGGCTTATGCCTATAATCCCAGAGCTTTGGGAGGCTGAGGCAGGCAGATCACTTGAGGCTAGGAGTTCAGAACCAACCTGGGCAACATGGAAAAACACCATCTCTACTAAAAATACAAAAATTAGGCAAGTGTGGTGTGCACCTGTAGTCCCAGCTACTTGGCAGGCTAAGGTGGGAGGATCACTTGAGCCCGGGAGGTCAAGGCTGCAGTGATCATGCCACTGCATTCCAGCCTGGGTGACCAAGTGAGATGATGTCTCAAAAAAAAAAAAAAAAAAAAAGGAAAAGTAAAAAAAGTCGATGTCCTATATAATGCCAGGAACTGTATGAGGAAGTATTTTGAAGACAAATAAAATGGTTAAAGGACTAACACAGAGAAACAGGTTGGCAGTGGGGCGAGGGCATCATTTTACATGGCATAGTCAGGGAGGCCTTTCTTTTTTTTTTTTTTTTGAGTGGAGTCTCCCTCTGTCACCTAGCCAGGCTGAAGCAGCTGGGGGATGAGGAATCGCAATGAGATCTCTCCATAGTTTTGCTGTAGAAAGGAGCTGAAAGGTGAGGCAGTAGCTGGAGGGAGCCTGAGGTTTGGCAGGAGTTACGTGTTAGCTATTCATTTATTTTTTGACATGGGGCTAGGATAGCATGTCTGTACACTGCTGGGAATGACTCAGCAGAGACAGAAATTGATGATACAGAGAGACGAGGGAAATTTTCGGGAGTGAAGTCCTAGAGCGATTGAGAGAGCACAGAATTCAGTGCTCAAGTGCAGGGATTGAACAGTCTTGGGAGGTGAAGAGCTGCCTGTTGCTGGACCTCTAGAGTGAGCAAGGGGGCTGACTTATAAAGTAAGCATCACATAAGTCACTGGATCCGATGAGCTTCTAATCAAAAAGTCTTCAGACTCACAAAACTCCAGACATACCTGGAAACTATGGAGCACAGCAATGTTGATCTCAACAACAGCCTGGTCTTTCCAGAGCGAGGCCAGCTTGTGCGTTTCCAAGCCCATTCTCCTGCCCACTTCCTACAGAGGCAGAGTGATAGCGGGGAGTCAGTCCCTGGAGCCACCCCCAGGCCCACACCTCCAGCTGGCCAGCTGGGCTGCCTGTGTTACCTCCAGGATGTTGTAGCGCTGGACGTCACAGAAGTCCCGGACTCCGATCTCTGTGCCCATGTACCAGCCATTGAAGGGGCACCCTGGGAACTCCAGGCCACCCACCTCGAGCAGCATGTTGGCCACCGCAGGCAGGGCGTACCACTTTAGCTCCAGTTCCCGAAACCACTCATATCTGGCAAAAAGGCAGACACAATTTAACTGGGGCCTTCCTTTTTTTTTTTTTTTTTCTTTTTTTGACTTGGTCTCATGCTGGAGTGCAGTGGCACAATCATAGCTCACTGCAGCCTTTAACTCCTGGGCTCAGACGATCCTCCTGCTTCAGCCTCCCAAGTAGCTAGGACTGCAGGCATGTGCCACCTTGCTCAGCTAATTTTTTTCATTATTATTTTTTTTAGAGTCTCACTACGTTGCCCAGGCTGGTCTTGAATTACTGGCCTCAAGCAATCTTCCTGCCTCGGCCTCCCAAAGTGCTGGAATTACAGGTGTGAACCGCCATGTCTGGTGCTGGGGGCTTCACTTTTGCACCTTTGCCCTCCCATTGACCCCCCCACCTTCCTATCAAGAAAAAAGCTTCAGAAAGGGTCAAACAAGAAAACTCCTTTCCAAGAGTCGATTCTGAGTTAATCCCAGCCAGAGAGACGTATTGGACACACAGGGTGCCATTTGTTAAATTATGCATTCATGCACTCATTCATTCATGCAAACCTATATTAAGCATCAAGTATGTGCCAGGCTCTGTGCTAAATGCTGAGAATGCAACACAATAGAGCAATTAAGGACTCCAGTGTCAGAAAGCCAGGGTTCAAGTTCTGCCTCACCACTGACTAGCAGTGTGACCTTGGGATATTTTTAGCCTCTCTGAGCCTCAACATCCTCATTATCAGAATAGAAATCATAGCATCAAATTCATGGAATTATTATAAAGCTAGTAACATCATTCACTTGTATATTCATTTATTCCACAAATATTTATAACTGAGCACCTACTATGTGCCAGGCACTGTGCTAGCTGTTGGGTATACATTGTGAACAGAAAAGAAAAGATCTCCACTCTCAAGGAGCTTATAGTCTAATGTCTAGACTCTAGATTATAAATGGGTAAACAAATACATAAGAAATAAAAACAAGATGATGTGTTAGACTGAGGGTAAGGGGGCCCTCCTCTAGCTTGAGTGGTCAGAGAGCCTTCTCACTGGAGATGGCATTATAGGAAATGCCTTTTGACAAGAAGAAATGAGCCTAGAAAAATTCGGAGGAAAGAGCATGTCAGTCAAAGGGAACAGGGAGTACACAAGCTGTAAGTTGGGACTGAATTCAGTTCATTCAATGGCCAGGAAGAAGAGCCCAGCCCAATGTCTGCTAGAGAGTAAATCTCAATACGCAGAGGTATTTTTGCAATTATGAGAACTGCCTAGAGCAGGGGCTGGGCCAGTGGGACTCTTGAAGTCACTGGAGCCCTGTATGCCCCCAACAGGAGAGGGACAGCTAAGAGCGTTGTCAGGAGGGCAGAAGAGGCCTGAGCTGCTCCTTTCCAGAATCTCAACGCATTCCTCCCCTGCAGTCACTGCTTCTCAAGCTCCTGGGGCCGCGTGCGTCTAAGCCTCTGCTTCCCCTCAGCATCAACAAATCATCCTGTCTGAGGCCCGAGGTGCCAGTGCAGAATGGCTGCAGAACGCAACAGTGACAAAAGAGTCCTTGAAAGCCAGCCCCCTGAGTGTCATCTGCTGCTGGCTGGGCTTTAGGGGAGGTATGGCGAGGGGCCTGAGGGCTGGAGCCTTGCTTAGGAAAGGAGAAGAGCTGTGTGTTGACTCACCCCTGCCCCTAGCACCCTCAGCCCACTTACTTGGGATGTTCCATGGCCACCTCAAGCACAAGGTCAGGTGGGATTTCGAAGAGCTCAGGGTCACGGCCATCAGCCTGTAGGACCAGGGGGACCACATCGAAGCGGCCATACTTGGGCTTCCAGCCCAGGTCGATGCACAGCTAGGGAACAAGACAGGCCCGTGAGTTTGCAAGCCCGGACTGCGTGTCTCCTCTGGGCTCCACTCTGTCACTCACTCACCACGGAGCTCTCTGCCTCAAGGGCCAGGGGCTGAGGCTGGGCTGGGTACCTGAGTGAATTCCACGTTGGCAGGGTCCCCTCTGATGCTGCCATCTGGCATCTGGTAGCCCGCGTAGCGGATGAGCTGAGCATTCCACACCCGGAAGTCGTGCTTACCATCGCTCCGCTGGGGGAACACGGTGATGGCCGACCTTCTCGGGACAGGAACAGTGCTGTTTACCACCTGGCCCTGGTGGGGGCCCAGCCATCCTGAAATGGCCCTACCTCCCCCTCCACCCTACCTGCTCTGCAGCCCCTGATCCCGAGCTGACTGAGCCAGCCTCCTGACATGCCCTCTCCTCCTGCCCTCCCTCAAGACCCAGGGCCCACCCCCTCAAGCGGGCCTTCCCATCCAGCAGGCAGGTTTAGCTGATTTGCCACAGTCTTTCCTTCGCTGCCCTATGTCTCCCTCTTTGCAGTGGAGTTAGCTGGATGCCTGTCTAGTGCAGATTGTAGGCTCATGGCAGCTGGAGCAGCGTCTTAGGGTTCTAGTCACTCTGCCTCCTACCCCCCATACCCCACCTTCCTCCTGCTCCCCAGCCTAGTCCTGTGTTGGGTTGCATTAGGTAGGCACTGAGTGCTGCTGAACAAAAAGATGAATGAATGACTGAATGAGCTGTTCAGTCCTATTAGCTTTGATCTCCTTGGTTGGGAGAGGAAGGTAATCTCTTAACATCCCAACCCTTCTAAAACATGGGAGCCCTAACCCTGAATAGTGAAGCAGTTACTACTTAAAGATTCTCCATCCCCTCCAAATGGCTCCACGTCAGAAGGAAACCAAGGGCATGGGCTGCCGATGGGAGCTGAGCTCACAGGGGCTGGGCTCACTACTGGAGGTCCCCGAAGAAGCCTGAGTCTTTCTCTTTTTCCTTTCTCTCTGGTTTCTCTTGGAGCTGGAGTTGCCTCCCCTAGACCCAAGTGCTGAGTCTTTTGGCTGAGATTCTCAGGCAAGGCAAGCCCCTCTGCAGCCCTGGGAAACGTGCACTGACCTGATGTTGCCATTGTTGGTGGAGTAACGCACGTGTCTGCAGATGTGTTCAAACATTTCCTGGGCGGTGGAACAGTTGCGGGCATCGAAGACCTACAACAGCCCATCCAGACCATGCCCATCAAAGACTGGGCAGACAGAGGCTTTGAGGCTGATCAGAAGTCACTGGGAAGCAATGGAGCAGCCGAAACACTCAACACCCAAACACTCAACACCATGCAGAAGAGTGCAGCCTCCCATCTGCACCACCACTCCCATCTCATAGCTGCCCACTGGGGGAGCACAGGCAACTCCACTCAGATGATCCCAGCAAAGCCAGGATACCAAGAAAACCTGACTTGAAAGCACATGAATCGGGATGCCCACAGCCCCAGGCTAGGTCCTTTCCCACACCAGCACATGTTACACAGCCAGAGTTGGATTCACTGGCAGTTCTAATCGATTTCTCTGTCCAGGAGCTTTCAATATTATCCTGCAACAAATGATTCCCCAACAAAAAGACGGCCTTAGGAGGCTAGGCTAAATAAAATGTTCTCTTGGAGCCAAGAATTCAAGCATTCGAGGAAAACAACACGTCTTGCAGCACCATGGCCTCAAGAGTAATAAAAACAAGATGGTGGTTTACTCTAATGATGGCATTTAGTCTCCTGAATTTAACACAATAGAGAACGGGCAGCTAGAAACTCTGGTGCTGAAACAGGATTCAAGGCTTCTAGAGAGGGACCCTAGGTGCCCCATCTCAACATTCGGGAATGTGAGAGAGGATCCAGGGCCGTGGCTTCAGTCCCAGGAGGCCTAGGCACAGCTCTCTGTGGCTGTTCCAAGCCATCTGCTCAGGGCCTGGCTGCCCCCAGCTCTCTCCTGCTCAGGTCTAAGGAAGTTCACCTGCAGGTTGGACCACTGGATCCTCCCAATGCAGCGTGGGGCATTGCGCCAGGCCTGCTTGGTGGCGAAGATGAGCTCATCTCCCGTCAGTTGGTAGGTTCCTGTTGTTTCTATCTCCTTTGTTACTGCTTCCACCCTGGCCAGATGTTCCTCTATTTTTGCCCTGGGGGACAGGAAGACAGAAGGAAGATCAACAATGAGATGGCCTTACATGGGGATTGATTCAATCCACAGAAGCAAGAACGGAAATAGGACACCAGAAGGGCAAGATGCCTCTCACCAGAGACAGCTCCCTCCAGGACTGGCTTTGGGGACCCCACACTTAGCCTAGAAGCACCCCATGCTTAATGCTCTGCTGTCCCCATCTTGAAATTCTTAATCATTTTAAAATAAAGAGCCCACATTTTCATTTTTACACTGAGTCCTATAAATATTACTCAGCCAGTCCTGAGTCCATGGGAACGCTGCTTATTTTCAGGTGCTTTTTCTTTAATCATATTCATCTCAGTAAGGGGTGCAATCCTTCTCAGACACTTGCAAGCCTGGGAGGAGTGTCCCATCCAGCCATAGCCATGTCCTGCCCCTCCATTAGTTAGGAGAGTGCCCTCCTGCCTTGCCATGGCTGAGAGAAGATGAGCCAGTCCCTCCGTGGCAGCTCCGGTGTACTGGGTACCCACATGAGCCAGGCACTGGGTGAAGCAACTCGCAGGCAGGGTCTCACTGAGTCTGGGAGGGAGATATTTTCGCATCTATTTTATAGCCAAGGATCTCAAGGCTCTAGGAGGTTAAGTACCACACCCAGGAACATAAGTACAGGAAAGAGCAAAGTCAGGACTCAGACCCAGGTCGCCCTGATGCCAAGCCCAGGTTCTTTTTTTTTTTTTTTCGAGACAGAGTTTTGCTCTGTCGCCCAGGCTGGAGTGCGGTGGCCGGATCTCAGCTCACTGCAAGCTCCGCCTCCCGGGTTTATGCCATTCTCCTGCCTCAGCCTCCCGAGTAGCTGGGACTACAGGCACCCGCCACCTCGCCCGGCTAGTTTTTTTGTATTTTTTAGTAGAGACGGGGTTTCACCGGATTAGCCAGGATGGTCTCGATCTCCTGACCTCGTGATCCGCCCGTCTCGGCCTCCCAACCAGGTTCTTAACTGTTGGCAATGTGACCTTCCACCTTCCACCCTAGTGGGGACGGTAAGCCCAAAGATGTTGAGGGCCTGCCCACCCTTTCTCAGGAGTCTGGTCAAGCCAGGACTGGGACCTGGCTATCGGAGCTCAGTCTGCAGGGTCCCAGGGCCTGGCCAGAAAAGAGCTGCCCATGTCATAGTCTCTCTAAACCATGCTGTTCCTCAGCCTCAGAATTGCTCATTCAGTCACTCCATATGCAATTCTAAACTTGCTTCTCTCCTCCCCTCCCAGACTTCAAAAATATCCTAAAGGGAGGGACGGACTCAGTCAGAAAGGCTTTGAAACACACACACACACCACCACCACCAACAACAACCTTGAGATTTCCAATCAGCCCCAAAGCCTTTGAAACAGTATCAAAACTATTTAAAGAATGAACTCCTGATTAAGGAGAGTGGGTAACTCCGAACAAAATGGCCTTTCTGTGGATGAAGAGTGTCTCGACAACTTTTCCTTGATTAGAGAAAAAAAGCACGAAGACAAAACACTTGATGATATTTATCCCCAAGGACACCCCTGCCATAAGAAGCTGCTGGGTGAGGTGGGAACCACCCCACTGCTGGGAGACCTCCCTCCCCAAACAAAGCTTCCAGCAATATTCCCCGCTTCTGCATCCAAGCATGAAAACAGTAATGATCGTAACACCCACACCGCCAACACACATGGTGGTCAGCACGTGCATATACAAGAGAGATTAGTTTTTACATTCACATCCAATTCCTTCAGAGTTTTAGATGTGACAGCCGTTTTCATAAATCATGTTTCTAAGGCATTAGAAATGCTATGATGTCTATGAGCTCTGAAAAAAAGCAGTGGCTTTCGTCATCAGTGAACAGATTTAAATGTAACATGCAGCAAGTCACAATCTCTAAAGATGCTATGATTCTTCAGATACAAAAGGCCACTGAACCCACTCAGCTGGTCATGTCTTAGACTGCCAGGGTCCTTGTGAGCAGAGGCTGCCATTCCCCATCCACACCCCCAGGATCTCTTGGTCAGGGAAGCAGGGGTTCAAGGTATGTACTTGTGACTTGGAGAAATACAGTTTTCCTCTGTGAGAAGCAAATGGGTTCCAACACCACCAAGCATGGCCCTGTAGCCCTACTGGGCTTCTGAACACCCGCCCAATTGCCTTGCACACAACAGCAAGGGCTCCCAGGTCCAGAATAGAGTTGGGAAACTGCAAGGCCACCCGGCCAGGTACTAGAGCACTGACGGGAAAAGCAAGGGCTCGGGCACCAGCTGCCTGGGTTCAAATCCCCACTCTGGGGCTTCGGGGGATGTAACTTTGAGCAAGGTACATCTCTTCTGTGGACTTCAGTTGCCTTGTCTGTAAGATGAGGATAATAATAATACCAATCTCATAGTGTTGTGGTGCACACGTGCTTTGTGCTAAATAAATAAATAAATAAGTACTGTGGCCCAGTGAAACCCATCCAGGAAAATCCCTGGACCCCGAAAGGCTCATTAATTAACAACCGAGCTGAAAGGCCAAGGATCTTGTGAAGTTTGCAGTCACAAAGCAGGCAGCCCCTAACAGGCTGCTCAATCCGGGCTGCACATTAGAATCACCTGGGGAGCTTCTGAAGCACACACATGTCTGCCTCGTCCCCACCTCCCAAGATTCCACTGCCCTTGACTCAAGGGACCCTGCCGTCAGAATTTTGCAGGCTTTCCAGGTGAGTCTACTGTGCAGCCAGGGTTGAGGACCACTGACCCTGGAAGATGTGGGCCTCTTCTGAAGACTCACGGTCCCTCCCAGCTCAGACATTCTAGGATTGTAGAAAACTGGAGGTGGGCCAGGTGCAGCGGCACACACCTGTAATCCCAGCACTTCTGGAGGCCGAGGGCAGGAGGATCGCTTGAGCTCAGAAGTTCAAGACCAGCCTGGGCAACATAGTGAGACCCTGTCTCTACGAAAAATTTAAAAAATTAACTGGGCATAGTGGTGCACACCTGTGGTCCCAGCTCCTCAGGAAGCTGTGGTGGGAGGATCATTTGATCCAAGAGATCGAGGCTGCAGTGAGCAGAGATTGTGCCACTGCGTTCCAGTCTGGGAGACAGAGCAAGACCCAGTCTCATAAAAAAAAAGAAAAGAAAAGAAGACGAAGAAAAGAAAAGAAAAGTGGAGGTGGTACCACCAGAAGCCACTCTTTCCACCAGCGAGTCCCAGGTACACATCTGTGGCTCACTTCCTGTGGTGCAGTGCTATGTGAGGCTCTGCCCTAATAGCTACACTCCCCTCCCAGCCTAGAAAATAATCCATTTCTGGGCCAGGCTCGGTGGCTCATGCCTGTAATCCCAGCACTTTGGGAGGGTGAGGTGGGTGGATCACGAGGTTGGGAGATTGAGACCAGCCTGGCCAACAAGATGAAACCCCGTCTCAACTAAAAATACAAAAAAAAGCATTAGCCAGGTGCAGTGGCACACGCCTGTAGTCCCAGCTACTCAGGAGGCTGAGGCAGGAGAATCGCCTAAACCCAGGAGGTGGAGGTGGCAGTGAGCCGAGATCGCGCCACTGCACTCCAGCCTGGGCAACAAGATCAAAACTCCATCTTAAAAAACAAAAACCAAAACAAACCAACAAAAAGAAAACAATCCATTTCCTTCAGACATTCTTTCTTACAATCTCTTTGTGCATTTTTGTTTTAAAAGTTTTAAAGGGGCCTAAATTACATAGCCACATATTTTATTTGGACAACACAGTGTTCTAAAAACATAATAATGGCTAATATTTATGTCGTGCTTACTATGAGCCAGGCTTTGTTCCCAGCTCTTTATATTCGTTAACTCCTTTCATCTTTATAAACTCCCGTAGACTACCCTCCTCCTGCAAGGTGGGTACTATTATCACCATTTTCGGTAAGAAAATCAAGGCATAAAGAGACAAAGTAACTTGCCCAGGGTTACTCAGCTTGTAAGGGGCACAGCTAGGATTTGAAACTGGGAAGGCCACAATGCTTTACAACCTCTCTTTGGGTGATTAAAATTGTATATGTTGGCAATAAAATTGGCAAATGACAATTAAAAACCTTTGTATTCCAGTGTCTGACACAAGGCTGGGGCATACTCAGTGCCTGATGTGTTTCTGTCAACCAAATGACCAATTGGCCATAGAAATAAAGGATGTCTAGCATGATCTTCAGGGAAGCCTCACTGGGTGGAAAAAAAAAAAAAAAAAACAAAAACAAAAAACAGAGAACTCCAGAAATGTAGAACCCCACCAGAGTCAGGGCAAAGAGCAATGGCCTGCTCTCTCCTAGTCAGGTGGCCTGGCTTCTAGCTGGAATGAGGTGACTTCAAGTATGTCACCAGCTTCCATGTTCGCACCTGTAGGAGGCCTGACTAGGTGGTCTCAGAGATCCTTTCTGTCTCAAACATTTCACAATTAAAGGGTCCATATTAATTCATTATCAAGGTCTCTGTATGCCAGGACACTGTTCTGAACTTACTGAATCCTCACAAAAATCACACGAGCCACCTTCTATTATTATCTCCATTTTATATTAGGTCGGTGCAAAAGTAGTTGCAGTTTTTGCCATTAATATGATGAGGATGTTGAGACACCATGTGGGAGTCAGGGTTCAAATTCAGTCACTTTTAACCGGTATCACTATGTACAACTTTATCCTACAATTATGAGAACCTGCTCCAGGGTCTTCTCCCCTAGAAAACCATTTTCACTCTGTAAAACCATAGTGATTTAACACCACAAATCTGGAAAAGAAAGGTACCTAGCTAGGATCAGAGGGCGATGGTTGGAGACAGGAGAGCAGAAGGAAGGGCAGGAGGCAGCGACCCTGCAGCGGGCAAGCCTTACTCTTTGAAGGAGCCGTAATATTGGTTGACAAATTCGATAGCTTGAGGTAGAAGCTCATCTGGAGGGGTAGGCTTGTCCCTGGGTCCTCTGGTCAAACTTTTGGGAGTCATAATGGACCCCAAGCAAGATTTGGACCTGCAAGTCAAAATCTGGAAAAAGAGAGGCAGGTGGTGAGGGTGGGCCATTTGGCCTCTTGCCACCCTCCTCTGGGGCCAGCTCTCCTGGCCACGTGGCTCCTCTCTGGCTGCTCTGGCTCCCTGCACCTCCTCTCCACCCCTGTGGCACCTCCTCCTTGGGGTCCACCTGGCTTTCTCCCACCTAGATCTCCTCTCTTCCACTGGCTGAACCCCAGTGGGTGTGAGTCAGGTTTGTCCCCCTACTCTGGACTCAGTCTCTGGCCCTGCTCCCCAGCCAGCTCCAGATCGAGAGCAAAGTCGATCCAATATGGCTCCTATGGGAACACGATATTGGTATTTGGCCAAAACAAACTGAAATGAGACATAGGATGGCACGCGCGTGCACACACACACACACACACACACATGAATGAAGTACACCGAATGTTAACTGTGGTGGTTTGGGGGCATGTGGAAAATCATTTTGCTTTCATGGTCTTGAAATTGTCCATTCTTCCCCACTTTACAACCGTAGAATGCATCCTGAAGTTAGAATAAAAATTTAGATGACCAAAAGAAGCCTGAAAAGACGTTTAGTCCAACCACTCACAGGATACTTGAACACCTCTGCAATCTATCAAATTGCACTTGAATCCTTCCAGTGACAGGGAGCTCACTACTTCCTGATGTAATACAGTCCAGCTCTGAGCAGTTCTGTTAGAAAATTCTCCCTGACATTATCCTGAAATCTGTCTAAGAAAGATATGAATTTGTTTCTGCAATCACTTATTTGACCTTCTGGATTATCCATTATCTACTGGGGTGGTTAACAGGGAGTTGGCATCATTAAGTAAATGATGCCTACTGTAATCTGTGAAGAATGACTCTGTTTCCAGACCCCTTTGCCCAAGCAGATGATTGTTTGGTTTGCCCAGGGGGACACCTGTTTGATCCACAAAGCCTTGGCAGCTTCACCAGCTTGGGACAAAGGTGGGCCTCCCTGAAGCCCCAGACTTACCCCTTTGGCCTTGTGGTGAAGTGTGTCCTGGAAAGTCATCCCGCTGCCCCAGTTTTTGATCCTCACGTGCCGTGGGGAGGACAATGGGGTTGCATCCGGCTTGACCAGAGATTCTGGAGACTTCTGCGAGGGGAGAAAATCAGGGTTTTCTCTCAGGTCTCTCCCAGACGTCAGTCCCTGCCTTGTCTTGGAGTGGGGAAGGATCTATTGGTGGCCACACAGGGCAGGGTGTCCCTCCATGTCCCTCCTCTGTTTCCAGCCCCTGAGCCACCTGGGCCAGTGCCTGCAAAGAGCTCCAGGTGCCTGGGCCACTGGCCAGGGTCCTCTCCTCACCCAGGGCCCTGCCAAATGCTTCCTCAGAGGAACTGCTGTAGGAGGGACTAAGTTAGAGGTGAGGAGGATGACTGTCAGAGCCAATACCACTGAGAACAGAAAGGCACCACTGCCTTCCTTCCCTGGGAGCACGGAAGGACATATAAGCCACCCTCTCTCCCACTGCTACCCATTTCTCTGCCCACCTCTCTAGAATGGTATGGAACCCAAGGAATAGAAGCTAGCTGTCAGTGCACCTTAGGGGCCACCACTCCCGACCACTGGGTGTTGTCCCACTCTCCCAAAGCACTTCCTCATTCCCACCTGTTCCCCGCAACACCCCAGGTCTGGGACTCTCCGCTCTCCATCCAAACCCTGGCTTCCTGCCCTCTCCAGCCCAGCCTCTACCAGGCTGCTTTGTCTGCATCTGCCTGGACCAGGGAGGAAGGGGCTTCCCACACCCATGTGACTCACTGACCTTTCCTGTCCCCACGAGGGGCTGCAGGGACTCATTCTGCTGCTTGCTGAGGCTGTGATACTGAAGGTCATCCTGTGTCACTGGACTGTGAAAGGAAACAGCTAGTATGAGATGGGGTATCTGAGGGTGGAGGGGGATCTTGGAGTTCCTTCTGCCAGTACCCTCATTTGACAAATAGGGAAACTGAGTCCAGAGGGTGGCAGTGAATTGTTCATGGTCAGTCTGATCAACTGCCCCCCATCCCCACCTTCCCTCTTCCTCTTATCTTCTTCCTCCCGCAGAGCCAAAAGGGCATGAGCAGAGCTGAGCCAAAGCTACTGGCCCAAACAGCAGCCCATAGAGGATCTGGAAAATGCTCCTTCACCCTCTGGAAAAGCCAAGTACAAACGTGGCACAGGGGCTGGGTGGGCAGAGAATGGCTCCAACAACTCTGCCTCCCAGACCAGCAGCATTGCCCAGCAGCCACTGGGATTGATTGATTGACTGATTGATTTATATTTATATTTATATTTATATTTATATTTATATTTATATTTATATTTATATTTTTTGAAACAGAGTCTTGCTCTGTCATCCAGACTGGAGTGCAGTGGCATGATCTCAGCTCTCTGCAACCTCCACCTCTCAGGTTCAAGTGAACCTCCCACATCAGCCTCTTGGGTAGCTGGGACTACAGGCGCACACCACCACACCCGGCTAATTTCTGTATTTTTGGTAGAGATGGGGTTTCACCATGCTGCCCAGGCTGGCCTCGAACTCCTGGCCTCAAGTGATCCTCCTGCCTTAGCCTCCCAAAGTGCTGGGAATATAGTTGGGAGCCACCGTGCCCAGCCCCAGTCACTTATTTTTCGTGACTTAAGCTTTTTTTATTTAAAACACTTGATTTATCTTGGTTTATTTACTTATTCTACATTTCTATTATGGAAAATGTTAAGCATACAAAAGTAGAGAGAATAGTCCAATAACCTTCCATGTGCCCTTCACCCAGATTCAACCCAATTCAACAGTGATCAATCCACTGCCAATCTCGTTTCAACTATACCTTCCCTGCCTCATCATTATTTTAAAGCAAATCTAAGATGTCAAGTCACCTTCACCAAAGTAAAAACAAGCATTGTAAAACTTAGCATTAAATTACAGATTACTTAAAAATTAAATTAAACATTACTTAAAGTAATTTTTTAAATTAAAGATTACTTTAAAATTCAGTATTCTGAAACTGGTCCGAAACTGTTTGTTCTTGTTGGGGATTTCAGGTTCATTCAGGCAAACTCACTAGTCACCACTCACACATGCCTCCCCTAGGGAGAATCATCCCACCAGGGCACCTTGGTTTGAAAGCGTATTGTATTCCATGCTCTTGGCAGTATTTTCCAGGGTGTGCATGCTTGTGCATCAGAGGAAGAGGGGGTTAGAGATTATTATGAGGGTCTCTCATTTTCTACTTGATACACATCTATGATGTTGAAATGGGATAAATGACCATGTATTGCTTTTATTATAGGAAAAAAATGACTATATGTTACCATTATATAATTATGTACATTACATAGTAGCAGTAAGTGATTTATAACTATAAAGAGATACTGTCTTAAAAGAGGATGTAAGTATGCATCAGAAAGCAACTTATATCTGAATCAAGGGATTCCACAACCCTGTAAAGGGCCTGCCATGTGACCAACCATTGCCACATGGCAAAGATGCTTTGCTTGGCCAAACTTTACACAGACTTCTGAATCTTCTGCTGGGCCCATCCATGTATTTCCTTGTAAAAATGCAGTTTTAGCAAAAGAATCCCTGACAAGTCAGTTTAACAAGAACCCTCCATCCTCGATAGCTTGTCGCCCTCCCCATCTGATCAGGGTCCTCGTCCTCCATCCTCCCCCAGGCGACGTCTGATCACCTTAGCCTGTCCTAAGCAAGAATCCTGTTAGGTTGGTGAGGCAGAATTCCCCCTATGCCTGAAGTTTTTCTTGGTAATTTTCCATCCACAGACCCTGCCCTGATCTTTGGCTATAAATTCCCACTGGCTCCTGCTGTATTTGGATTTGGGCCCACTCTCTCTCCTCCACTGCCAGACCCCACTGCAGCAGGTCCCTGTACCTATCAAGATGGTCCTAAATAAAGTCTTCCATACTGTTCTTTAACAAGTATCATTGAATAAGTTTTTCTTTAACACACCCCTCTGGTCTAGACTGGTGTGGCTTGCCAGAAAAAAAAAAAATATATATATATATGGTAATCGGGATATTCAGAACAGGTAAGCCATGGCTGAGCAGTCATCATGGGGCTGCTTCAACAGGAAGATGTATGAGGGATGGGGTCCCCAGGGAGGCAACTGCCCCCCTTGCTCTTCTGCCATTCCCCCTCACCCCAGCACCCACCCTGCACCCATTCTTGCCTCCTCTCACTTACTTCTGGAAGTAGAGTTGGACAATTTCAGAAGCTTCAGACCAGAAACTGTTTAGATTTCAGACCAGTACTGTTCAGACCAGTACTGTTTAGATTGAGAAGCAATGCCTTTGTACATTTAACATAATCATTTTACCCCATATTTCAAAAAGTATCATTTTTTAAAGTTGCCTAAAAATCCACTTTACAGATGGGCCACGATTAGCCTGGTCCCATCGTCCATGGCTGGATGTTAGACTGCGTCTAGTTTTGTCCTCATATAAATAATGCCTTAAACTGTATACATGGTCTGATGCTGGCTGTGTGTGTGTGTGCGCGCATACAAGCACAGAAAAACACCTCAGGGAAATGTTAGTAAATGTTAACAGTGACTAGCATTAAGTGACAAGATCATAGGCAATTTAACGTTTCTTATACTTTTCCACATCTTCCAACGTGTTACAGTGATCACGACTTCCTTTCATAATTGGACAATTCTTTAAATTTGAAAAGTGAATAAACAAAGCTTTGCCCAGTTCCCTCCCACACCATTTCTTCTGTCTGGCTGCTGGGAGACAGGGTGACAGGGTGCCCAGATGCCAGGTGAGCACCTTCAGGATCTGAACACTTCTTTCCAAATTATCGCATGGTTGATTCCGACCCCACAGACGCTCATGCAATTTGACTAAACCCACAGCAGCGCGGGGTTCTGAGGACCCTCAGGGACCTGCATTCAAAGAGAGTGCTGGCAGCAGGCGCGGTGATTGACGTCTGTCATCTCCGCACTTTGGGAGGCCGAGGTGGGCGAATCACTCGAGCCCAGGAGTTCAAGAGCTGCCTGGGCAACATGGTGAAACCCTATCTCAAAAAAAAAAAAAAAAAAAGTTGCCAGGTGTGGTGATGCTCGCCTGTAGTCCCAGTTACTCAGGAGGCTGAGGTGGGAGGATCACCTGAGCCCGGAGGCGGAGGCTACGGTGAGCCGAGATGACACCACTGTCGCCTGGGTGACAGAGCGAGACCCTATCAATAAAAGGGGTCGGGGGCGTGGGGAGTGCTGGCAGTGTGGTGGCTTGCTTAGACCCAGAACTTTCCACAAGCCCTTGACCAGCCCAGCCGGTCACAGCTGCAGACTGTGGCTTGCCTGGGCTGACCTGGGGGCCAGATTCCCCTGCGGCTCTGACGCCTCCCTGCCTGTTTACCTCACCTTACACCAAGGGTGATGGTGGGGACAGATCCCCATCTTGGAGGGTGGGGGGGAAGACGCCCTGGGAAACCGATCTCATTTGTGAAACAAGAACCTCCTTGCTCTGTTAACCATATCTGATCCAAAGAGTGCAGCAACTTTCAACCCCAGTGCTGAAAACTTTCAAAAGCTCCCAAGTGCTGAAACATGCGCAGCGCAACTCAACCCGCATAGCCGCCTCTCATAGAGCATGGGGGGCTTCTCTGGGCCGTCTGGGCTGCTGAATTATTGCGACCTCTCACGCGTTCTAAACCAGGAAAACGCTTTTAGTAAACCCTCAGGAATCCCACAGGGCGCACATCCCTGCCCTCCGATTTCTCCCAGAGATGCTTGGGGCCGCGCCTGGGCTCGGAGCCCACCGCTTCCCTCCCAGGGCGGACCTCAGGCCGCGGGGTACCTGGCTCCGCGCAGGCAGCAGGCTGGCTTCGGCCGGAGGATCCTGCAAAGCAGCCGGCAAAGCCGGGGCCCGGCGGCCTCGCACGCCGCACCCAACCCCTCGCGCATGGTCCCGGCTCCTTAGGCGCGCGATCCGCAGGCTCCCCGCGCCTCCCAGGGCCCGCGCTTTATCGCTCGGAGCCCGCAGCCCCCGCCCCGGGGGCGGGGCGAGCCGCGCAGAGGCCGGGGCTCTTCACCCACACTATGTCCGGGGCCGAGCCGCCCCTCCTTCCCTGCCTTCCCCGGCGATCCCGGGACCCAAGCACCCAGGGAGCCGCAGCCGGCGTCCGCCGCGGAGTTTGGATGGCACTGGACTGTGTCTGGGTTAAGAGGCCCGGTGGTGTTGGGCCTCGTGTTTGTTTATTCCCCATAAAATCACAATAAAGCTTATCCTAATTACTCCCATTGCGCGGTGCTTTCTAGTTTACAGCGCAAATTTTCTTTCTGTCATTTCGTCCAATCCCGTCGAGAAGACAGCTCTACGTTGTCATCTCCACTTTATTGAGGCATTAGCTGGGGCCAGAGAGGTTAAGGATCTTGTCCAGGGCCACACAGCAGCCCCAGGGCCACAGCCCAGCCTAAGCTCACACCACCTCACAAGGCTGTCCCTGGAAGTGTTATATCACTTGTTATATACAGCATGTTCTATGCGATTCCAGAAAAGAAACCAAAGAAAGCACTGGGTTGGGGGTGACTTCTAGTAGGACTATTGCAGGAGGGATCATAAACCCTCTTGGGTGCCTTGCAGGCCCCTTGTCCTTGCTACCTGGACTGCTCAGAGCCTCCTGACTTTGCTCCACCTGTAAGTTGCTCCTTATCTCAAGCAAGATAACAGGTAGGGTCCAGACCCAGATGGGGCAGCAGCCCTGGACCTCAACATGCAGGGGGCCCTCCTGGCAGTATGCAAGCACATTAAATCCAAAACCCCAGTTAAAGCAGAATGAAAGAGGGCACATATTTATTTCTAGCCGACTGCAGCCCAGCTAGCAACACGTAGCTTGACTTAGTTCTGAATTCCATGTGCCTTCACCTAGATGCTCCCACATTTGCCTCTGTCTCTAAAACACACACACACACACACACACACCCCCCATGCTCACTTCCTAATTGTTTACAAAGGTATAGAATCATCAGTCACTTAGAATAGGCTCTTGGTTTCATGACACCTGAACAGATTAGAAAATTACTTTTTAAAATCAAAATACATTCATTGGCTCTCATCGCTTTCAGGATGAAATCCCCTTTGCACAGCTGCTTCCTCTTCCAGTACCATCACCCCTCCCTCGAGTGGATGCTGCACTCTGGGTGTACCCACCTCCTCCCCCCAACTCCTCCCCACCCTACAGCCAGCCCAGGCACCTCTGCAGTCTCCCCAGAAGAGGCCTTTAGCAAGGTGCTAGTATACCCACAACTACGACCTCCTGTCTACTCTCTATCCCACCTACTCCTGACACAATTTCTCCGACTCTTTAACATCGTATTCTTCATGTACATCTCCCAAACCAGCGAGGAAGACATCCGTTTCCCCATTTCCTTCCTGACAGCAGGAACTGGGTCTTTTTTCTCTGTCTCTTGAACAGTCCAGCACAGAGTAGGCCCTCCGGGAGAGCACAGATAGTGTAGATGTTATGAGTTTGGACTTGATTCAAACTTTAGCTCAACCTTTTTCCAGGAATTGACCTCCAGTAAGTCACTCAATCTTGTAAAACAAGGATAATAGTTCCTGTCTCATTATTGACCTAGTAATAAGGACCTTATAACTGTTATCTATTGTTTTTAGCAGTGGTGTATGCAAGTAATAAGTGGCTCAAACAATTCACTGATGAGCAGAAGGGTTTCACTGGTATCTTGACTCCCAGCACAGAGCCAGGGGAGTGGGCATCCCATGTACTCGTCAATGGAATGGGACATGCCCAGGACACAGAGGTGGCAGCCCCATGCAGGGGTCCCTCCGGACTGCCTGGATCTGAATGCTGGTTCTGTCATTTGCTAATTATGAGATATTGAAAATTGCTTCAACTTTCTGGGCTTCAGGGTCCTCATATTTAACATGGGATAACTAAAATTCCTTCCTTGTGGATCGTTGGGAGAGTTGAATGAATTGATGTGTGATATTTTTTTCTTCTCCCCTCCTCTATCCAACTGGATTCTTTCCACCAGCCCACCCCAGCATGAAAAGGAGGGGGGAAAAGATGGTCAAGTTAGCTGGTTTGCCACAGTTCCGCTGCAGCTCAAGGCCCTCTGTGGGGTCTGAACTCACATTTCCTGAATTATCCAAAGACACAAGTCAATCCACAAGTCAGTCCCCAAAGACACAGGGATAACTGGCAATGCTCTCAGAGGGTGTGGGGATGAGGGTTAAAGGCTGCAGCCAACACCATAGGGGTTTTGGGAAGAGAGAGATTCAGGGTGATCTGGAAAGATAGCGGATAGATCACTGGGGTCCAGAGTTCGAGAGCAGCCTGGGCAACATAGCAAGATTCTCAGTTTTAAGAGAGAAAGAGAATGGGGGAGAGAGAGAGAGAGAGAAAAGAAAAGAAAAAAATAAGCCCAGGTGCAGTGACTCACAGCTGTAATAGCACTTTGGGAAGCCAAGGCAGGAGAATCGCTTGAGGTCAGGAGTTCGAGACCAGCCTGGCCAATATGGTGAAACCCCCATCTCTACTAAAAATACAAAACTTAAGGGGGCGTGGTAGCACATGCCTATAGTCCCAGCTACTTGGGAGGCTGAGGTGGGAGAATCGCTTGAAACTGGGAGGTGGAGGTTGAAGTGCAGTGAGCTGAGATGGAGCCACTGCACTGAGGTCTGGGCAACAGAGTGAGACTCCGTCTAAAAACAATAATAAATTAAAAAATAAAAATAGAAAAGAAAAAATAGGGTATGACTTGTGTCTGAATGAGCTGAGGGAAGAACGTGCTATGCACAGGCACTGGGGAGCTGAGGAAGGCTGGGTTGGGCAGGTGGAATGGGCTCTCCGTTTGGGTAGGGTGTGCGCTCAGAACTCTGTGGAAGCTTTAATGTGGTGACAGGCAATGGGGAGCCACTGCAGGCTCTAGAATAGGGGCATGACTTGCTAGAAGTCCAGTTGGCAGGAGAGAGCTCAGAGCCAGTGTGGGCAGCTGGAGTCAGGGAGGCCAGCTGGCAGGGGCAGCAATGATGAGATGAAGAGAAAGAAGGGGTGAAGCTTCTGTCCCTCTAAAGCCCTTAGAATCTGAAGTGCCAGCAGAACATCTAGAGGCCATCCAACCCTGTGTTCTCACCTCTTGGTCTCTTAGCCACCTCAGCTGCCACAGCCCAGACTGCCTGGTTTCAAAGTCGTCTCCTCCAATTCACCTGCCACACCACACCTAGACTGTCCTGCTCAGGAACCTACATTGGCTCCCTACTGCCAGGGAGAGGGAGTCCAAATCTCCTACCCCGAATTCAAGCCCTTGTGCTCTGGCCTGGCCTTGCCTGTCCCAGCCCCCAACCCACTCCTGGCCAAGCACAGTCAGGCTCATTTCTGCCTCTGAGTCTCTGCTCACCTCTCCCCTCTTCCCGAATGCCCTTGCTATTTCTCTGCAGCTGTCTACATTCTACCCACACTTCAAAGGCCACAGAGTCCACCTGACTTCTGTGAAGCCCCTAGAGGGAAGTCTGTTTAATGTTGCTCCATCACCTGCTAGCTGCCAACACCACCACTAATGATGGCAAGGCCAACAGTGCCATTTGCTGAGCATTTACTCTGGGCCAGGCACTGTGCTAAGTTGCTTACATGAGAAAGCTCATTTACTCCTTACTCCAACTCCAGGAAATCAGCATTGCTACCCTCTTCTTACAGAGGAGGAAATTGAGGCTCAGAGGCTAGGGGATTTGCCAGGTTACAGGGCTACTGAGTGGCAAAGCCACTTACTCAACCCCAAGCCCATCCTCTTAGTCACTGGCTTTTTTTTGCCACCTCTGACAGATACACTGAAGGCCGTCATGCCGCACACATCCAGGGGGCGCCCTGCCCTTTGTAGTCCATGGGAAAGGCTCCTCTGGGGCGGTGGGGTTGTGTGACTGTGTGGTGGCCCTGTGTAGATGGGTGCTTTGTTTTGAGTTGCACTATTGCGTTATTGCAGATTGCCTTGTCTTTCCACTTAAGCGAGCCTCAAGCCTGTCCCTTGACTTGTTCAATGACTGACTCATTCTCTTGGTTCTGCCCTGGGAGGAGGGAATGGGCCTGGGGAGAAGGGACATGAAGAATCCAACTCTGGGCTCAAATTCCAACTCTGTAAACTCTGTAATTACTGGTCATTCAAGCTGGGCAAAGTCATAATCCTCTCAGAGTTTCTATTTCCTTATCTGTGAAATGAGTCAATCATACCAACTTCACAGAACCCCCATAGAGATCCGTTGAGATGCAAAGTCTGTAAAGCGGCCTGTGTAGCTCTGGCAAGGGCAGGTACTCAGTAGATGGTAATGAACCCTGATGTGGACAGAGCGCCTGTTCTGTGTGGGCACAGTGCTGAGTGCTGTAGATCTCATTTCATCCTCAGCACACCACGAGGAGGGCCCTCTTGAGTTTCTCACTCCGCAGGTGAGCACTAAGGTTCAGAGAGGTGAACTTACCCTGAGTCACGCAGATGGCTAGAGGCAGCACCAGGCAACTAGTGCGGCCAGCACAGGGCTTGGAACTAGTTTGTCTAACGTCCTGATGCCCTTCACCAGGATGATATTCAAAGCATCTAGCGAACAGTAAATTAGAATGGATGCACGCCAGGATGCTGACCCTCCACCCCCACCCCTCCGCCCTGGTGCCCACCACTAGGCTCTACTGCCTCCCATTCTCAGGTCAAGCTCCCTCCCATATTCTTCCCGCAGAGATTCCAAGCTCCTTCGGGGCCAGCCCCTTGCCATGTCCCCTCTTCCTCCACATACTGTCAGGCACAGTGAGGTGCCCAATAATCAGGGGCTGCGTTGAATTCCAACAGGGATTTTCAAGAAGTAACAAGGAGATCAGACCTCAGGTGAGAGAGGAGGAGCAGAGCAAGGAATCTGAGTCATGGGTACCGACAGGGCATGGGTGCCCAAGGAGACAAGCGGGGAGGTGCCCCCGGGGAAAACTCACCTGGAGGTGGCACAGGGGGCTTTCTCCATGTTGTTGTTGACGTCTTTTCCCCCAGTCATTGCATACTTGTAGAATTTGGTCTTGAACAGAAATTTCCAAGGACAGGCCATCTCTATGGCTTTGCAAAGCAGGTCACTTAGGTCACTTATCTGGATTTGAGCTCAGATGTTCTTCACTGTGGGGCTGAAGAAGGGAAGCAGAGGTGAGGGAAGGTTGAAGAAGATTTTATAGGGCCGGGCGCGGTGGCTCAAGCCTGTAATCCCAGCACTTTGGGAGGCCGAGACGGGCGGATCACGAGGTCAGGAGATCGAGACCATCCTGGCTAACACAGTGAAACCCCGTCTCTACTAAAAATACAAAAACTAGCCGGGTGAGGTGGCGGGCGCCTGTAGTCCCAGCTACTCGGGAGGCTGAGGCAGGAGAATGGCGTAAACCCGGGAGGCGGAGCTTGCAGTGAGCTGAGATCCGGCCACTGCACTCCAGTCCGGGCGACAGAGCGAGACTCCGCCTCAAAAAAAAAAAAAGAAGATTTTATAGAACAGGGCTTCTCAATGGGGTTGGCTCACTGAAGAATTGAGCCATCTCCACTTAACAGGGACAAACTATATGCACCATGAGCCTCCTTAGCGGGACCTGCTGGCCCACCAGACCCAGCCAGGCTTCATCACTGGCCACAGACAGGGTGAGGAAGAGACAGGAGGTCGCTGAAACAGGGGTGCCTTTGTCTGACCCTGAAAGACACTTTCCAGCAGCAATTATTATCAACCGTAGTTTTAGGTCTGTTACTGGGGAAAGCACTCAAGTTGTAGCTGCCTTTCTTTTAAAGATTTTGCAATTGTTGTTCTAATTCAGCATTATTACTTGCTCCTCTTTTATTATGTGGGGAGGAAATATTTGTGAAAAATGCACTCATCCCTCGAAATCTGAGATCATCTCCTTTGAAACAGACAAGAGGAAGATCAAAGAGGCAGAAACTCTGTCTTTAGAAGACGGTGTAGTGGATATGGTCCATGTAAGAATTTTTAGGCCAAGCGCAGTGGCTCACACCTGTAATCCCAGCACTTCGGAAGACTAAGGCAGGAGGATCGCTTGAGCCCAAGAGTTCGAGTTCAGCCTCGGCAACACAGGGAGACCTTGTCTACAAAAAATTTAAAAATTAGCCAGGCAGGCATGGTGTCTTGTGCCTGTAGTCCCAGCTACTCGGGAGGCTGAGGCAGAAGGACCACTTGAGCTTGGGCAGTCAAGGCTGTCTCAAAAAAAAAAAAAGAAAGGGAAGGGAAGGGAAGAGGAAAGGGAAGAGAAGAGAAGAAAGGACAAGAAGGAAAGGAAGGAAGAGGAAGAAATTTCTTCATCCATAAAATGGTTTAATAGATCCATCTTATCAGGATTTGTGGGGAGGTTACATGTTATAAGGACTGAATAAGATAATCTATCTTAAAAAAAAATTCTTAGCAGACACAAACTCTCATTCTTAACTTTTCAGGAAGTTTTTCCTTGTCATGTAGCAACCACAGCTAATATTTGCAGAAAAGAAATCTGACCAAGATGCCGTGTTCAAATGACTGAACCTCATGTTGGCATTTCTTTACCTAGACTTTCCAATACCTTCTCTCTGTAGGCAGAAAATTCCCACAATTTTCTAAGCCTTCTCATACAGGAAGAAACAAAACCCTCTCAAAACAGCCACTTCCCCAGAAATGAAGGCCACTCACCTTGCACCTGGCTGCACTGCCTCCCAGGGGTAAGGTCAGTCAAACCAAGAAGAGACCTGTGCCTGGAGAACTTCAGGACTGTCTAGAACTGCCCAGTCTCCTCACCAAAGGTGGCCAAGAGATTTTAAAGCAGCAACGATGTTAGGTTATCTGGGGCCGGAGCATCAGTTTTCGACTCGCTGCAAAGTTATGAACACACTGGCAGCCAAGAAGTATTTATACTCAGCCCATGCCATCCAGAGGGTTGTTTTTGCATAAAGGTTTCTTTTTTTTTTTTTTTGGTTTGCAAAGGGAGTGCCCCCAGCTGGCGTAGAGTTAGCTAATTTATGACTGTGACTGCCAGGGACTGTGGGTGACCTGATCTTGCTGTTACATCATTCTGTGTGGTGTCTCTTCACCCAACCCACCTCTTTCTGGTCCCAAGTCCAAGGTGGCAGTTCATCAGTAGGGTGGTTGCTAAGATAGAGGCACCACAGAGCCAGGCTTTATTTGGCCAAGTTACATGGCCTCACTTTCAGCATCTGGGAGATTTTTTCCTCAGCAGGGAGCTCTCTGGATAATCCCTGTCCATCCTCTCACTTTTCCAGCTTGTGGCGTGAGTCCAGGAAGCTGGGGGAATATTGACAGTATGGAACACGTTGGAAAATGCCCAGGGTCCAGAAGGCCAGTGATATTAGATGATGCCATTATTCCAGACAGGCCCCTGAAGTAGTCACCTGAGGTTTTTGGAAGGGAAAGGAAGGAATGTTATTGGCACAGAGAGGCCTCTGAGAAGTTGGTCTTACCAACACCTCATCCTTTAGCACTAGGTAAGCTTTGGCGGAATGGCAAGTAGGATTATTTTCTACGGGGGGGAAAATTCCTTTTCTTATAATGGAAATGATCACTTCTTATATGAAAAAGTGATAATTTCTTGTACTTTCATTTTATTTATTTATTTATTTATTTATTTATTTATTTATTTATTTTTGAGATGGGGTCTCACTCTGTCACCAAGACTGGAGTGCAGTGGCACGATCTCTGCTCATTGCAACTTCTGCCTCCCAGGCTCAAGCGATCCTGCCACCTCAGCCTCCCAAGTAGCTGGGACCACAGGCGCGCACCACCATGCCCAGCTAATATTTCTGTGTTTTGGTAGAGACTGGGTTTCACCATGTTGCCCATGCTGGTCTTGAACTCCTGAGCTCAAGTGATCCACCCACTTCAGCCTCCCAAAGTGCTAGGATTACAAGGGTGAGCCACCATGCCCAGCCTGTAATTTCATTCCTTATAATGCCTCAAATACAGTATTCCTATACATATGTATTTTTCCATCATAAAAGTAAAATAGGGAGAAGTTGAGAAGCAAAGGGAAAAAAGTCACCCTTGATCTCACCATCCCAACACATTGCTGCCACTGTCCACCCATTGCCTTCCTGTCTTTCCCAAGTTAAATTCAGCATAATATATTAACTTTGTCAAAGATAAACTAAGAGCCGCAAAAAAGACATGGATATCAGAGCTCAAGGATCTTTGCTGAATGAATGAGTGGATGAATGAATGAAAAATAGGAATAAACTGGAATGAGTTTTAACATATCAAAGCCACCTTTCTTTCAGGCTTCAACCGGTTCAATTCAGGTAAACAGCACTCAGGGAAAGCATCAGAATCCTAGCCTTAGGGAGTGCAAGGCCTAGAAAAATAAATGGAGGCCAGGCGCGGTGGCTCACACCTGTAATCCCAGCACTTTGGGAGGCCGAGGTGGGCGAATCATGAGGTCAGGAGATCGAGACCATCCTGGCTAACATGGTGAAACTCTGTCTCTAATAAAAAAAAAAAAAAAATTAGCCTGGCGCGGTGGCAGGCGCCTGTAGTCCCAGCTACTCAGGAGGTTGAGATAGGAGAATGGCGTGAACCCGGGAGGTGGAGCTTGCAGTGAGCCGAGATCATGCCACCACACTCCAGCCTGGGCAACAGAGCGAGACTCTGTCTCAAAAACCGAAAAAAAAAAGAAAAGAAAAAGAAATGGATAATTATAGTACAGAGTGATACCTGTAGTGATAGAGGGATGGTATGGTGCTGATGTAGCTGGTTCTGCCTTGTTCAAGGAAAGTTTGCAAGGGAGAGGACACCAGGGCAGGGTTTTGAGGGATGATTAGGAGTTTGCTGCACTCTATTCCCTGTAGCTGCTTTCACATATTCTGGCTATACCTGCAGCAAACGCATGTATTAACCCATTTAATGCCCCCACCCAAGAGCCCCTGAGGGGAATACTACTACTTGCTCTTCATGGAATCCTCAAGAATCCCATCTACTTGGCCTCAAAGCACTTCGTTGATTTTCCTTCAGAAAATGCAGTTATTCAGTTATTTGATCTGTCAAACATGTCACCTCGGGCTCCCCTCTAACGCAGCATCTGCTTGATGTGGCATTCTTGACCTCTGGCAGGATTTGAGTCAGCAGTCACTGTCTAAACTGAGCTTCAGGCTTGAGGACACATTTGGAATTAGCCAGCTGGGAAGGAAATATAATTTATCCTCAATCCTCCAAAGTTCTTTCTTGGGAAAGACACTGTAACAAAAGACAGATTAATAATAGAGAAAAACAAGCAAGTTTGGTTAATGTCTGTGATGCACACCACACAGGAGAAGTCTCAGTGAAAGTAACTCAATGCTGCGGCTTAGAACTCTGGCTTACGGAGCATCTGCCACGAAGGGCAATGCATTTTAGAAAGTGACAAGATGGCTAGGCACGGTGGTTCATGCCTGGAATCCCAGCACTTTGGGAGGCTGAGGTGGGCAGATTGCTTGAGGCCAGGAGTTCGAGACCAGCCTGGGCAACATAGTGAGATCCAATCTCTACAGAAAAATTGAAAATAAATTAGCTGGGTATGGTGGCATGTCCAGCTACTGTAGTCCTAGCTACTCAGGAGGATCAGGTAGGAGGATCGCTTGAGCCCAGGAGTTCGAGGCTGCAGAGAGCTATGATCACGCCACTGCACCCCAGCCTGTCTCAAAAAAAAAAAAAAAAAAAAAGGAAAGAGGGAAAGAAAGAAAGAAGAGAAAAGTGACAAGACAAAGGAACGCAGTTGTAGGCTTCCAGGGGTAGGAAGCAGCGAGAAAGTAAACATGTGGGAGTGAGGTAAGGAGTAGGATAGCAAGGTTTGTTCGTATTTGTAGATGACTCTGGTGCCATCTCTGAGCTGATAAAAGTTATCTTCTCATCTTGATGCTAGGAAAGCATCTTTCTCCAAGGAATGTTTATGGCTTGCTGCAGGCAGGACAGGGCAGTTCAGATAGCCCTCTCTCTAGCTGCTCTTTCTCAAATGACTTCAGCTGGAAATAATCAGGATGCCACAGCGGCATATCTGGGGCTGGCATGATCTGGTTTCCTTTAGCCTGAAAGGTCCCAGGTTCAAGGGACAGCTTTCACTGTTGAACTGTCATGTGACCTTGGAAAAGCCACTTCTTTCTGGGCCTGACTTCTCTTGTGACAAATGGTGATAAAAATAAAAGTAAGTAAACAAGATACAAGAAAATGCTTTGAGCCATTAAGCAAAAAGGCAGCCAAGCAAGAATTTATTATCCTTGCTGGGGGTCACAGAGTAACAATTGCTTTTAAATTCCTGCCTTCAAATTCCCTGCTTTTAAATTCCCAGTCCTCTCTCTCCCTTTGTAACATTAAATTCATGTACATATTTTTAATTTTTAATTGGAATAAGTTTCACATAACATAAAATTACTGATTAACTATTTTAAAGTGTAAAATTCAATGCTTTTTAGAACATTCACAATGTTATATAACCATGACCACTATCCCAATCCTCTCTTAACCAGCAAATAGGAAGAGGAGAGGAGTAAAAATAGTGATAATGATTGTGATGATACAGAGAGGTTAGGAGACTCACCAAGGTCACACAGCAGACAGACTTCAAGCCGGGACAAACAGTGAGTTTCTGGTACCCTCCCCAGAGCACCTGTCTACAGGATCCAGGGCTGGCCCCCTACTGGAGGTTGGCAAGTCTCCTGCGACTTCCAGGACCTGCAGGCTGCCTTCCTCTTGGCCCTGCCCACCCAGCAGGCCACATTCCTGGGCCTCTTCTGATGATGGATGCGGCAGGTGAATTCTGCTGGGGAGAAATCAAAGAGCACCTTGAAGGGCAGGCGGAGGACAGGTGGGCCCCCCCAGAGGGTGGCGATAGAGGTTCTGAGGCTGCTGTGGAGAAATGCCCTCCTCCCTGCCTTCCCAGGCTGACCCAGGCACCATGCTGACAGTAACCAGCACGGGAATGTCTTGGGCTCATTATCCTGGAACTGATTTTCCATTGAATCGATTTGATCTGTTTCTATGACAGGCTGTGAAGATGGTTCAGATTCAGTTAGCCCTCGGAAGTTAGCAACTTTGAAGCCCTTCCTACAAAAACAATGATCAGAGCTCACGTTTACTGAGCAAGGCACTTAAACACACAGACCATTTAATCCACACAACAGTCCTGTGGGATGGGGATGATCACTAGTCCCATTTTATAGATGGGGAAATTGAGTTTCAGCAAAGCCAAATGACTTGTCCAAGACCACACAGTCAGGTGGTGGCAGGGCTACGACCCTGGAGTCCCAACTTGCACTTGCTCTGGCACTTGCTCCATAAATACAGCCAGGCCCCGGGCTTTGCATGTATTATCTCAGTTAATCCTCCAACAACGTTGTGTGGCAAGTACTATTATAATACTATCCCCAATTCACCAATAAGGAAACCGAGACACAGAAAGTTTGAGCAACCAGCTCAAGGTCACTCAGTCTGTAAGTGGCAAAGCTGAGGACTGACCCAGGTCTGAGAACTTGACTGGACCCCACTTGTGTGCCCACTGTGTGCGTGCCCATTTTGCTACAGGTGAGTACACCCAGGGGCAAGGAGAGGTGACGATGAGGGAGTGGGAAACTGAGGCCAAGGTAGGAGCTGAGGATTACCTGGGGTTGGATGTTCTCCCTCCATGTCAGTGTCTGGTGCCAGCTCTGTGCCAGGCCACGGAAGGAGGAAACGGAGTTCCTATTGTGTGCCCCACCTCACAGAAAGTGATAAAAATTTTATTTTAGAAATATATTTAAGGTTTAAAAAGAGCCAGTTTAAGGTGAAATGTTTAAGCAAATAACAGTATAGGTGCATGCAGATGTGACACAAATGAGAAAGGTGGGACGTGAAGGAAACACGGAGGGGTGGCTCTTTCTCTCCATTTGTGTGTATGCATGCCACACGTCCTGTGGGGCCTTCACTCCACTGGGCTGTCAAAGGAAGGCATTGAGAAGAGGTATTCCTGGGACCCTCCCAGTTCTGAGGCCCTAACAAGCTCAAGTCCCCAGACCCTGAGCCCCATGTCATTTGTCAAGTGACCACTGGAGGGCGTGAGTCACACAAATTCCAGCAGCTCCGAAGCTGAGGTCTTCCCAGGTTTCCACCACCTTGAGTGACTTGGAGATGACGGAAGTGAAGGGATTTTTACTGGAAATGCCGGGTGTCACTCCAGGGTGGACAGGCCGAGGGTGGACCAGGGAGGTGGACAAGCTTTGCTGAGTCCCTGGAGTGTGACTCACGCTGGCTTATGTAGGCCTGGCACTTTGCTGGTGTTCCAGCCAGGAATTTCTTTTAAAAGTCTCATTTCTTGTCAAGCCTCCCCAGAACATCCTCCCTTCCCTGCCCTCCCATGTTGCTTCCTGGGTGCCTGTCCTTCTAGGTTGAGAAATAACAAACGGAGTGGCACTTGGGGTGGTCGCAGGGTGTGATGGTTCAAGGGACAAGATTCAGGGGCAAGTAGTGTATCTGGGAAGTACAGGGGACATCAGGAGGGGAATGAGAAAGTGAGACAGAGAAAGGGAGGCAGCTGGTAAAGGTGCTATAGGCCAGCTTTCACAATTTGCAACTAGGCTAAGCCCCGCCAGGGAACTTGAAAAATGGTGCGGAACACAGGGCTTTGAATGATCCCACCCGAGGGGCCAGGGGCTCGGCTACTGGCCCAGCAGTTCCACAGCATCACTCATTGAGGCTGTTCCCAGGGAGGTTAAACTCCCAAGCCCTGCTGTGAACAGAGCAGCCTTCCTTGGTTCCTGAAAATCCCTCTGGAATTCTCAAAGTGCACTGGAATGAGACGAGGACAGATGTCGCTGCTACAGGGGGGTTAGAATTAGGCCAAATGGAGGAAGAGAGGTGTTTGATCACCTTCTCCCCAGGTACAGCCTCTGAGGGTGCTGGATGCTGATCCAAGAAGTTCTAAATGCCAAGAACTTCAGCTAAGCCCACCCTCTTGTATCCTTCCCTAAGAAGCACTGCATCTTTGGTTAGGCCACATGAGCCCTCCCGGCCTCCTTTTCCTCACTTGAGGGTCTCTGAGGCTTTTCCAGCTGTCATATCTGGGCTTTCTGAGTCTCTCCACCTCATATATATCTGGTCTTTGATGCTCCTGGAAAAGTTACCTTCCCCACCAGAGTGCCCCTGAAAGGCAGAATGCAGCAACGACTGGCAGCTTCTGTAGAGCCTGGCCACTGTGTGTACATAGATGTTCGGAGCATCATTCTCTATGAGAGTCAGGAACAACCCAGCTGATCAGCATAAAGAAAGACACACCAGGCCAGCTTTATAGTGAACCATTACGTGGCCCGGTGTGGTAGCCCATGCCTGTAATCCTAGCATTTTGGGAGGGCAAGATGGGAGGATCACTTGAGCCCAGGAGTTTGAGACCAGCCTTGCCAACATGGCGAAACCCTGTCTATACAAAAAATTTAAAAATTAGCCAGGCGTGGTGGTGAACAACTGCAGTCCCAGCTACTCAAGAGGCTGAGGTGGGAGGATCGCTTGAGACCAGGAGGTCGAGGCTGCAGTGAGCTGTGATTGTGCGACTGCACTCCAGCCTGGGCAACGAAGTGAGACCCTGTCTCAAAAAAAAAAAAAAAAAAAAAAAGAAAGGATTTATTTAGCTTGGCATGGTGACAAGCACCTGTAAACCTAGCTACTGACTGAGGTGGGAGGATCACTTGAGCTGAGGAATTAGTGAGCTATGATTGCACCATTGCACTCTCCAGCCTAGGCAACAGTGAGACTCTGGTCTCCTGCAAAAAAAAAAAAAAAAAAAAGGAGTCTTTATGATAAGAAATAATGTTCATGATATCAGTAGAAAAATAATAACCCCCACCATGTAAAATAAAGACAGAGAAAAATATGAGAAAAAAATACTAAAATATTAAAAAGTGGTAGAATTATGGGCAATAGTTACCTTTTCTTTACCCTTTTCTGTATTTGCTATCTGGGCATATGTTAGTTTTATAATATAAAAAGTGGATCCTTACTGTTTGAAATACTATCTCAGACATGCGACTGTGCCAGTAATTCACCTTTCCCAAAGGAAAGGCGCTTCTAACGTCCATTTTCATTACAGGAGGCACAGAGAGGGCAGCCGCCCCTGCCCCTGGCTATTCTGCAGGAGTTACACTGGTTTTCTGAGCATCGTCCATGAGTTTTCCAAGCTAGGCCCTGGGGATCCAGTGGTGAGTAATGGCAGACAAGCTGGCTCTCTCCCTCCCTCCTCTGCCGCTAGTAAAGATGGCAAGATGAGTCCCAGAGCCTGTTGGAGGCAGCGCATTTGGGGGACAGAGGCTGCCTCCTTAAAGACAGAGTAGAAACCAGGGGGACAGGCCAAGTGCATCAAAATGCTAGGATGCTTGGCCAAAGCAGAGCAGCTCACTCTTGAAACAGAGGTGGGGTCTGGCTCTTTGTGGGTGAAGGAAGAATGGGAGGAAGGGAGGAAGGGTAATTCCTCCAGCAATTTGAGTGGGAGGCTGTGGGGGCCAAGCTATTAATAACAGCAGAGGCCACTATCAGGCAGACTCAGGGACAAGTCTCAGGCCTGCCACCTAAATTCATCTGTGGGCCTTGGAGAGGTTACTCTTGGTTTCAGTTTGCTTATCTGTAAAGTGTGGATGATCACAGAGTCCCCACCTCTTTGAGCCTTGGGGAGGAGTAGTGAGATGATTGTACACAGCGCCCGCCCTGCAGTTCAGCTTGAGCACGCTCCTATCTTGCCAGAGCCAGAGCGTAGCTGTAGCTGTAGCTTTAGCAGAGCAGCAGCAGGGAGCTGGATAGCTCTGCCTACTGCTATTCTCCCAGCACCTGGTACATGCCGGAGCTCAAGAAACAATGCCCAACTGACCGCCAGGGCCTTTTTATGTGTTATCTCATGCATTCCACACCACCACGCTGTGAGGTGAGCTGTGTCAACCCTATTTTACAGATGACAAATGTGAGGCTTAGGGAGATCAAATAGTTTTTCCCAAGACCATGCAGCTAAAGCTACAAAGCTACGATTCAGGTCCATTTGATTCCAAATGCATCTGGGAGGAGCATCTTAGGGCGCCGCCGGGCTGAGGCTAAAGGCAGCCCTCTCTCACCCAAGACCAAGCTCCTATAGATGACGACTGTTTAAAGGGCAAACACAGCTCCAGGGGAAGAGGCAGGAAAATCAGGGAAATGATCTGTGATGCTGTCAGGGCCCAGGAGGAAGGACTGAGCAATGCAGGAGTTCCCCAGGGGCTCCTGGGAGGGCCCAAGAGGCCAGGTGGGGGCAGGGTTGGGCAGGAAAGCCTGGAGGAGTGCTCTCAGAGGAGGTGATAGTCCCCAACAGGAAGAAAGGCTGTCCTTCTGCTGAGCTTGCAAGGGAAGCTCCCATACTGGAAGAAAGAACCTTGAACTTCTGCTTCCAACACCTGTGTCTACCCTGTCTAATCCTGGCCTGCATTTCAGAGCTCCCCGCGACTCCAGGAGCTCTGCAACAAGCCATGCCTTAGCACACAATGTTCCCTGTAGCTGGAATGTCCCTGACAGCTCCCTGGCCTACCCTTGCCCTGACTCAAATCCCCTTCAGACTCTGCTTCACTTCGTGGCATTGTTGCCTCTAGGAGCTCCCCTGACCCTCTACCCTCAAGCCCCTTGGGGTGCCCCAAATCCCTTGGGCTCCCCTTTCCTCAACACTGATCCCACTATTTTAATTGTGAGCTCACTGGTGTGTCTCTTTTAGTAGACACAAGCTTCCCAAGGCCAAGATCTTGTCTCACACATCTCTGCAGCACCAGCAGCATGCCTGGCCCAGAGCAGGTGCTCAGAGGACTTTGTTTTGTAGAGATAAAAGTCACGTGCCATAAAATTCCCCCTTTTAAAGAGTATAATTCAGTGGTTTTTAGTATATTCACAAAGTTATGCAACCATCACCACTATCTAATTCCAGAACATTTTCATCACCCCAAACAGAAACCTCATACCCTTTAACAGTCACTCCCCACTTCTTCCTTACCCCCAACTCTTAGAAACCACTAAATCTACTTTTTTTCACTATAGATTTGCTTATTTTTGGATGTTTTATATAAATGGAATCATACAATATTTGGCCCTTTGTGTCTAGCTTATTTCACTTAGCATAATATTTTCAGGGTTCATTCACGTGACATGTTTAAGTTCTTCGTTCTTTTTTATGGCTTAGTAATATTCCACTGCATGGAGATACCACATTTTGTATATCCATTCATCAGTTGATGGTCATTTGGGTTGTTTCTATTTTTTGGTCACTGTGAATATTGCTGTTCAAATATAAATATTTGAGTACAGGTTTGTGTGTGAACATGTACTTTCAATTCTCTTGGAGTAGAATTGTTGGGTCATAGGGAACTTTATGTTCAACTTTTTTGGGGAACTGCCAGACTATTTTCTGAAGTGGCCGCTGCACCATTTTACATCACTACCATCATAGGAAGAGGGTTCCAATCAGTCTACATCCTTGACAACACTGGTAATGAGCTTTCTTTTTTTGTTGTATAGCTTCTAGTGGATGTGATGTAGCCAATGGACCATTGATGAATTAGTGAGTGACAAGCTGATGGATGGATGGATGGGTGGATGGATGGATGGATGGATGGATGGATGAATGGATGGACATATGGGAGTAGATACTTGACCCTAAGTTCTGAGCTCTGATTTTGGTGGGAGAGCCTGCTTCCCTGAGGACCTGCATCAAGTAGAGACATGGCAACCTGCAGCCTGCCCCTGACCATCATGGTTCCAGATGCCCAATCTGCCTTCATCCTTGGTGGCTCTTAAGCACACAGGTGACCTGGATTCTCCTAAGCCTGTGGAAGGCCCTGGAGGGGGCCCCATTCTGGGTGACACAAGTTCTGTTACTCATCAGTTTCAATTTCTTCTTCTGTGAAATGGAAAGAGAAAAGGCACATAAGTTTCTGCAAAGGGTGTGGCACATAGCAGGTCTGCAATAAATGGGAGTTTCCTTTTTCCAGTCTATTTCTCATCCAATGTGTATATAAATGCCGCTCCACTAATTATCTACTGGAAAAGAGCTTGAGAAGTGGGGCAGTGGAAAGGGTGGGGGACAGGGAAAGCCAGGTAAGAGATTTATATATGGCAGGAAGCTGCAGCAGGTCATCGAGGGAGTGGGAGTCACAGAGCAACCCTGGGAGGATTGTCACAGGCTTCAGAAGGGGATCTCCTCCCAATCATTTGCATCCCCAAGCATGACTCTTACTGTAAGGAAGACCTGAGTCTCCTAGTTAGGCCTTTGGATGGGCGTGGAGAGAGGGCAGCATCAAACTAGTGTTGATCTAAGATCATCTTGGGTCCCCAGGCAAACCACACAGAAGGGTGAACCAGATTCCAAGACCAGTGAATTTTATCCATTGTGCCAACCTTCATAGACAGGGAATGACTGCTCAGAGATTCGCAGTCAGATGGACGTTAAAGTTCTGTATTTTTAAGACTCAGTAGGAAAAAGTAGCCACCCGCATCTGCCCTGGGCAGATGACCAATGACCCGTATTTACTGCCTCTGTTCTAGACCAGTATAAGATTAGCTGTCTGTTGGGTAGTTCCCATGTAAATAGTTTGTTACTTGGGGCAGTTGAAAGGTCAGGAGGGAAAGAAGAGGGGATTAAAATAAATTGCTGGAACAGGGGACTGGTAGCGGCAGCGGTGCACTCGAGGGTCCAGGCTGCAGTGAGCATTGAGCAGTTACTTTATGGAGTGCTCAGCTGAGGTTGTCACTAACCGCTTATGAGAGGCCAGTGATGCCAGGAGCCAGGCCCACTTCAGGAAGATTCTTGGCTCGTCTGTGTGACTCAACTTCCTCATATGTAACATGGGGACAATGGGGATATATGGCACAGGGCTGCTGTTTATCTTGCCAGATGATCTCATGCACGTGGATGAAGAAGGGAATGTGGGAAATACATGCTCCTAGTCTTACCAGAAGGGAAAACTGAAGCCCGCAGTGGGTTGGAAGAGGTGGAGAAAAATGCAAGAAACACAGATAGCTTTGTGATTGCAAATTTGTTCCAGGTCCTGGTTACAATTAATTCCATATTAATTGTTTTGTCTTTAGTACTTAACTCCTATCTGGAAGAACTCCTCATTAGTCCATCTGCCCTGGCATGGCCCATTTCTGAGTGGCTTTTCTCCCTGCTGTGTATCATGTGATCCCTCCAGTTGCCTGGACAAATGTGGGTATGTGACCAGGGAGCAGCCAGTGGCCTCAGAGGTACCCTGGTGGACCCTCAGGCCCTGCAGGTTTGAACTGGAGACAGAGGAACAGCGGTTGATAGCAGAGTTGATATCCAAAAGCCCCCCAGAGAGATGATGGACAGAGCTGCAGGCAGAAGAAGCCTGCAGTGGGGAGTGCAGGGCAGGTTGCTACAGGAGGAGCAGGGACCGAGGGGTTGAGCTCCAGACCAGGACGCCACAGCCAGGCAGGGTGGAGAGAACCCAGGGTCTGGAGAGAACTGCCTTCAGAGTCCCAAATTCTCCCCAGGCTGCATGATCCCTGCCGTGTGGTCCAGCTTCCTTATTGCCCATAGTTTTACCATAACCTCTTGCTCTCTGGAAGAACCTGTGCAAGGAATTTGCATTTTTGCAGCTACATGACAGAGTCTGGTACACGTACTATTGGTTAATTGAGGAAGTCTGCTATTTTATGGCACAAATAAGAGCAAGTAGTTTGCAGGCCTTGAGGAAGGAGAGATGTATGGACTATGATAAGGGATGACCCTGGAAAGCACCCCAAGACTGCATTGGCTGGGGTTCTGAGGAAGCTAAGAACTTTGCCAAATTTTGTTGGGAAGGCTATCCACCTTTTTACAGCCTATAATGACTTTATCAAATCACTGCTTTTATGATCTCTTGGTGAACTTGTCAATCCATGTAGAACATGAAGACTCTTGGGTTTTCTCCCCATGGGGCGAGAGAGGTTGAATCACTCAAATGAGGTTACGTGGCAGTTACCATCTAACTCAGAGAATCCTTCAGGAAGACCCTCAGCTCCCCTACTACCGTCCACATACCGAAGCTGCTGTCTGTCTGAATATGCTTTTCCCCATGTAATTCGGAGTGTCAGGAGGATAGGGGAGGATTCCCAGGACAAGTGGCACCTAAACAGGGTTTGGTTTGTTTTTGTTTTTGTTTTAAGACAGGGTCTTGCTCTGTCGCCCAGGCTGGAGTACAGTGGTGTGGTCACAGTTCACTGCAGCCTCAACCTCCTGGGCTCAAGTGATCCTCCTGCCTCAGCCTCCTGAGTAGCTAGGACTACAGGTGCATGTCACCACCCCTGGCTAACTTTTTTTTTTTTTTTTTGGTAGAGATGGGATCTAGATTTGTTGCCCAGGATGATCTCAAACTTCTGGACTCAAGAGATCCACCTACCTCAACATCCCAAAGTGCTGGGATTACAAGTGTGAGCCACCGCGCCTGGCCTGAGCATCTTTTCACATGCTTGTAAAAAGCCTGTAAAATGTCTTTATCTTCCTTGGTGAAGGGTCTACTCAAACCTTTGCTCAATCTTTAAATTTGTTTTTGTTTTTGTTTTGAGAAGGAGTCTCATTCTGTCACCTAGGCCGGATTGCAGTGGCACGATCTTGGCTCACTGCAATCTCTGCCTCCCAGATTCAAGTGATTCTCCTGCCTTTGCCATCTGAGTAGCTAGGACAACAGGCACCTGCCACCGTGCCAGGCTAATTTTTGTATTTTTAGTAGAGACGGCTTCGCCATGTTGACCAGGCTGGTCTCGAACTCCTGACCTCAAGTGATCCAACTGCCTCGGGCTCCCAAAGTGCTAGGATTCTACCATGCCTGGCCCCAGTCTTTAAATGTGTTATTTGTTTTCTTACTGTTGAGTTTTGCAGATTCTTTCTGTAGTCTGGGTCCAAATCTTTTGTTGGATATGGGGTTTGTAAATATTTCCTCCCAGTCTTTTCAGTTTCTTAAAGTGTATCTTGCAAAGCGAAATTGTTAAATTTCAGTGAACTACAACTTGTCGACGTTGTTTTGTGTGGATCACTGAACAAGGCTTTGAAAAGCGTATTCACTGAGCTAACAAGGAAAGAAAGGGAGTTCTAGGCAGAGCAAACAGCACATGCAAAGGCATGGAGGCCTGAAAAAGTGGGCTGGAGTTGGGGAATTCTGAGTACAGTTGACCCTTGAACAATGTAGGGGGTTAGGGAAACTGACCCCTACACAGTCTAAAATCCGTGTATAATATTTGATTCCCCAAAAACTTTACTAACAGTCTACTGTTGACCAGAAACCTTACCGATAACATAAATAGTTGATTAACACATATTTTTATATGTATTATATACTGTATTCTGACAACAAAATAAGCTAGAGAAAAAAAGTTATTAAGACAATCATAAGTGGCCGGGCAGGGTGGCTCATGCTAATATCTTAGGAAGTTGAGTTAAGAGGACCACTTAAGGCCAGAAGTTTGAGACTAGCCTGGGCAGCAAAGCGAGACCCCGTCTTTATAAAAAAATTTTTTTTTAATTAACCGGGCACATTGGCGCATGCGGAGTAGCTAGTCCCGGCTACTTGGGAGACGGAGGTGGAAGGATCACTTGAGCCCAGGAGTTCAAGAGTGCAGTGAGTTATGATTGCACCACTGTACTCCAGCCTGGGCAACCCAGCAAGACCCTGTCTCAAAAAAAGAAAATCCTATGGAAGGGAAAATATATTTACCATTCATTAAGTGGAAGTGGATCACAATAAAGGTCTTCATCCTTGTCATCTTCAGGTTGAGTAGGTTGAGGAAGAGGAGTGGTTGGTTTTTGCTGTCTCTTCTCAGGGATGGCAGAGGCAGAAGAAAATCCACTTATAAGTGAGCCCATGCAGTTCAAATCCCTGTTGTTCAAGAGTCAACTGTAGCTCAATATTGCTGAACTACAATATTGTACACTTAATATTGATACACTACAAAATAGATATACTCCTCAGTACCAATTTTCTGTATTAGTCGATATGCATTGCTATAAAGGAGTATGTGAGACTGGGTAATTTACAAAGAAAAGAGGTTTATTTGGCTCACATTTTGCAGGCTGTACACAAAGCATAGTGTTGGCATCTGCTTCTGGTGAGGGCCTCAGGAAGCTTACAATCATGGCAGAAGGCAAAGGGGAGCCGGCATATCACATGGTGAGAGGGAGCAGGAGAGAGGGCTGTTGGGGGGCAGTCCCCACCTCTTTTTAAAAACCAGATCTTGCATAAACTCAAGAGTGAGAACTCACTCATTAACATGAGGATAACCTCAAGCCATTCATGAGGCTTCTGCCCCCATGACCCAAATACCTCCCCACCAGGGCCCACCTCCAACATTGGAGATCACATTTCAGCATGAGATTTGGAGGGAACACTATGATTATAGTGTGTGCATCCATGTGTGTATCTGTGTATCCCACCGTGTGAGTGGGAGGGGAAGGGAAATGACTGAATCATAGAAGGAACCAGATCGTAGGCTCTTGGGGGCTATGCCAATGAGTGTGGGCCCCTCATCCTATAGGTAAGAGAGCTACCAAGGCGTACAGCAATTGCTTACTTTTATTTTTGTTAACTTTTTTATTCTAAGAATATATATGGCCGGGCACAGTGGCTCATGCCTGTAATCCCAGCACTTTGGGAGGCTGAGGAGGGTGGATCACTTGAGTCCAGAATTTCAAGACCAGCTCAAGCAACATGGTGAAACCCCATCTCTATAGGGCAAAACGCTGGTTAAAAAATTAGCCAGGGGTGGTGGTGTATGGCTGTAGTGCCAGCTACTCTGGAGGCTGAGGTGGGAGGATCACCTGAGCCCGGGAAGTTGAGGCTGTGGTGAGCCAAAATCACACCGCTACACTCCAGCCCAGATGACAGGAGTGAAACTCTTTCCCCAAAAAAATAATAAAAGAAGTATATATAATTTATTGTAGAAAAATATAGATCAACAAAAAATATGATTAAAACGCTATGTAATTCTACCACCCAGAGGGTAGTTACACTGTTACCATTTTGGCTGGTTTTTCTATTCACACACACACACACACGTAATTTTTCTATAAAAATGAGGATCACTCCATATACACTGTTCTGTAATGTGGTATTGTTTTTGCTTAATAAATAATATATGTGACTGGTTTTCCATGCCATTATTCTTTTACTGTATCATTTTTTGTTAAGATCAACTTATTTCCTTTATTATAATTTAATGTAATTTTTCATGCATTCAAATTAAAGCATTACATTACAAATGTAATCTTATGAATTACCATGGACTCCCATATGGCTACAGGATGAGAAAAACCTACTCCCATCATCTCTGTAGGCTAGCATATATTTAGTTCTTATTATGCGCTAGATACTGTTCTTTATGTGCAGTAACTCCTACAGCCATCAAAACAGTTCTCTGAGATAGTGATATTATTATCGTCATGTTACTATGGGGAAAGGCACAGAGAGTTCATCAGCTTATCCAAGGTCACACAGGTGATGAGTGGAAGAAGTAGGGCTGGAAATGTTGGAGATGGACTTGATGATGAAGGCATATGGAGGATGAGGGAGCAGAGGTGATAGCAGTGACTCCTGGGTTTCTGGCTGTTGAGACTGGGGGGCAGGGATGCCCCTGACTGAGATAGGAAAGGCAGACCGAGGAACTAATTTAGGAGAAGGATAAAATCAGGAAGTCTATTTTGGAGGCATTAATGTTAAAGGACCTGTGAGACATGAAAATGGAAATGAACAAATGACTATAGAACAAACAAGTGCATGAATGAATTGATGAATGACAAATCCTCAGTGATATGGTTTGGATCTGTGTCCTCGCCCAAATCTCATGTCAAATTGTCACCCTCAGTGTTGGAGGTTGGCCTGGTGGGAAGTGATTGGATCATGGGGGTGGATTTCCCTGTTGGTCTGTTTTCATAATAGTGAGTGAGTTCTCATGAGATCCAGCTGTTTTAAAAGTGTGCACCACCTCCCCCTTTTGCCTTCTGCCATGAGTAAAAGCTTCCTGAGGCCTCCCCAGAAGCAGGTACCAGCATCATGGTTCCTGTACAGCCTGCAGAACTGTGAGCCAATTAAACCTCTTTTCTTTTTCTTTATAAATTACCTAGTCTCTGGCCTTTCTTTCTTTCTTTCTTTCTTTCTTTCTTTCTTTCTTTCTTTCTTTCTTTCTTTCTTTCTTTCTTTCTTTCCTTCCTTCCTTCCTTCCTTCTTCCTTTCTTTCTTTCGACAAGGTCTTGCTCTGTTGCCCAGGCTGGAATGCAGTAGCACAATCTCGGTTCACTGCAACCTCCACCTCCCGGGTTCAAGCGATTCTCCTGCCTCAGCCTCCTGAGTAGCTGGGACTACAGCCACCTGCCATAACACCTGGCTAATTTCTGTATTTTCAGTAAAGTCTGGGTTTTGCTATGTTAGTCAGGCTGATTTTGAACTCCTCACCTCAGGTAATCCACTCGCCTTGGCCTCCCAAAGTGTTGGGATTACAGGCATGAGCCACCGCACCTGGCCTAGTCTCAGGTGTTTCTTTATAGCAATGTGAGCATGGACTAATCAGGCAAGATTATTCTCAGCACAGCAACAGACAGATCTGGCCCGTCATATTAGGAAACCATAAGCTGAAGTGTAATGATGGGAAGGTTCACAGCTGCTTACAGCAGGCCAGGGCGGAGGGGACGCATAGACACACAGGATAGGGGCAGGTTTTTTTCAGTGATGTTTATCAAGTACCCGGGATCCAGCAGCCGCTCCGTCTGGGAGTGGCTGCTGCTTTCTCTCCTGGGAAGATTCCTTCTGATCTTGGGAGTAGGATTTGGGGTGAAGGCTGTGTCCAGAACTGGGTCCTGCCACCCCAACACCCTGCTGAGAACAAGGCACATTCCTTAGCACTCAGAGTAGGAGAGAGGCGGAGGGATGGGGAGGCTTCAATCCCCTTTCTCGGGAGACAAAGGGCTCTTCATGATTTAATTAAAATGCCCATCAAAACCTCAGAAGATAGGGGTTAGTGGAGATGAAATAAAAATAGTTGGAGTGAACACATTACAATTTCATTTCATTTCAGGGATATCTATGAGGTTCTAATATTAGAGAGAGACTTAATCCATCACTAAATTCCCATCTGGCCTGCCACATTGGGGGCGTTTCTGAAGATGTCCAAATTCTGTGTTGAGAGGCCTCGAGAGTGCTCTGTCCTTTGTTTCTCTGTTTGAGGAGAACCACAGAGTGTGACAGTGTCTGGTATGTGGCAGACACTCAATCAATATGTGCAGAAGGAAGGAGGGAGTTCCTTTTCTACTCCTTTAAGCTTCAGATTTAGAATTTACCTAATCTTGGGGTAAGACAAAGCTCGAGACCTCCACAGAGGTTTCCTTTGCATGGACAACTTTTCCTCCAGATAACACGTGACTCCCTTCCCTGCACTTTCAGTCTTTGCTCACGCATCACCTCCTCACTAAGGCCAGCCTTGCCACCCCTACTTAAAATGACAGTCCTCCTTCCCCCAACCCTCCTGACCCCCGCAACATTGCTGTGCGCATCTCCCCCAGAGCTCAACCTCACACCTCACATCATTTACTTATTATTTGTTCATTGTTTCTCCTCACTAGAATGAAGGCCCCACAAAAGCAGGGATTTTTGTCTGTTTTGCTCATGGATGTATAAGTGCTGTGCATAGTGCTTGCCTCAATAAATATCTGTTGGACAAATGCATTGATTAATAAGGCAGAGAAGAAATTTTTTGTTAATTGCAATTACTATTGCTTTCCAAAGAGAGCAGACCCTGAGGATAATCCTGGGATGGTGGAGCCCACAGATCTGAAGGTGCCTTATCCCCAGGCGCAACTGCCCCACAGGCTCCGGGTGCTCAGGAATAAACCCCAAGTCAGGGAATGAAGTACTCCTCCAGCATCAACCTGAGGGCCAAGGCCCTACCTCCACACCCACTCCCTGACTCGGTGCCCACCAGCCAGGTCCAAACCCACACAAGTTGTTCCCACTCTGGAAATGGTGTGGGAAAAAACCAACATCCAGTGCCAGGTATCAGTGTGATGTACACAAAAGCTGCTTTTTTGCCTTTTGCAGATGCAGAGTGGCTGCCCAGGCTCACGTAGCCAGAAAGCAGGCCCTGGGGAGCGGTCCAGGAAAGTGCTGGACAGTAGTCCTCTGTCTGGAAAATATTAGCCCACAGTCTGATGTCTTCAAAACCTGAGCCAGTCACCCCTTCTCTTTCACTGACAGAAATAAACAGTTCTTGGTCTTGAAATACACAGGACTTTCCCCAATTACTGCTGCTGTTAGCACTGGCTTACTTAGTCTTTCATGGTTTAGAGTCTGTTTTCCTCCGGAAGCAAAAATTTGGCTTGAGCGATATGAAGAGTAATGAAAACATTTTAAAATGCAAAGCTGGGTTCTTTTTCCCAAGGGTAGCTTTTTGGAAATCTCTGGTTTTTCCAGCAACAGCTGAAAACTTGAGGCCTAGTGGATACTCTGTGTTATGAAGTCAGAGAACTCCACAGATGGAAAGAATCAACCTCCTTTCCCTGGATGCCCTTCATTTTAGAGCTGATGACACCAGATGACTGCAGCCCAGAGCATCTAGACACACGCCCCTTCATTTCTTCCTCCTGACGGATAGTCTAGAGACTTTGAAAACACTACAGGTGTTCAGATTCCATTTAAAGACTAGAGCTTGACATTAAATGCAGCCTTCTTATCACAATGTACAGGGGAAAGATGGTCTTTTCACTAAATGGTACTGGAACAATTGGATTTTTATATGAACTACAGTGAACATTGACTCCTACCTCAAATCAAACAGTAAAAGGAATTAAGATGGATCATAGACCTAGATGTGAAAAGTAAAGCAATAAAGCTTCTAGAGGAAAACAGGAGAATATCTTCATGACCTTTGGGTAGGCAAAGATTTCTTAAACAGAACACGAAAAGCACTAACCATGAAGAAGAGATTGCTAAATTGGACCTCATTAAAATTAAAAACCATCCTTCATTAAAACATTTTTAACAAAGTGACCAGGTGTGAGTGCTCACACCTTTAATCCTAGCACTCTGGGAAGCTGAAGCAAGAGGATTGCTTGAGCCTGGGAGTTCGAGACCAACCTGGGCAACACTGTGAGACAACATCTCTACAAAAACAAACAAACAAACAAACAAACAAAACAGTAATAATAATCAAGCATGGTGGTGGATGCCTGTAGTCCCAGCTACTTGGGAGGCTGAGATGGGAGGATCACTTGAGCCCAGGAGGCTGAGGTTGCAGTGAGCTGAGCCAAGATCATGCCACTGCACTCCAGCCTTGGCAACAGAGCAAGACCCTGTCTCCTGTCTTTAAAAAAAAAAAAAAGTGAAAAGGCAAGCTGTGGACTGAAGGAAGATACTTGCCATACTTATATCTAACAAAGCATTTGTGTCCAAAATATATATCAAACCTCTATAAATCAACAAGAAAAAAAAACAAATAATTCAATGTTTAGAAATAGTAGAAAATTCTTACTTCACAAAGGAGAATATCCAAGTAGCCAACAAGCATTTGAAAAGGTGCTCAACATCATTCATCTTCAGGAAAATGCAGATTAAAATCTGCAATGAGATACGACCATGCACCTACCCAAATGGCTATCACTAAAGAATTTGACTGTATCAAGTGTTCTTGAGAATGTGAAGCAACTTTACTAGTGGAGTGTGCTTTGGTACCACTACTTTGGAAAACCGCTTGGCAGTATCTACTAAGACAATAGCACCAAATAAGTGCATAAGTTCACCAGACACAGTGCAACACTAATCATTGTATCCCGGACTGGAAATAACCCAGATACCCATAACAGGAGAATAAGTAACTGAATACATAGTGCTATATTAATAATTATTTCTAATTCTCATTGTAACTCATTCTTCCATGTCATATATTCATGATTATTTATAACAAAATATTGTACAACAGAGGTTGGTGAACTGTGACCCACAGGCCACCCTGTAGCCTACTTATGGTTTGCGTGTTGCTTATTGCTGCATTTGAGCTATGATGGCAGGGTTGAAGAGTTGTGACAGAGACTATGGCTTTCATAACCAAAGGTATTTATTATCTGGTTCTTTGCAGAAATAGTTTGCTGACCTCTGGTATACAGCAATGAAAAAGACAGACTCTTTATTACACGCAAAACCATGGATGGATCTCACAGACATAATGTGAGGTAAAAGAAGCCAAATATGGTTGGGCATGGTGGCTCATGCCTGTCATCCCAGCATTTTGGGAGGCCGAGGCAGGAGAATCACTTAAACGCAGGAGGTGTAGGTTGCAGTGAGCTGAGATCATGCCACTGCACTTCAGCCTGGGAGACAGAGTGAGACTCTGCCTCAAAAAATAAGAAACCAAATACAAAAGAATACAGCCTGTGTGATTCCATTTACACAAAGTTCAAAAACAAGCAAAATTAATCCATGGTGATAGAGGTCAGGACAGTAGTTACAGTAGTGACAGGGAGGTATGAGGAAGGGGCTCAAGGAAGCCTATGCTCTATATCTTGATGGGGGCAGCGGTTCAACAGGAGTATAATTATGTAAAAATCAATCAAGCTGCACAATTAGATTTTGAGCACTGCATGTCACTTCTACCCTAATTTTTGAAAAGGGGAACAATTGCTGGCCTCCAAGCAGGGCCTGCCACATGCAAAGCAGAGTGGTGCAGTTTCCTCCTTCACCTCAGAGATCGGACTCAGTAATAGTAGGTCCATGCCATAGTCCCTTTCTGAATAGAGCATCCCCAGATGGTGGCTTTCCTACCCACAGGCCACCACATATAATACCACTTGACCCCATCAACCTGGCTCCAAATTCCTGGATCCAACTGATAGTGTCAAAGCCAAACTTCCACATCTGGTCCTCAAACTTTAGTCCACTTACAAACCACCTGGGGACTTGCTAGCAACACTGATTCCAGGTCCCTCCTCTCCCAATTCCTAGTTTTTTTGAGTCCTGGGTAGGATCCAGGAAACTGCATTGTCAGCAAGTCCTGCAGGTGATTTTGATGCAGATGGACCAGAGACTACACTGGAGAAATGCTCTGTGCAGGCTGAGGGAGTAGGCATGAGGATGCAAAGGGCAGAAGGCCAGAGGGTGAAATTGTTCTTGACCAGAAAAGGAAGAAGGAGAGAGCTGAGAGGAAGATGTAGCGGAAGAGGAGGTAAGTGAGGTTGAGGGAGAGCAGGTGATGAGGTGGCCTTGATGAAGTCTGGCCATGTGGTGTGTCGTGGAAAACCTGTTTCCTACCTCTCCACCAAAGAGTTGGCAAAATATCTGTTTTTCAGGGGAACCACCCCCAGTATTTCAATGTAGGTTCTTTTCTGTTTCCCTAAGTGTCAGCTGGTCTGAGAAATAAAGGGAAAGAGTACAAAAGAGAGAAATTTTAAAGCTGGGTGTCCAGGGGAGACATCACAGGTCCACAGGTTCCATGATACCCCCCAAGCCACAAAACCAGCAAGTTTTTATTAGTGATTTTCAAAGGGGAAGGAGTGTATGAATAGGGTGTGGGTCACAGAGATCACATGCTTCACAAGGCAATAAAATACCACAAGGCAAATGGGGGCAGAGCGAGATCACAGGACCAGGGTGAAATTAAAATTGCTAATGAAGTCTCAGGCACTTATTGTCATTGATAACATCTTATCAGGAGACAGGGTTTGAGAGCAGACAATTGGTCTGACTAAAATTTACTAGGCAGGAATTTCCTCATCCTAATAGGCCTGGGAGTGCTACGGGAGACTGGGGCTTATTTCATCCCTTATCTGCAACTGTATAAGACAGACATTCCTAAAGCGGCCATTTTAGAGACCTCCCCCTAGGAATGGATTATCTTTCTCAGGGCTGTTCCTTGCTGAGAGCAATAATTCAGCAATATTTCTCCTATTAGCTTATGTAAGAAGAGAATTATGGCTCTGTTCCGCCCGGCTCTCAGGCAGTCAGAACTAATGGTTATCTCCCTTATTCCCTGAACATTGCTGTTATCCTGTTCTTTTATTAAGGTGCCCAGATTTAATAATGTTTAAACACACATGCTTTATGAACAATTTGTGCAGTTAATGCAATCATCACAGGGTCCTGAGGCAACATACATCCTCAACCTACAAAGATGATGGGATTAAGAGATTAAAGTAAAGACAGGCATAGGAAATCACAAGACTATTGAATGGGGAAGTGAAAAATGTCCATGAAATCTTCACAATTTATGTTCAGAGATTGCAGTAAAGACAGGCATAAAAATTATAAAAGTATTAATTTGGGAAACTAATAAATGTCCATGAAATCTTCACAATTTATGTTCTTCTGCCATGGCTTCAGTCAGTCCCTCCATTCAGGGTCCCTGACTTCCCGCAACATCTGTTTCTTATTAACATGCTATGAGGTTGGCATTTGCAGGGTGTGTTGAAGGGCTGAGTCCACCTTTACAGGTGAAAAAAGAGGCTCTCCAGAGAGGTTCTGTTCTGTCACATGTGGATTTGATTACTGCAGAGGAAAATGAGTATCATCCTCCTCCCAGCACTTGAGCTCAGTCATTCCCATCAAACCTTCTGGTTGGTTTTTTGTTTTGTTTTGGTTTTTGGTTTTTGGTTTTTTTGAGATGGAGTCTTACTTTGTTGCCCAGGCTGGAGTGCAACGACTCAACCTTGGCTCACTGCAACCTCCGCCTCTTGAGTTCAAGCCATTCTCCTGCCTCAGCCTCCTGAATAACTGGGATTATAGGCGTGCCACCATGCCTGGCTAATTTTTGTATTTTTAGTAGAGATGGAGTTTCACCATATTGGCCAGGCTGGTCTTGAAATCCTGACCTCATGATCCACCCACCTTGGCCTCCCAAAGTGCCAGGATTACAGGTGTGAGCCACTGCACCTGGCAACCCTCTGACTTTCTTCATTTGGTTCAGGTTTAAAGTTGCCTCAGCCCACATTCATGTACATATATGTGTAGGTGTGTACGTAGATTCCTGAGCAGGCCCCTATGGGAAAGACCAACCAAGCTGGATGATGTGTTGTGAACCAAAGAGTGGGCGTGAGATAAATTACATTAAAGAAATTGATGATGTCTTTTATAGCTTACAGACAAAAAGCAGGTCTTTAGAAACTGATATGCTATAACCTCCAAGGTAGATATTTAAGTTTAAAAAGCAAGGTGTTTTGGTATAATATGATTTCTGAACAATTAGTGGGGGAGGGATGCATCTGTAGGTTTTTATGCATTAACGTCTTAGGAAGAAACACTGAAAACTAGCAGAGTGAGGGCTCCAAGAAGAGAAATTGGGCATGGAAGATAATCGAGCTTGGAAATAAGACAATTCTTTTTAAGGGACAGGGTCTCATTCTGGCTCCTGGCTGGGGGCCTCCTGGTTGGAGGGCAGCGGTGCCATTATAGTTCAGAGAAACCTCAAGCTCCCAGGCTCAACTGATCCTCCCGCCTCAGCCTCCCAAGTAGCTAAGACTACAAGTGTGCACCAGCACACCCAGTTAATTTTTTAAAAGTTTTTGTAGAGATGGGGTCTCACCACATTGCCCTAGTTGGTCTTGAACTCCTGGGCTCAAGCAATCCTCCCGCCTCGGCCTCGCAAAGCACTGAGATCACGGGGCATGAGCCACTGTGCCTGGCCCAATTTTTCTTCTATATTCTTTGATACTGTTTTTTTCCCTACATAAATTTTATGTATTTAAAACATTTTAAATTGAGGAAGGAAAGAAGGAAAAAAGGACACGAGGGAGGGAAGGAAGAAGGAAGCAGAGTATTCCTAGATGGGTATTGGCTCCTGAAAAGCCAGTGCAGGGTTGAGAGCTGTTCCAGTGCATGAAGCAAGCACAGGCCCTGGAGGATACTCTGCTGGCCACCACTGATGCCCGTGGGCAGGAAGCCAAGTTGATTCACCAAGCTGGGGCTCCCTCCTCCATCACTTCATCTATGGACTGTGGTAAGAATGTGTTGTCTTGAAGTCGTGCCCACACCCGGGGTGGAAACGCCGTGGTGTACTAATGTGGAATTTCCAACAGCTTCTCCAGCACAGTACAGTTCAGATGGCCAAGGTTGAAGCAAGAAGGCTGAAGTGTGTTAATATGTGTTAATATGGCCAAGGTTGAAGCAAGAAGGCTGAAGTGTGGAAAGTGCAGAAGGTTGGAAAATCCATGAAGGGCTGTCAAAGGGCCTCCTCCTGGTCACTGTCAGAGCACCAAGACCTGACAGGTAGGATGGCAGTGGCAAAGGCTCTAGGCCCAGACTATCTGGAATCAAATCCTGGCTTTTCTACTTGCAGGCTGTGAGACCCTCCCGAGCATCATTTCCCCTGAAAACCTAACAGAGTCTACTACATAGGGCTGTGGTGAGAATGAAGTGCATTGATGTATACAATGTTTAAGCAGTGCCTGGCAGAACAAATACACAGCACATGTTAGCCGTTCAGGCTATTGCATCTTATCTGAATTCTAATAGTTCCTTGTAGAGCAGGTTACTTTGATACGCCGAAGATTAGGTAAATAGACTTCATAAGAGGCACCCAATGGAGTCTCTGCTACCAAGCCCAGGGTTTGACCCATGACATCAGCATTTCTCAAACCCTATTTGAGAACCCTTAGTACCCCACCAAAATTTTAATAAATACTCCTCCAAAACAGGGTTTTGTGACCAGTAAGTTTGGATAATACTGGTTTAAGTGAAATTAAGCAGGTTATTTACTGCAGAACTTATCAGAACCTTTACAGTGCTAATGCATGTGTGGCTCTTAGATGGAGTAGTATTTCCCAAGTCATTTGACCATTAAATAATTTTCTTTTCATAGTACATTATTAACACCTAGAAGAACATTAGGGGTGCATGGAAAATAATTTTGGAGGTGCTGTGTTACTATATAGGACAGGCATGGTTAGAGGAAATCATCTGTTTTCAGGCCAGTCTCCATCAAAGAGAAAGTCTTCAAACTAGACCGTGGAACACACTTGGGCGTGGTGGTTAAGAGGGAGATAATGCGTTGTGGAAAGAACACGAGTACAAAGACTGGGATCTGAATTCAAATTCTGATTCCTCCAACCAGGGTAAGGCATTTGCTCTTGCAGAACCTCAGTTTCCTCATCTATTGATTGGCAGACTAGCATCTACTTCATTTTGTTGATTTAAGATTTAAATGTCAGTAACTCCAAAGTGATTGCCACGTGATAGTTTTGCAGGGTCAGTTTCCTTTTTGTATCAGTTAGGATGTTTTCAGTGGCAAATAGTAGACTGCCAAACTTAAATTGGCTCAAACAAAAAAAAAAAAAAAAATGGGGGGAGGGGAATTTATCAATGGAAGCAAACGTCCAGGTGGGAGTTTATCAGAGTTTGTGATGTCCTTAGAGCAGATGGGAATTCTCACCACCAGGGAACTTAATGCCCAGCCCTGGAAAAATTCTAGACTGATCAGTGCATATAGATGATCTACAAGTGCCTTGATCCCTAGGTGTGCACACATATCCACCAAGAACAAGTCGTTTGCACTTTTGCAGATCATCTTAGTTTCCCCTTTTTCAAAAGGATTATTGTATCGGGGGGCCACGATGAAGCAGTCAGTCTCAAGCCATGTGGGCAGGCAGCCCCGACAGCTATGAGAATTTTTAGAAGGCGTTTACAAAAGCATAGCCCAAAAGCCTACAGTTTTACTAATAGAAACTGCTGAAAGGAAAGCCTACAAAATCTCTTTGACTTGTAGAGATATTTTTAAAACTGAAGTAATTAATTATTGCACAGAGCATGGGCAATAAGAAACAAAAAGTTTAAGAAGCAAAACCATGGATGTACTGTAGCAGAATAATAGCAGCTGCCACCGATGGAAACACTGTTAGAGTTCCATGTAAAACACATAGAATTTTGACTTTTCTATTAAAGCACAATTTTAAGTGTTTGTATTAAGCTGCATTAGTTGTATGTATGCTGCTCAGTGGATTTTTTTTTTTTTTCAGTTTTTATTTCTTTTTTTCAGTCAGGTCTCACTCTCTTACCCAGGCTGGAGTACAGTGGCACAATCTCGGCTCACTGCAGCCTTGACCTCCCAAATTCAGGTGATCCTCCCACCTCAGGCTCCCGAGCAGCTGGGAATACAGGCGTGCACCACCACACCAACTAATTTTTGTATTTTTTGTAGAGGTGAGGTTTTGCTGTGTTTCCCAGGCTGGACTTGAACTCCTGGCCTCACCTTAGTCTTCCAAAGTGCTGCGATAACAGGCGTAAGCCTCCGCACCAGGCCGGCTCATTGAATTTTTACACACATATACATCTGTACCCACCACTCAGATCAAGATATAACACATCTCCAGCTCCCCTTCATGAATGCACCAGGCTTCTTGATGAAGGTTTCTTCATGCTCTTTCCTTGTCCATCCCTTGCTTCAGGAACCAGTACTCTGACTCATTTTGCCTGTTCTTGAACTTCATAAAATTGGAATCCCATAGAATGTACTCTTGTGTCTGGCTTTCTTAGCTTATTGTTATAGCCAAGAGAGGTACCATACTGCTGAATGTATTATTTATTTCTTCTTTTTCATTGCTTTGTAAATTTATCTGATAGACATTAGGGTTTTGCAGACATTTTGTTGCTACCTGTTATCATAATATCAACAAAATACTTATGCTAACATCTAATTTTGTGGTAAACTACTGAATAATTTTCTTCTGAGTTTGAAAACAAGAGAAAAATATCTACTTCTGGCTGGGTGCAGGTGGCTCATGCCTGTAATCCCAGCACTTCAAGAGGTTGAGACAGGTGGATTGCTTGAGCCCAGGAGTTCAAGATCAGCCTAGACAACAGCAAAACTCTGTCTCTGCAAAATAAATAAATAAAATAAAAATTAGCCAGGTGTGTGGGAGTGCACCTGTAGTCCCAGCTACTCAGAAGACTGAGGTGGGAGAATCACTCTCGCCTGCAGTGAGACACACTCGTGGCTCTGCACTCCAGCCTGGTGACAGAGCAAGACTCTGTCTCAAAAAAAAAAAAAAAACAAACAAACAAACAAAAAAAAAACATCTCACTATCAGCATTTCTATTCAACACTTTACTAAGAGACCTGAGTTCTGGCCATTACCCCTGCCTCTAACTACCTAGGGACCTTGAATAAGTCAATTAACCACTCTGCTTCTTAGTTTCATCACCTTTGAAAATAACTAGATCATGCTTAAGATCCCTTCTGCATATCTAAGTTCCAAGTAAATGTGCCTTTTTTAAAAAAAGTGATATCACAACATGCATGAATCTTGAAAACATTATGCTAAGTGAAATAAGCCAGACACAAAAGGACTCTTTCCACTTACATAAAGTATCTAGCATAGTCAAATACACAGAGACAAGCTAGATCAACTAGAAGGAAAAAAGAGAGAAGACTCAAATAACTAAAATGAGAAATGAAATGTTAGTACTGATTTTACAGAAATCAAAAGAATTATGACAGTGCTTTGAACAATTGTAAACCAACAAATTGGATAACCTAGATGAAATGGACAAATTCCAAGAAACACATGCTACCAAGACTGAATCACGAAGAAATCAGAAAATCTAAATAGACCTATAGTTTTAATAAGGAGATGGAATAAGACCAAACGATTGAAGGAGAATTAACACCAATCCTTCTCCAACTCTTCCAAAAAATTGAAGAGAAGGAAACACTTCCTAACTTATTTCATGAAGCCCTAATAACACAGACACAGGCACTACAAGAAAACTGCAGACCAATACCCCGATGAATATTGATGTAAAAGTTCTTAATGACATATTAGCAAACTGGATATAACATCATATTTAAAAGATTATGTTGAAAGAATGAGCCAGAGTAATTAGCCAAGAAAAAGAAATTAAAGGTATCTAAATTGGAAAGTAAAAAGTAAAATTATCTGTTCTCAAATGACATAATCGTGTATGTAATACACGATTACATACACGATTTAGGTATGTAATAACCCTAAAGAGTCCACAAAAAAAACTATTAGAATTAACAAAGGATTCGGCAAAATTCCAGGATACAAAATAACACAGAAAAATCAGTTGCATTTCTATACACTAAAAATGAACAATTGGAAAAGAAAATTAAGAAAACAATTCCATTTACAATAGCACCAAAAAGAATAAAATACTTAGGAATTAATTGAGCGAGTGAAAGGCTTATACACTGAAAACTATCAAATATAGCTGAAAAATTAAAGAAGACACGATTAAATGAAAAGACATTCAGTGTCTTTTCACTGGATTGGAAGACTAATGCTGTTAAGATGTCAATACTACCCAAAGTGATCTACAGATTCAATGCAATTCCTATCGAACTCCCAAATGATATTTTTTGTAGAAATAGAAAATTTATTCTAAAATTCATATTAAATCCCAAAGGACCCTGAATAGTCAAAACAACCTTGAAAGAGCAGAACAAAGTTGCAGGTTTCACAGACATTTTTTCCACCACTGTGCGACCTTGGGCAAGTTACTGAACCTCTCTGTTCCCAAGTTTCCTCATCTGTAGATGAGGATAACAACATCACCCACATCATAGGGCTTTTATGAATATCAGATGAGTAAATGTATGGGAAATGCCTGGAACACAGGCTGGAGCATAGTAAGTACTATATACAGAATAGCTGCTTTTATTAATTTTTTATTAATGTTACTCCCTGGATGGCTGGGGAAGCCTAGAGAATTTCTGCAGAGATATCTGGCTCCCTTGTAGGTGGTTTAGCCAAGTGATACCCATTTCTGAGAGGCGTATTTTTTCTAGAGTCAAGTCAAGACTTAGAGCCAATGCCAAGAAAGAAAATTAGCCAGAGAGCTGAATCACTTGCCTCACCCGGACAGGGAAAACCCCACATCTGCTATGCTCAGAATTGCACAGGGTGCCTCAGAATGCACTAGTTTAATAAACTGGGGAAATTGGGGAGCTTGTTTCCTGTCCTTTGACTTGACATTGGCAGCAAGGGGACAGCCCCAGCCCTTGCTTCCCAAAGCCAACTCATGCCCTTCCGTTGACCATAGAACAGCACACTGTCCTAGAGACAAGACTGTTACTCACCACCCCTGCCATGCACCTGGCACCCTAAGAAGGAACCTGTGCCTTCCAAAAGACACACATCTAAAAAGAATCAATCACTGAGCTGTCTCCGCAAGGGGAAACTTTCTCATTAAGAAGGCTAGAAGCAGGAGATGGAATGTCTGCATTTAATTCTGTACCCTTTCCTTGTGAGAAGCATTGGCTGTCAATCCAGAGAAGCTGGAATCTTCCCTGGGAATCGCCGACAAGAGTGATAGGGGTCACTGTGATTCTAAACATTCCCTACAGGCATTTGCAATGCAGTTCTTGCAGCTGATTGCAAAAGTACCAGAAGAGAGAAGGCAAGAAAACAAGGTAATTGAATTCCCCGGCAAATGTGAATCAAGAAAAGTTGCCTTTGTATACAAGGTTAAACACTGGAACTGGGCCAGTTTGTCAGCTGGTTCAGGAGGGCAAGCAAGTCCGGGGCCAGGACATTTGCCTTTGAGCACAGGCCACTCGTACAGGTCTGGCTGTTTGCCACCATTCCAGCAGGACAATATTCCAGGTGGAAATGCCAAAATGTGCACACTGGGAATTTCCAACAGTTGAAGCTCCTTTTCAGGGCGTGAAGTCAGCGCTAGTCCTTGTATCAACCCTAGCCAAGATCACCCTGGTTTTTTTACTTTCTCTTTTGAGACCAGCACATAGAGGTAAATACAGTATTGAGCAACTGGTGGATATAGAAGGCATGGGGGTTTTCTGGTGGCTGACTCAACCTGGCTTGTTTGTGTTACCTGTATCAGTTGTGACTCTAAAATCCATCTTTCTGAAACTCAAGTCATTGTGAGCAACCACTTCTCATCCCTGAGCCAGAGTCAAAAATAAATGTGACATGGGATCAGGCATTGATGTGGGAGCTTAATTATAAATTGACTACTCTCCCAAGAAGAAACATCACTGATTCGAGCTTTCATGATTTCATGGCAAGACCCAAACCATTTTTGCTTCTGCAAAACCACGAAGACGTCTCTGAACAAGTTACCCCAAGTCTCTTACATGAGGATCTATGAAATTCAATTTTCCAGAAATGTAATGCCAAGTGAATGTTGGCCTTTCCAAACAAAAATGCTGCTTGTCAACAAGCAAACGAACAAAATGCTGATACTGCTACTTATTCTTCTTGTTATTATTCTTCCTTGAAAATCAGGTGATTAAATTTATATGGTCCACTATTTCTCTTTTTGCCTTGAGTGCTAGGAAGCTCAGAGTCAAATTTCATGCTCAAACTATTTATCTACATTCCTGATAGAATATTTCCCACTTTGCCATTATGGGGCTTCCAGTCTCTTTTTAAATGCTTCATTTTCACCATATTTTAAGTTGTAAAACCCCTCATGTCCTTTTTAAAGAGGCAGAATAAAATTAATTACTTAACAACTGGTTTAATTACTTAAACCTGACTTCGGGTTAAGCTCCAACCATGCTAGTTAAAATAGAAGTGGGCACCTAATGCTCCTGAGACCTTGGTAACAGCTATTGTTCAGAAAGAATTGGCTCTGGGTAGGTTTTGGGTTACTGATTTGAACCTGTTTTCTTGGAACTGATTTGAGTTGATTGGTGAGGTTGAGGGACGGTCACTTCCTACACTCCTTTATTTGAAAGGATCATGTTTTTGCATTATAGCCAGGGAGGCAGACAGGTGCAGTGACTTAAAATAATCTTCCCTGTTCTCAGCAAAGCACTTCACACAGCTACACACATCCATGTTCTTATGTTTCAGTCAAATTGTTACAATAAATACCAGCCCTGCAAAAATCTCAGCAGAACAAAAGGTCCCCAAGTCCTGGGAATTAAAAGAGATCCACTTATTAGAACAACTGATCTCCTGCTTTGTTAGTTAACAAAGCAGCAGAACAGTTATAATATTTGTATTGCACTCAGGATTGGTTAAAACAGGTTTACACCTGGTTTATGAAATAAGTAAACACGGGTTGTGTTCACAATGTTATATCAGGGCCCACTATTTGCAAAATCAATCAATTGCAATCTATTCAGCTGGAACCCTGGATTAGTTGGAATTGTGCAAGTTGCTGGTACCAAAATGGAGTCACTTATGTCAAAACTCTAACAAAATGGAGTCAGAGAGCATGAAAGAAGGAGCTCTCATATGCATATCTGTACCATCTTATCACAAGAAATTCCTACACATTCCACATGCCCCACTTGTCCCACATAGCATACATGCACTGCATGTACCCTATAACAGCTTATCAGAAGAACTTTCTCAATATTGCAGTATTTTAGGTAAGCCGCCTACACCAGGACACTTAACTGGCAATGGCTGTCTCCACCAATGAACAAATGCCAACTCTTGTCATGAGCTTCTGTGATCTATGGACTTTGTTTCAAAGCAATTTATGTAGACTTCTTTTTGTCTTTAAAAGACTCTCCTTTGCCCCAACACTCCTGGATATGTTTATGATCAATCATAGCCCACATATCCTGAGCTTGCAAACCCCTCAGCATTCCCAAATAAACACATTTGTTGTGGAGAGCCTACCCCTTTGAGTTTATTTTTAGGTTTATATACAATGATGTCAAAAGTGGAATCCAAAGCAAGCTTCACTTCAGACAGATTGGTGGCCCCCGGGACTATGTGCTGTATCCACCAAGTCACTTGTACTCCCCACTTCCATGAGTTGTCCCTTTGCTCTGGTCAGTCTCCAATTGAATTTTGGTTGCTCCTGAATTTTGGTTGACTTTATTCAACATCTGGTTCTATAAAAGCCTAAAGGTCATCATCCTTCTGGTTTGACAATTTTGGTGAGTTAGATTTTTCTTATTTCTGAACATCTTCCAAGGGCAAAATAACATAATCATGGGCACAGGCCAACACTGTTTTGGCTTTCTATCTACCAGGGCATACAGCTTATTAGGCCTGCCTCTGCAGGTGCCCAATCAAAAGGTTGGCAGCCCCCAAGAAAATGGCTGGACAGAAATGTAGATTGCACTACATTTGTGGTGAGTATATTTATAAAATTTTTCCTTTTGCTCTTGGGAAATTAATAAGAAATAGAATGGAATTCCCAAATTTTAAAGCTTGAAGAGATAGTCCTTCTTTAGGGACTCCAGCTGACTACATGTTCAAACATTGTGGCCCATTATCATGCACATTTTTAAACCAATGGGCAAATTACAGCAAAGATAATTTTAAAATATAATGGCCATTATCTAGAATGTTCCATATGAACAGCACCACACTTTAGGAAGTGTATTTAAAAATTAGAGCATCCAAATTAGGCTACCCAGAGATGTCTATTGATGTGCAGAAGCTTCTAAGAAGATTTCAAAATTTTTTTATTGTCTTTTAAAAAAGACTTTTTACAGAGAGCAAATAAAAATTTAAGTGACTAATTGAAAAAAAAAAAAAACAAAGGATACAAAAGAGTATAGTGGCTAACATTAGAGATTCCCTTAGCAGACCCCTCATAGGAACATGCAGGCCCTGCTCCACAACACAGAAATAAAGGAAAAGAGTTCCTTCAAGGGAAATTCCAGCTTTGTCAAAAAATCTTCCTTTAGCAAGATTTTTAAAAGCTGAAATCAGAGCAAAGTTAAAATTATCTAAACCCACCATAAATTCCTTTTCTCTGTAAATTCCTTTGATTCAGGAGAAAAGCATTTACAAGAACTTGTTTAAATTATCTGTGCATTTGAAGCATTATAAGAACTTCTTGTTTGGCCTTCTCTCTTAAGCTAAAAAGGAACTATGTATAATCATGGGTCATTTAATGGCAGGGATATTGTATTCATCTGTTCTCACACTGCTAACATATACCTCAGCCTGGGTAATTTATAAAGAAAAAGAGATTTAATGAACTCACAGTTCCACATGGCTGGGGAGGCCTCACAATCATGGCAGAAAGTGAAGGAGGAGCAAAGGCACATCTTACATGGCAGCAGGCAAGAGAGCACGTGCAGGGGAACTGCCCTTTATAAAACCATCAGATCTTGTGACACTTATTCACTATAAGGAGAACAGCATGGAAAAAACCTACCCCCATGATTCAGTTAACCCCCATTGGTTTTCTCCCACAACATGTGGGGATTATGGGAGCTACAATTCAACATGGGACTTGGGTGGGGACACAGCCAAACCATATCAGATATGTTCTGAGAAATGCATCATGAAGTGATTTCATCATTGTGCGAATATCATTGAGTGTACTTACATAAACCTAGATGGTATAGCCTACAGCATACCTTGGCTATATGGTACAGCCTATTGCTCCTAGGCTACTAACCTGTACAGCATGTGACTGTACTGAATACTGTAAGTAACTGTAAACACAGTGGTAAGCATTTGCATATCTAAACATAGAAAAGGCACAGTAAAAAAATACAGTATAAAAGATTTTTTTCAAAGGTATACCTGTAGAGGGCATGTACCATGAATGGAGCTTGCAGGACTGGAAGTTGCTCTCGGTGAATCAGTAAGTGAGTGGTGAGTGAAGATGAACTCCTAGGACATTATTGTACACTACTGTAGATTTACTGTACATTTAGATGACAGGAATTTAGATGACATTTACTGTACATTTAGATGACATCATTTAGATGACAGGAATTCCTTTTTACTGTACATTTAGATGACAGGAATTTAAAATTCCTTTCTTCAATAATAAATTCACCGTGGCTTACTATAACTTTTTTACTTTATAAACTTTTTAATTTTTAAAAAACTTTTTGACTCATAATAACACAGCTTAAAACACAAATACATTGCACAGCTACACAAAAATATTTTGTCTCTATTCTCATAAACTTTTGTCTATTAAAATTTTTTTTTTTTTTTTACTTTTTAAACTGTTTTGTTAGAAACTAAGGCACAAACACACATTAGCTTAAGCCTACACATTGTCAGGATCATCAACATCACAACTGTCTTCCATCTCCACATCTTGTCCCACTGGAAGGTCTTTGGGGGAACAACGCACATGGAGCTGTCATCTCCTATGATAACATGCCTTCCTCTGGAATACCTCCTAAAGGACCTGCCTGAGGCTATTTTACAGTTAACAAAAAAAAAATAAGTACAAGGAGTATACTCTGAAATAACAATAAAAAGTATATTGTCATATTAACATAGTCAATAAAAATGACAGTTATTTGTTTATGTATGTATAGGAAATACACAAACCAGTAACACAGTCATTGTATTATCATTATCAAGTATTATATACCTTACATAACTGTACGTGAGATATTTGTGTACAACTGCAGTACGGTAGGTTTGTCTACACCAGCATCACCACAAACATGAGTAATGTATTGCACTTGGATGCCAATATGGCTATGACCACGCCCAGACCTGCAACACTGCAGGTATTAAGACCGGAGGTGTCTCATTACTGATCCAAGTCCATTTGCGTGAAAACAGACGGGGAGCTGCCAGGAGTACAAATGTAGGATTTCAAGTGCCCAGCCAAGTCATTGGCTCCCAGAATACATAATGAAAACCAACAACAAACAAATGGAAACAGCTCAGAAACAAAGCAAAGCGCTATTGGAAAAGCAGCACCAGTGCTTTTGTGAGATTCAGAGGTATAATCCCTGCCACATCCAAAAAGAAGCAATAGGAACAATTACGTAAGATTCTTTAGGGCAAGGACTGAGATAGAGCAGGAACCCCTCATAGGAGCCTGCAGGCCCCTCCCTGCAACATGGAAATAAAGGAAAGGAGTTTCTTCAAGGGAAACTCCAGGCACCTAGCTAGACCTGAGAAGCAAATGAGCGACCTGATCATTAACAAGGTAATAGTAGCTTAAAACGATAGCCGAGGAAGTTAGAGTCACAAGATGTTCCCTATAGAACATTGTATTTATCCCTGTACCCCTAATGATAACGTCTTAACATATGTTTCTCTGAGTTGTTTTTCAGATACCTGGACCCCCACCAAATGGATTCACTAGTACATAGGCCTCAGATAAGGGGTACTGCAGATTGAAATCTGACCACTCCTCTTTCTTCTGAGGTTCTTCCTGAGGGACCTGGAGGAAATCATACCCACAAACCAGAGCTCACATTCTTTTCTACTGGCCTCAAATTTTTAGACAAAGCTTTGCTTCCTTAACCAGTTGCAAATCAGAAAATCTTTGAATCTACCTATGACCTATAAGCCTCTGCTTTGAGACGTCCCCCCTTTTTAGGTCAAACCAATAGATAGCCTCCGTGTATTGATATGTAGCCATGCCTATAACCTCTGCCTCCCTGCCTTAAAAAACCTTCACAAGCCATCAGGGAAGCTAGGTCTTAAGCATGAGCTGCTGGATTCTCCTTGCTGGGCACTCCCAAATAAACATCCTCCTTTCTCCCACTGCAAACCTTGGTGTAGATGTTTGGACTTACTGTGCCAGGTGAGCGGTCAGTGGATCCCAGGTGGATTCAGTAGCAATTAGCTGGCAACTACAAAGGGGTGAAAGTCCCAACCGGTGGCCTTGCCCATGGCACACCAGCCCCTGGCTGCAGCCACCCTCAACCCTGTCCAGCAGTTAGCTGAATTACTTTGCTCAGGGATGGATCCATGCATTTTACACTTGACCAGGTGTCACGGGCCATGGCACTTTTACTTTTGTAGCATTAAAAATAAGGCACTGGGCTTGGAAGATGTCCTTGGTAAGGAGTAGGTTCGTGGACAATAGCCCCAAGGTATTTTTTTCTTTGGACTCTAGGTTCTGCTTTGGCAGGACATCTGGCTTTGCTTTTGGCAAGGCCCTCGGCTCTGCTTTCTTAGAGTATTTGGTTTGATTGGGGATACTCACTAGAGAACTGAAGGGATCCAGACCTTGAGAGACCACATTTCGTTTTGACTTGCTGAAAACAGATTTGCTTGAAACTCTATCTGAAGCCTGGCTGAGGCCGCAAGGTTTTCATCACCTACAGTTTTGTCATCTAAAATGGGAAACACAAGCTCTACTCTACCTTGCAGCCCATTAGGGTGTATTCTGCAGAAATGGGCCATTTTTAGTTTTCAGCCCATGAAAAAGAAAAAGGTGTTTTTTTTTGTTTGTTTTTTGTTTTTTTTTTTTTTAATTGTAGTACTTCTTGGCTGCAATATTCTTTAGACTCTGGAGGAAAATGACCTGAAAAGGGGTCCTTTAAATTGGACTCCTAAAGTCGAAAAATAATTTTAGAGATCTCTTTTTCTAAACAGTTGATGGGAAAATCAAATTTTAAAAAGGAACAATAGTGTCATGGCTAGCCTTAAGAATTCTCTTGACTAAATTAAAGAACAAAAATATAACCTAAAACAAAGTTAAAAAATCTTTGCAAGCGAAAAACTACATGATTTAGAACTTCTCCAGGAATAACAGCAAAGACTGTTCCATACTGTAGTCCAGTAACTAAAGTTATGCCATTTCACTACAGCAGCTTGGGTTCGATTCCTAGTCAGGGAACTGAAACCACCTTTGCAAAAATTATATCAATGAGAAAATTACGACAGTGAAAGAGATCTGATCTAACCCACCCTCCTCTTTCATTTCCTTTAATCATTCCTGGGCTTAGGCCTAGCTAACTTGGGAAGACATTTAGGTTATAGGCCTTCCCCAGAGTTCAACACCTTTGTAAAGCTAATAAGAGACCCTCAGGCTTGGAGGAGGAAAGAAGCCCAAATTCTGCTAAGGTATAGACACAAATGATTGCCAGCCATTATTCGGGGGCCCTGCAAATAACATCACTATTGTAGAATCTAAGATTGGCCTTTTTATATATCTTTTCAGGATTTTTGCATGTCTACTATCCATGGCTCCACCTAGATCTGCCAACCCCATTCCTGTGGCCCCACCCAGAAGCAACTCAGCTCAAAAGCCTTTGAAAATCCCCTAACCTACTAGCCTGAGATGGGATTGATTTGAGCGCTAATTCAATCTCCTGCATCGCATGGCCAGCCTCATGTCAATTACACTCTTTCTTTGCTGTAATGCTGTGGTCTTTATTTGTGCAGTGGGCAGGAAGAACCCAATGGGAAATTACAGAACAAGTCCTTTTTGATTTGATATTCATGTGACTTTTGCACCTTATTGATTCTTTTCCTTTCCAGGAACCACTTTTGATTTCCTGCCCTCTTCCATCTTAGAGGCATATGGGCTTTGGGGTCTTCGTGTATAGATTCTTAGCTAAGATTCTAGAGAATACGGCCAAACAGATATGTGACCTGTACTCCATTTGTAGCTAACAAAACTTGTCTTTCTTTGAGCTGTCTTGAGTGTGATTCTGGATCTTGTGAGCACTGATTTTCACCTCTTTGCAGACTTCATGCATCCTTTGGTTAAGTCATGTTAAAAGAAAAACTTGAGCCAAATTAAATTTAAAGGAGTTTAATTGAGCAATGAATGATTCACAAATTGGGCAGCCCCCAGAATCACAGCAGATTTAAAGAGACTCCAGGGATACGTCACAGTCAGAACAAATATATAGACCAAAAAAAGGGAAGTGACATACAGAAATTGGGAATGAGCTACAGAAACAGCTGGATTGGTTACAGGTTGGCGTTTACCTTATTTGAACACAGTTTGAACACTTGAGTGGTTGAAGTATGGCTGTTGGGATTGGCCAAGACTCAGCTATTGTTACAGGTGCATATTCCTAAGTTAGGTTTTCAATCTTGTCTGCCTATTAAACTAGGTTACAGTTCACCCACAAGGACTCAAATTGAGAAAGACTCCGTACTTCTCTATTTTTTTCAAAAACTGGAAATATCAGTGATTCATCCCCTAAAATCTGGTAATAAGAGATTTGAAATATTTTTAAAAGAGCTCTATAATCAAAAGTCAACATAATTAAAACAGAATTTAGGCTATTTGTGTGTGTGTGTGTGTGTGTGTGTGTTTCTCCTTCAACTAAATTCATTTCATCTTGAACTTCTGCTAGCCTTATGCACTCCCTCTGTCTGTTTCTCCATTCACTTCCTTCCTATTGGCCCCTCCTTCCTCTTACCATCCTTGATGCCACATGAGAGGACCAGAAAAACATGTTCTAACAGCCTGGGATCCCTTAAGGAAAAAAGAAAAGATGCCATGAACTACTCTTTTGAGAGGAACCTCTGTTTTTCCTCAGGGAATCCCAAGAGTTGTAAATGTACAGAGGACTCCCAGACCTAAAATTCTGTTCTCTTTTGTATTCCGTTACCTTATCTCTTGGTTTTTGAGGTACCAGAAATTACTCTATACTATGAAAAAATTTCCCTTATAAGATCATGTGGTAAATTCCTGTGATTTTGTGTTGTTCGATATCCATTTTTAGTTTCCCTTTAGCACAGCCCACACTCCTTCTTAAAGGAGAATAGATTCTTGCTCTCTCTGTCTTTTGAGACACCGTTGGCTACCTTGTTTCCACTGGGGCCCCATGTGGGACAAATGAATTTTCATTTGTTCCATTTACAGTGGCATAAATTGAATCCAGCTATCCTTTTAAGTTTAGCCAGTCTCATGGCTAGAGTTTTAAAATCAAGACTGTAGTGTCTTTGTTTATGCCTGTTCGGATCTTTATTATGAGCATGTGTATGACCTTGTATGTCGTCTATGATACCAAATTGGCTTGTAAATAAAGGAGTACTTCGAAATTAAATAAATAAGTCCAAATACTTTTCAGGTTCCCATTATTTTAATAATCTTTAGTAAATAAAGATAGTTTCGAAATTGTCGATAAAACAAAACAGAAGTGTTTTCAGAATTTAATGTAGACATTTCTGCCCAGATCTATTGATCAGATACTGTCTCTGCAAGATGTTTTAAGGTCATAAAACTATTGCTTCTGTATATGTTCTCACTCATAGGTGGGAACTGAACAATGAGAACACTTGGACACAGGGTGGGAAATATCACACACTGGGGCCTGTGGTGGGGTGGGGGAGGGGAGGGATAGCATTAGGAGATATACCTAATGTAAATGACGAGTTAATGGGTGCAGCACACCAACACGGCACATGTATACATACGTAACAAACCTGCACGTTGTGCACATGTACCCTAGAACTTAAAGTATAATAAAAAATAATAATAATAATTAAAAAATAAAAAAACTATTGCTTCTGCAGTCCCTTTGATACTTGCTTAACTTGTCTACAAACTTATGTCTTTAGATTTGAGCCTTCGGCCCATGATGAGGCCTAGATCCAGGAAAAGTCCTTTGTCCTGGGGTCTACATCTGAAACATAATTAAAATTGCTTACTTCCTGGGCTTTTCACTGAAAATAAGGATTATTAAGAATTAACATTGTAATTAATATATGCAGTGAATACTACTAGATATGAGAAAAGCAATTCTATAGGCAAAGGACATTTTTTAAAAAAAGGACGTGAGGGGTGTTTTGTTTTGTTTTGTTTTGTTTTTTGAGACAAGGTCTCACTCTGTCAGTAAGCCTGGAGTCCAGTGGCGCAATCATGGCTCACTGCAGCCTCAGCCTCCTGGGTTCAAGTGATCCTCCCACTTCAGCCTCCCAAGTAGCTGGGACCACAGGTGTGTACCACCATGCCCAGCTACTTTTTAAATTTCTTCATAGAGATGGGGGTCTCACTATATTTCCCAGGCTGGTCTTGAACTCCTGAGCTCAAGGGATCCTCCCGCCTCAGCCTCCCAAAGTGCTGGGATTACAGGCGTGAGCCACTCCACCGGGCTATATGATGTGTTTTTGATTTGGTTATAAAAAGTGTAGGAATGTGGTTTTTGTTAAAGGGAAAGTAAAATGGAAAGAAAGTTTAAGAGAGAGAATAAGTTTTCTTTTACATGAGATACAACTTTGTGTGGTCAAAATGACGACAGAGAAAAGAAAGTAAATTTTTGTCCTAAGGTAAAATGATAGGACAAAACTGAAGGTTTAAACAAGTTGTAGAAAAAGATTTATGAACGATTAGTCATGTGAAAAGAATTTTGTGTATGATCAAGTTGACTAAAATTAAAAGGGGATTATTTAGTTTTTTCAAAAATTAAACATTAGTATGAAAAGCACACTAACGCAGGGTCAGAGTCTGGGCCTCTGTGTCAGAATGGCAGAGTTTTCTTGGAGCACTGAACTTCTCTTTAACAAAAAATTATAAAAGGTTGTAAACGGGTAATAAAAATCTGATCTTGTTTGGTCAAAATTAACTGAGATTGGATGGATTTGTTTGTAAGATTTTATTAAAATTATCTTTAGCATTAATAATATGCTAATGAAAGGTAAAACTTGACTTTCTCTTTTAATAAGATTTTCATGTAATATTAATAAGACATAATAACAGATTATGTTTACCCTTAGAATAAGCTCCAAAAATAAAAGAGGCAAAAGAGAAAGACATTCAGCTGGCATTCTGCTGTCTTTGTTAGGTCTTATGATTATTTGGAAAACTGAGTCTCCTCCTTATGAAAGAGTAAATTTTGCTTTTCAAAATCCTTGAATTATCACTTTGGTTAAGTGAATGACTATTGCTTTACAGTTACCTGTGATCCTATTTTGCGATATCAAGTGTTTTAAACCTCTAATATCTGACAAACATTCCAAAATTAAATTTCAAATTCTCGATTCAGTCTTTTTGACCTCAAATTAATTTTTTGATATCAGGACTCTTGGAAGTCCAGGAAAGACATATTGGGCTTATTTGGTATGTTAAAATCATACAGGAAACATTGTGAAGCATAAAATGGTATTAAACTTTGGGATGTATTTGCAGAAATGTGTTATTAACATGTGTTCCAAAATTATATGAGATTCTTAAAATTCTGATGCCTTAATATATGTTATCAGCAATAATTATAATTATTATGTTAAATTGTTGTATGTCACAGTCTCTTGTCAATTGCATCTTTAATCATAGCTTTTTCATGACTTTTGCTATCTATAACTTCTCAAAAAGTGATTTCTTCTTTGTAGAAGTTCATGGAAAGGACTCTAACAAATACTCTTGAATACAGGTTTCTGATAACTTTGGAGATGGTACCATTGACTAGGAAAAAACGAAAACAAAACCAAACAAATGAAAAACCTCCAGAACTCTAATTAAAAAGCTGATGTATTCATGAGGATTGCTAGCTCAACAACAAACAGAACAAGAGTTAATTACATGGAGCTAAACGAATAGATAACTGGAACCATTTTTTTACTTTGTTGTTTGAAACATCGCTGATTATTTTTGTTTTATTTTCCTGAGTCAAGAAAACTTTTTCTTTTGAGCTATTTGTAGCTTTGAACAATTGATTAAAGTAAACTCCTGTGAGCAAAACTTGAAGCATGTTTCTCTCTCTACCTAATTTTTCCAAAATTTGGAAACCACTAGTGAGTATTCTTAGTTTATGGCAATATAGGTTATTTGCATAAGTTTAATAAGAATCTGTTTTCTTTTGTAACAGGACGCAATTGGAGACACTGATTATTTTACCAAGGCTTTGATTGGAAATGCGTATTTTCACATATGACCAGACTGCTTTGAGGAATTGAGGTTGACTTTATAGAGCCAACAAAAAGTCCCTGGGAAAAAACTGTCTGCACAATTCCCTCACAAAGTTTCTGACCCTGTGGTAAGTACAATATGTAACTTTCTGACAGCCCAAGAACCTTAGGATATTTTGTAACCTCAAGAAGAGAGGAATTAATGCAATTCATACAGGTATCTGCAGGCACAGATAAATCATTGGCTTGGCTTTAGAGGCTTTTAAAAAGTCTAATCTGAGATTCCTTATGAAAAAATGTTCCAGCAAAGCCAACTTTAAAAGAGCTTAGATAGTCAATAACTATTTTTACTGCACATTATGCAAATAATCAGGCCAAAAATAAGAAGACTAAAACTTATTTTGCAAATAAATTGGTCCTGCTGTGGTTTGTCTTTGATAGAAATGGGGGATAGAGAGAGAGAAATTTCTTCCATTTTCCTGACTTGGACTCAATGAAATTGCTACTACCTTTCTCCTGGGCTGAAATTCATGCCTTGTGATGTTTTGAGCCTAAAATCTAGATGACCCAACTGACTGCCCTCCAGACTGTAAGACAGCTGGTTTAAGGTCAATTTCATCCTCGTTGGACAGGACCATATGATGTGCTGTTGATTACTCATTCCTCAGTAAAATTACGAGGAGTCAAACTGTAGATCCACTATTCCTGGGCAAACCTGGTTCCCCAAGAGTTTCCTAACCCTGTCTATCAGAATGTGACAGAAAACAGGAACCACACCTTAAAAATATCACGGTCCTGATGGTCTGAATTTAGAATGGTGTCATGCCCCAAAGACTGACTTCTCCAGGGGAACTAGTGAACCCTGACAGATCTCATGTTGCTGTTCAGAAGACAGGCATCTAACAATAAACAATAAGAGACACAGACACAGACTATCTTTGTCATCATTTATTTTATCTATCCACTACTGGATAAGCAGATTCTGTTGCTGCCCTCGGGTCTTAATTACTTCAAGTGCTCATATTGAACCATACACATGATTGCCTTTTTGTTACACTTCCTTGTGGACTTTGATCCCCCTAGATTAAAAGGATAATTATGTACTTTGGATTTCTCCAACACTGGCAAACAGATAACCTATACATATGTTAACTGACCTGGTTAATAGAATAACAGTACAACAGTTCATGATATTGTCATACTCTGAGCCCTCCCCACCGCCACAAGAATATTATGTAAGAGAATTTTATTATTTTATTATTCCCCTATTTTGGCTGCCTCATTATAGAGTCTGCTTTGATTTTGCCTCTTCAGATGAGCCAGGCCCTCAAACATACCTTCTTAGAGGCCTGCTCTGTAAACACATTGGAAGTCCCATATCTTAGTGTGTCCAGAATTGGTTCCTTCCAGTGGGTTCTTGGTCTCACTGACTTAGAGAATGAAGCCACGGATCCTCGCAGTGAGTGTTACAGTTCTTAAAGATTGTATGTCTCGAGTTTGTTCCTTCACATGTTCAGATGTGTCCAGAGTTTCTTCATTCTGGTGGGTTCGTGGTCTCGCTGACTTCAGGCGTGAAGCTGCAGACCTTCGCAGTGAGTGTTACAGCTCTTAAAGGTGGCAAGTCTGGTGTTGTTCATTCCTCCCAGTGGGTTCGTGGTGTCTCGCTGACTTCAGGAGTGAAGCCACAGACCTTCATAGTGAGTGTTAACAGCTCTTAAAGGTAGTGTGGACCCAAAGAGTGAGCAGCAGCAAGATTTATTATGAAGAGCAAAAGAACAATGCTTCCCGAGTGTAGAAGTGAACTCAAGCAGGTTGCAGGTGCTGGCTCCGGTGGCCAGCTTTTATTCCCTTATTTGGCACCGCCCACATCCTGCTGATTGGTCCATTTTACAGAGTGCTGATTGGTCCGTTTTTACAGAGTGCTGATTGGTGCATTTACAAACCTTTAGCTAGACACAGACTGCTGATTGGTGCATTTACAAACCTTTAACTAGACACAGAATGCTGATTGGTGTGTTTACAATCCTTTAGCTAGACAGCAAAGTTCTGGAAGTCCCCCCTCAACCCAGGAAGTCCCCCTGGCTTCACCTCTAGTTAGCTCCCAGCAAATTAAACAACTCAGTGAAACTAAGTAGTGCATATACTCACTCTGAGCATCCACAAACCTGTATTTGCCTGGGTTCCAAAAAGATGGAGCTGACTACTTCTTTGGGCAGATGTTGTTACCTTGGTAGGGAGTGGCATCCCATGAGCACACAATTAGAAATTTCTTTCCCACTTTCAAAATTCTTGCTGCTAAAACTGCATACAACAGCCCTACACAGCCAAGAAGAATTAATTCGTTGACTCAGGTTGTCTTAGATAATAGGATAGTCTTAGATTGCGTCTTAGCTGAATAGAGAAAAATATGTATAATTGCAAATACCATGTGCTGTACTTATATAAATGGATCTGGGCAGGTAGAAACTCATTAGAAAGAATTACAGAACAAGACACTTCGTTACAACAAGTCTCCCTGACTGTCCGCGAGGACGAATTTTCTTTGTTTTCTTGGATTCCTCATGGAATACAGTCCATGTTTTCTAGATTGCTAAAGTTAGGCATGTCCCTCTTGCTAATTTTGCTTATGCTTTCTATCATAACCAAATTAAAATGTTGTAATAAAGCATTGATGAAAGCAAATAATATAATGATAATTCAGCACCATGGTGCCATGCCTGGGACACGTGAATATCTTGAGCTACATGCTAGAAATTTATCTCCTCATTTCCTGGTCCCTAATCTTTGTCCCAATTCAGCAGGAAGTAGCCACAGCCGTCTCCGTTCCTCTACCCCCCCAGGACTGAGAAGTGACAAAAGACAGGAGGAATTGAGACCGAGCAGGACCTCCTTCCCCCACCCCTCAAAGCATGGGAATAAAGGAAAATCTTGAGTTCCTTCAAGGGAAATTCCAGGCACCTAGCTAGCTCTGAGAAGTAAATGAGCAACTTGACAAGCAAGAAGGTAATAGTAGCTTAAAACCATAGTCAAGGAAGTTAGAGTCACAAGATGTTCCTTATAGAATCTAAAGATAACTTCTTAACATATGTCCCTGAGTTGTTTTTCAGAAACCCCCACCAAATGGATCCACTGGAGCATAGACCTCAGATAAGGGGGAATTGAGGACTGAATTCTGACTGCCATTCTTAGTTCTAAAGTTCTTCTTGAGAATCCTGAAGGAAGCCATGCCAAAAGGCCAGGGTTAACATTCTTTTCTGCTGATCCCAAATTTTTAGACAGAGCTTAGCTTCTGTAACCAACTGCAAATCAGAAAATCTTTGTGTCTACCTATGACCTGTAAGCCCCTGGTTTGAGATGTCCCACCTTTTTAGGTCAAACCAATGGTAGTCTATGTGTATTGATACACTATTTTGCCTGTAACCTCTGCCTTCTCACCTTTAAACCCCCTTACTTGCAAGCCGTCAGGGAGGTCAGGTCTTAAGCATGAGCTGCCTGATTCTCCTTACTTGGTTCCCTGAAAATTAACACCCTCCTTTCTTCCACCGCAAACCTCAGTATGAATGTTTGACTTTACTGCACCAGGCAAGCAGACCCCGCTTCAGTTCTGTAACAGGACTCTCTGCTTCACAACTATAACCCCATGCCTGGCACATACAAGGTGCTCAATATTTGCTTGTTGACTGGCTGATTCATTGCATCTTACATGTTCTCTTTTTTAATATTCACGACGCTCTTCGATGTAATAGGTGTCAGTAGGAGACATGCTGATGAGACAATTCAAGCACATGGTCAGAATAAGTTCTGGTTAATGTGGCAGCACAAGAGAAGAACACACTGTCTGATTCATTTGGAAATCAGGGATGGCGTTGAAGGAAGGGGAGCAAGGGGCTATTGAATAACAGCAGCTGTTGAGTGTTATGTGCCTAACACTGGCTGGGCACATTGCCAGGTGATTTATGTGTATTGTCTGTAGCTCTCACCACAACACTGCAAGGTGGATGTTTCCTCAGTTTACATTTGAGGAAAAGTGAGGCTCGAAGAGCCCAAATAACTTGTTTTAGACCAGTGGATTGAACTCTGTAAAGCAGAATACCTGGAAAAAAATATAGAAAGACAGTCAAAGTAGAATACAAACTATGATATAGAAAGAAGTAGAATAAAGTTAAACCCCTAAACTTACGCGATTACCACGGCCAAACACTTTTGGCAAGCAGCAAGGTGTAACAAATAGAATATGATTCCGGAGTTGGACAAACTTGTATTTGAATCTCAGATTCACCATTTCCTCATTGTAAAACTCTGGCTAAGTCATTTAACTTTCTTTTAGTTTCAGTGTTCTCATCCATAAAGTGGTAAGTACTTTAAGGGTAAGTATTAAATAAAATGAGATGACTTGCATAATTATTGATACTCAATGAATGCTGTTTCCCTTTCTTAATCTGTCAGTCAAGGCAACAGAAGAGACAAAGAATTATGCAATTATTATTGTTTCTAAATATTGTTTTAATGATTCTCAAAGTGTTGCCCCTGGGCCAGCAGCATCACCTGGGAACTTGTCAGGCATGCAAATGACCAGGTTCCACTCACACCGACTGTATCAGAGACCCTGGGGCTGGGACCCAGCAGTCTGTTTTCAGGAGCCCACCCAGGTGATGGTGTGTGCACCGAAGCTTGAGAACCATAGCTGTGGTTCATTATCCTCCTGGTCTCTGCAACACTGCAGTGGAGGGAACTTGAGAGACCGAGTAACTTGGCAAGATCACAAGGTTATTCACTGGAGACATCATTCAAATGCGGATCTCAGGCAAGTAGTGCTCTTCTTACTCGGAAAAAGAAAACCAATAGAGGCAGGCGCCGGTGGCTCATGCCTGTAATCCCAGCACTTTGGGAGGCTGGGGCAGGTGGATCATCTGACTGAGCTCAGGAGTTCAAGACCAGCCTGGGCAACATGGCAAAACCCTGTCTCTACCAAAAATACGAAAAATTAGCTGGGCATGGTGGCACACACCTGTAGTCCCAGCTACTCGGGAGGCTGAGGTGAGAGGATCACCTGAGCCTGAGAAGCGAGGGTTGCAGTGAACCGAGGTCGTGCCACTGCACTCAAAGCCAGGTGACGGTGAGACCCAGTCTCAGAAGCAAAAAGAAAAAGAAAAAAAAACAACAGAACACAGACTTTGTCATTTTTCCATTGGAAATATGGAACTCTTTGTACTTCTGTGAGCCTCATTGGTGGAATTTAGAGATTCTCATAAGGCAGTCTCTCTGTTAATATATCTTTTCCCTACCTGAATCTACAATATAAGTACTCAATACATCTTCTGTTCACTCATCGTGAGGAAACATATGGTAATATGTATAAAAACATATTAAGTAATCCTGAAAAAAGAATCATGTTCACAGTAAATACGCATACCTGTTACCAAGGATACTCTCTTAATAGAGCCCCCCTGGTGTCTTTCAAGGGCTAGAGCAAGTTAGCAAGTTAGCAGTTACAAGTAACACAGCTGTGGAAGGAGAGTGATGCTAGGGCCTCAGTCATGTGCGCCTGCCATAGATAGGTTCAGTGTCATGGCCATAAAAGCACAGCTTGATGTGTGCCAAAAGCAAAGTGTTTGGCAGGTTGGGGTTGAGAGGAACTGTTATGGGCAAAATCACAAATATTGTCTCGGATGGCTTGTCAGGTAAGCTGGCTGTGGTGGGGACGGGGGTGCCCTGGTTTTTTTGTTTTGTTTTGTTTTTTTGAGATGGAGTCTTGCTCTGTCGTTGAGGCTGGAGTGCAGTGGCACAATCTTGGCTCACTGCAACCTCCGCCTTTCGGGTTCAAGCAATTCTCCTGCCTTAGCTTCCTGAGTAGCTGAGATTACAGGCATGTGCCACCACATCCAACTAACTTTTGTATATTTAGTAGAGATGGGGTTTCACCATGTTGGTCAGGCTGGTCTCGAACTCCTAACCTCGTGATCCGGGGTGCCTTGATTTGTAGCATTTATTGATTTCCATGGTGAATACTCTCACTATGGGAGATTTCAAGCTACAAATGGTTTAACAAGCTGCTTGCAAAGCTCCTGAATATTGAACAATCTGCTCTGGGGTGCCAGTGTGGGCTGGCTTCAGAATACCCCTGTGGCATCGACTATTGGTGGGCCCCATTTTGACTAGCAGGTGGCATAGCAAAAGCTGTTTAACAATGCTGAGTGCTCTTCAATCTGCCTGTGTCCTGTTTAGTACCTATTGTCTTAAATATTTGGAAAACGCTAATGAAAATATGAGGTAAGAAAAAAATCACTGAGGAACTTAAAAGAAAAAATCAATACCAAAGCTATACTTACAGATTCTGATTTAATTGGTATTGGGTGGGACCTGGCATCAGCTTTTTGTTTGCTTTTTTTTTTTTTTTTTTGAGACGGAGTCTCACTCTGTTGCACAGGCTGGAGTGCAGTGGCCAGATCTCAGCTCACTGCAAGCTCCGCCTCCCGGGTTCCCACCATTCTCCTGCCTCAGTCTCCCGAGTAGCTGGGACTACAGGCACCTGCTACCGCGCCCAGCTAATTTTTTGTATTTTTAATAGAGACGGGGTTTCACTGTGTTAGCCAGGATGGTCTCGATCTCCTGACCTTGTGATCTGCCCGTCTTGGCCTCCCAAAGTGCTGGGATTACAGGCGTGAGCCACCGCGCCCGGCCTGGCATCTGCTTTTAAAGGCCCTCCCCCAGGTGATTCTAGTGTGTAACCAGGGATAAATAATTGCAGACAGTGTGGGTTAGCAAGGGGCAGGCCACCCCTAAACCTAGAGTCTATTGCCATAGTGCCCCATACGAGAAAGAATGTGTTATCCCCACCTTGGATATCTTTTCCAGCTTTATTGAGGTTTACTTGACAAATACAAATTGTGCATACTTAAGATGTACAGTGTGATGTTTTGATGTACATATACATTGTGAAATAATTACCACTATGAAGCTAATTAACATATCCCTCACTTCACATAGTTACCTGTGTATGTTTCCTGAGATCTATTCTCTTAGCAAATTTCATTATTATATTATAATTATTCCAAAGCTGTTTTATGTATGTTTGGCCTCCCCAAATAAGAGAAGCTCCTCGGGGACAGGGTCAGAGCCTCCTGTTAGAACATAGCAGGGTTCTGTGGATGGCGTGTCCTCAGTAGATGCTACATGCTCTGGGCTTGTCTTCAAACACCTCGCCACACTGGAAGGATCACAGCCTTCTGTAGACATTACATGACAATCCTCAGAAGGAAAAGGGAGAACTGGGGACACCCCCACCATCACCAGACTGGGGACACAGAGGCTACCCCATTAACAATAATAACTCAAAATGCCCTGAGCTGTGTCCCACATGCTCATACTTCTGTGAGTTCCCTGGAGGTGTTTCATGTATGCCTGTGCTTGAGTCCTTTCCTGCTGAGCCCTGGCTTCTCTAGGGACTTGGCACAGAGCACCCCATGGCCACCAGATACCACCATCTTCCATCATATCAAGACCCTGGGGCCCTTGAGATACCAAAGCTGCAGAGCTTTCTGGTGCAAAGTGGAAGAGAGCCCTCCTTGCATCACACTCTTTTGAGAGGGGATCCCTGAGCAGTCCACGGAAGCTGGGTAGGTGTATGAATTTGAGTGAGAGATCATCAGAGTTGCTGCCCTCTTTCCCTGCCTCAGTCATTCTGAAGGGCCCCTTCCTGCCCATTCATCAGCCGTGGCTCCTTCTTTGCTTAGAATGAGTTCTCTGGGGTTCCACCATTAATACAGATCAGGTCTGGAAAGCCATCCCATTGGTTTTCCAGACATGCCTGAGCCTTGGGTTGGATTCAAGCTGAAATCACCCCTCAAGTCACAGTAGATACACCAGTGGCAGCAGTCGCCACCTACAGGACAAGCAAAATGCATCCAGAATCTAAAGATAAGGCTCCCCTGTCAGAGGAAAACCCATACAAGTGAACACGTCATAGATGAAACTGGCCATCTGTAAAAGTGATCTGCCTGATGTGGCAGAAAGGGAAGGGGAGAAAACTAACATTTTCTGAGCACAATTTTCTAGATTTTTTATGTATTTTGGCACTGAGTGCTCACAATTCCCTTAGATAGATTTTATAGATTAAGAAACAGAAATTCAGAGAGATCATGTGGCTGACATTAATCTCAGGTATATTTGGCAACCACTGATCTATTTTCTGCCCCTCTAGGTTTGCCTTTTCCAGAATGTCAAATAAATGGAATCACACAGTATGTAGCCTGTTACTTCTGTAGGTATTTTTGCTTCTTTCACTTAGCGGAAGGCATTTGAAAATAACCCGTGTTTGTGTGTGTATCCACGGTCCATTTCTTTTTACTGCTAGGTAGTATTTCATTGTTTGGGTGCGCCACAGTTTGTTTATACATTCCTCAACTAACAGATATTTGGGTAGCTTCCAGTTTGGGCAATTACAAGTAACTATAAACTATAACCATAACCTATAAATAACTATAAACATTCATGTACGGGTTTTGCATGACCATTGCTTTCATTTCTCCAGGAGTGAAATTGCTGGGCAGTATGGTAGATGTATGCTAACTTTACAAGAAACTACCAGGTGGTTTGTACAGTGTCTGTAGTCTTTTTGCATTTCCACCAGAAACAGAGAAGAGTTATGGTTACGGTGCACCCTAGTTAACATTTGATATTGTCAATATTCGTTATTTTAGGCATTCTAAAAGATGTATGGTAATATATCATTGTGGTTTTTAACTTACATTTTACTAATTACCAATGATGTTGAGCATCTTTTCATGTGCCTATTGGTCATCCATATATCTTCTGTAGTGAAGCATCTGTTCGTCTCTTTTGCCCTTTTTTCCCTCAAAATTTTTTCCTGTGTTAAAATACACATACCAAAAGATTTATCATCTTAATGTTTTTAAGTGTACAGTTTAGTGGTTCTAAATATATTCATGACATTGTGAAACCATCACCACTATCCATCTTCATAACTCTTTCCCTCTTGTGAAACTGAAGCTCTGCACCCATTAAAAAATAACTCCCCATTTCCCCATCCCCTTCGCCCCTGGCAGCCACCCTTCTATTGTCTGTCTCTGTGATTTTGACAACTCTAAGTATACCTCATATAAGTGGAATCATATGGTCTTTTTGTGAGTGCTTTTGCCGTTTTTAAATGTGCTTTCTTTCTGATTGTCGGATTTTTGAGAGCACTTTGTATATTTTAAGACACATGTCATTTATCAGTTATGTAACTTGCAATTATTTATGTCTTTCCATTCTCTGAATAGTGTTTTGGTTTGGTTTGGTTTGGTTTGGTTTGGTTTTTCTTGAGAGAGAGTCTTGCTCTGTTGCCTAGGCTGGAGTGCAGTGGCACAATCTCGGCTCATTGCAACCTCCACCTTCCAGGTTCAAGCGATTCTCCCGCCTCAGCCTCTGGAGTAGGTGGGATTACAGGTGTGCTTCATTCCAGCCATGCGACCCTTCTTGCTTCCTCTAATCTGCCTCAGGACCTTTGCACTTGCTATTGCCTCCATCTGAAATGCTCTTCCCCCAAATACCCTCATGACTCACTCCTTCATTCATTCTCTGTTAAATGTCACCTTACTTAAGAGACCCTCCCTGAAGACTCTACTTAAATGGCTCCCCAGCTCCATCTTGCTCTGCTGCTCCACCTTGATTTATTTCTTTTCATGGCATGTATCACAATCTGACATAACCCATATTTGCTCATTTTTATTTATTTATTAACTGTATATTCCCTCCCTCAATCATTATCAGAATGTCAAGCTGGACTGAGCAGGAGTTTTGTCTGTTTTATGCACTGATGCATCTCCAGTGTTTAGAACGGTGCCTGTACATACTGAACTCTTAATCAAGAGTCCTCGATCTTACTGAACAAACTCAAACAATTATTACAGCGTGCCTACTAGGGACTGGGCACAGTGCTAGGCTTTGGAGATACAGTGGAGAGAAAAACCGACATGGTCCCTGCCTTCATGGATCTCACAGTACAGCAAGAAAGACCAACAGTAACTCATCACAGAAATAAAATGAGTAATAGTTCCTGGGCCTACAAGAAGTATAGTTGGCCCCCCTCAGTATCTGTAGGTTCCCCATCTGTGTATACAGCCAACTGTGGATAGAAAAATATTTTTTAAACAAATAAATAACAATAAAAATAACAATACAACAATACAAATATAAATAATAGAATACAACAACTATTTATATGGCATTGACATCATATGAAATATTACAGGTAATCTACAGGTGATTTAAAGTATACAGAAGGATTGTGTAGATTCTATGCAAATACTATGCCTTTTCACATAAGGGACTTGAGCAACCTAGGATTCCGGTATCCATGGGAGGTCCTGGAACTGGTCCCCTATGGACACTGAGGGACAACTGTACACAGAGCTGGGGAGCTTGTAACTTAGTCATAAGGGACCTAGTCATGGAAGTGAGAGAAGGGCTCCCAGAGGAAATGGTGATTGAACTGAGAGCTGAAGGGTAAACAGTGGCTAACCATGTGAGGAGCAGAGAGAAAGGGATATCTAGGCATGTGGCATTTCATGTACAAAGACCCCATGCGTGGAGGGAGCGTAGCATGTTTGAAGAACTAAAACACGGTGAGTGTGCCTAAGGGTGGTGAGTCGGGCAAGAGGGAGGCCACAGTGTGGTTGGGGTGCAGGCAGGGCACTGCGGGGCTGGGGCAGGCAAGGCGGTGATGGCCAAGTAGGGACCGGCCTTTACCTTATGAGAAAAGGGGAGCCACTCAGGGATGGGCTCACCTTTTTAACCATCCAGTATGTGGAACATAATAAACACTCAATAAAACACTAGGCTAGGCATGGTGACTTACACCTGTAATCCCCGCACTTTTGGAGGCCCAGGTGGGAGGATTACTTAAGCCCAGGAGTTCAAGACCAGTCCAGGCAATATAGTGATACCTCATCTGTACAAAACAAACAAACAAAAAAGCTGGCATGTTGGTGCACACCTGTGGTCTCAGCTACTTGGGAAGCTGAGGTGGGAGGATCATTTCAGCTCAGGAGGTCAAGACTGCAGTGAGCCATGATCATGTCACTGCACTCCAGCCTGGGCAACAGAGTGAGATCCTGTCTCAGAACTAACTAACTAACTAACTAACTAAATAACTAAATAAATAAATAAATAAAACACTTGGCATGTTGAAAACACTCTTAGATGTTAGTGGCAGTGTTAACTGGTCCCATTTTTCTGTAGGGCAATTTCAGCACATCTTTCAAAATTATAAATGTGTATACATTTTCGCTCAGCAATTCTGCTTATAAGAACTTATCCTACAGATACTTGCCCATGGATGAAAAGACATTTGTAGAGGGTTATTCACTGCTGCATTGCTTACTGTAGTAGGAGAATGTAAATAAACCAGCTGTCCCTCACTAGGAGATGACTGGAAAAGTTGTGATATCTCTATGCAGTGGACTAATATGAATCATAAAAAAAAGAAGACTTTTACTCATTGTTTTGAAAAGAACTCTACAATATATTAAGTTTTTAAAAATCAAAAAAAAAAGAGCACCAGAAGAAAAGATGTACCGTTTTTCTGTACATACTATATCTCTGACAGGAGGCATAAGAAACTGGTCTGTTACTTCCCTCTGGGGAGGGAAATCAGACAATTGGGATTGGGTTAGGAGATCCTTTTACTGAATTCTGAACCAGATAATATCTTACCTATTCTATAACAAAATAAATTTACATGATAGGAATTCATGGATTAAACAAACTAATGAGTTAGAAAATTAATTTATCTTTTAAATGGCTTTCAGCCAAGACTCCCCTCTGCTATTCAGACAGAAAGGATTTAGGGAGTCCTAGCCCCTAACCCACTCTCTGATTCCTGACACAGCCCCCAGAGGGAATCAGAGGGGCCTTTGAAAAGGGAGGTTGGATTAAATTATTTGTTTTGGTCAATTGCATCATTTCCAGGACAGGGCCTCCCCTTTTACATTGAACTCAGGCTGTCTCAGGACCCCACAGAAACACAGTTCCAGGACTTTCCCAAACTTGTTTAATTAGACTTCTTGCTGAAAAGCTGCGCTGTGGGTCTCTAAAGCAGTAACTGGCCTCTAGAGATGCAATCATCTCTCCACAGGGAGCTCTTATTAAAAAGTCTGATACTCAGTGCTTTCTTGAATAAAAATAAGCATCCAAAAGTATTTGCAATATCAGGAAAAGCAGAACAAAGCGGGTAAGGCTGGAATGTCTTGAGCTTCTCAACTGCAATGACCAAAGAGTTGGTCTGTGAGTTCTGATTAAATTCCAGTAGAAAGGGCACTTGACAGTGAGGGCCACTCAATTTCATCACCCTGGCTTGATGACAAAGGATGAAAGAGAGGCCAGAGGCTCACCTCCAGAAGGAGTTCCCTGTCCCTCTGGGTGGGGGAGGCAGACTCCAGGTGCTAATGAAGGGAAGCTGCTGTGAGCTCTGCCCTGGAGTCCCCTCTAGGAGATCTGAGGCATGGACCAGGAGAGAGGGCCTGGGAGGGACCAAGTAAAGGAGGAAGCAACAGAAAACAGTGAGAATAAGTAAGGGATGGGAATATTCAACCCGCAGCCTCTGTTTGTTCTATAAAGTGGTCATTCGTATAACAACTCTATGGAGGAAGGATTACTGCCCTCCTGAGCCTCCCCCGACCCCATTCTACCGATGAGGAAACTGAGGCTCTGACAAGTATACTCTCTTGCCTAAGGTCTCACACCTCACTAGTGTCCAGGTCAGGATACGAGCCCAGGTCACTCTGATGCCAGGATCCCTTCTCTTGCTTCCCGGGCAACTTTAATATAATCAGAAGAACCCATGTTTGAGTCAACAATAAATATGTAGCTCTGAAGAACCTGTGCCATTTTCCTTTTAAATATTACATCTCAATATGCTATTGGTACAGGCAAATAATTTCCACTGCAAAAACAAAGAAGATGAATTCCTTTTTCTTTCCCTTTCCTTCTCGCCTTTCTTATGAGCTGGAGGGGGAAACTCAAGTCCTTTTACCAGTTGACAAGACAAAAGGAAATCCCCAAGATCCCCAGCATAGCCAGAGTTCCTCTTGGAGGCAGGATCAGACTGCTGCAGCCACTTGGGCCATTCTAGATGCCAAAAGCTTTCCTCAGGGACAACATCTGGAGTCAATACCAGTTTATTTTTCTTGCTGGGGCTTTCCATAAACTGTGTCTTTCGCCTCACCTGAAGATAAAACTGGGGAAAACAACCTTACCTTAGCCATGCAGACTTGGATTAGCCACAGCAGAACTTCCTGACAATGAGTGATGGATGTGGTATCAAAATATGGAAGGAAAGGACAGACTTGGAATAAGTTGCTTGGTGGTATGGTTTGGCTGTATCCCCACTCAAATCTCATCTTGAATTGTAGCTGCCATAATTCCCACATGTTGTGGGAGGGACCTGGTGGGAGATAATTGAATCATGGGGGCAGTTTCCCCATACTGTTCTTGTGGTAGTGAATCAGTCTCACGAGATCTGATGGTTTTATAAGGGGTTTCCCCTTTCACTTGGCTCTCACTTTCTCTCTTGTCTTCTGCCATGTAAGACATGCCTTTCACCTTCCGCCATGATTATGAGACATCCCCAGCCACAAGGAACTGTGAGTCCATTAAACCTCTTTTTCTTTATAAATTACCCAGTCTTGGATATGTCTTTATTAGCAGCATGAGAACAGACTAATACAGTTGGCAAGGTGCCATGCATGTAGTCTAGGCTTAGTGGATTGAGGTTGAGTTGATTTGTTGATTATCTCTCACCATCTCCTGCAAGCACCTTGCCATCTAGTCTGAGTCTCCTCCCAGGCCCACATTTATCTATACCTCTAGCTGACACCACCATCTGAAATGCCTTCTCCTCAGGTGAGACAGGACTGCCTCAATCCTGTCTGCCTTTCAAGGTATAGCTCAAATTCCTGGGTCTGCCTGAAACTTTCTCTGACCACTGCAGCCCATATCAATCTGCCCCTCTTGGAATTCTAGGTAGTCTGGGCCTTAGTCATGGTCATCTGGGTAGAGGGTAGCTGGTTCCTGGGAAGCTGGATGGGGGTGTTGTTATCAGAGCGAGAGGGAAAGGACACTGGAGAGAAGAAGGAGTGACTATCATAGCTGTCTATCCTGAAACACAAGCTACATGATGATTGTCCAGTCTACCATGAGCCTGCCACAACAACTACATGATAGCTGTCCACTATGCCATGAGCCTAGCTTGCCTAGCCTAGCTACAAGACAACTGTCCATGCTGCTGTGAGCATGCCACACCAGTCACGTGACAACTGTCTGGTCTGCCTCGAGTCTGCCACATGCAATCATTTGACCCACATTTACCTTCCAGGTGGGCTCTTCTGGGAAGAGGGGTCCTGAAAGCACACATACATATTTGCCAACTACATTTCCCAAATGATGTCAAATCACGAAGTTGGCACTCTGAGGCACACTCGTTTTATGTTGATTTGCAGCACAGCTAGCTTCTCTAGCATTCAGTCACCCTGCTACAGTTATATGTTACCACTTGAAAGATGCGCTCGCATATAAGAGTTCGTTTTATTCTCATAACAACTCCATAAAGCCCATCTTATAGATGAGAAAACTGAGACTCAGGTAGAGTAGGTGGTTTGTGCCAGTTCACATGGCTAAAAGGCAGCAGAACTAGCACTAGAGTAAAAGGCAGCAGAACTAGCACTAGAGTCCAACCACTTCAGCCCTTGGCCAGGGCATTTTTCATGATACCATCTATGCTCATCCCCAACTCTGCCCCACGAGGTGTACACAGAGTGGGCATTCCCTGTATTACCAATTGACAGGTGACCAGCTGGTACAATGTTGGCACCAGTTAGAATTCCGACTTTTGACCATGACACAGAAATACTCCTATTCATTCACATCTTGGTCTCGCATTAATATTCTGTTATCCATATACCCTACACAAGAGCATCAGATTCACCTCAATTATTTCCTGCAGTTCACATCAAAAGCAGGAGATGGAGCAGCCCAGCACACCAGGCTCCGGGTGCCATGCACCTTCCGCTATCTAAGCTGAGCCAAGAAACCCCAAACTAGTCACTTGGCTGTCTTGGATGATTCCTGACCTGCTCTCCTTCAGACCAATCTCAGCCAGACCCCGATAACTTGACTCAAAGTTTTTGCTAAAACAAGCTTGCCTCTGTTCTCTGGTCTCTCCAGCATCTGACTCTTGGCTTTTCCAGATAGACTTTGGCTTGGTCTTGCTTCCTGGCACCAGAAAATAGGGTGCAATGGGTCTCTACATAAATTAATTAATGTTTTCAAGGTGCTTGGAACAGTGGCTGGCACATAGTAAACACAATGTAAGTGTTTGCTATTATATACCTGCTTAGAATAATACATCCAAAACCCTTAATCCAGGCTTCCCAATCCCTTGGTATAAAGTCCCAAACTATTGCACGGCTCTGGCTGAGCTCTCTGAGGCCATCGTCCATGACTTTCCTTCTTGTGCTCTGAAATACCTCGATTTCCTTTAGGCCCATGAAGATGCTACACCCTCTCCACTGTAGAACTTTGCCCTGCTGTTTTCTCCATTAAAATACTCTTCATTTCCTATCCCCATCCTGCTTCCATCCCCCTGCCCAAAAACACTCATCATTCAATTCTTAGCTGGAAATCTTACTTCCCCTGGGAGGTCTTCCCTGTGTCCATTCACCACTCCACCCATCAAGATTAGGTTGGGGCCGGGCACGGTGGCTCAAACCTGTAATCCCAGCACTTTGGGAGGCCGAGAGGGGCGGATCACGAGGTCAGGAGATCGAGACCACCCTGGCTAACACAGTGAAACCCTGTCTCTACTAAAAATACAAAAAACTAGCCGGGTGCGGTGGCGGGCGCCTGTAGTCCCAGCTTCTAGGAGGCTGAGGCAGGAGAATGGCGTGAACCTGGGAGGCGGAGCTTGCAGTGAGCTGAGATCTGGCCACTGCACTCCAGCCTGGGCGACAGAGTGAGACTCCGTCTCAAAAAAAAAAAAAAAAGATTAGGTTGAATCTCCCTGTTACACTTTCCTATAGCATCCCTTAGTGATTATTCTAAATGAACATATAGTTGCTTCTTTCATGTTTGTCTTCCCCCTGGACTGTAAGCCTCATGAGAACAGGAACCGTATTTAAAGATGCATTACTCTCTCCTCAGTGCCTGCCACAATGCCTAGGCCATCGTCCATGATTCTCCTCCTTGTGCTCTGAAATACCTCGACTTCCTTTAGGCCCGTGAAGACGCTACACCCTCTCCACTGTAGAACTTTGCCCTGCTGTTTTCTCCATTAAAATACTCTTCATTTCCTATCCCCATCCTAGTCTTAGAATGACTAGGAGCTCAAAAACATATTGAATTGTATTGAACTGAATCAAGATGGAATGAAAAATGATGGTGACATTGATGCCAATGAAAATAATGAATTTAAAGCTTCCTGTGCTGTTATTTATTTGCTAGATTTGCCATGACCTACTGAAAACCAGAACCTAGAATCCAATCAGTAATTAAAGGGTGAAGAATGCAGGAAACAAATTACACAATCAACACTTCTTTGGGCAACAGCATCGATAACTATTGCTACCCTTTCATTCCTTAAAGCTGAAGGGGAGAGATGAGGGTCCTGGTTATCAGGGATCAAATGTCAACTAGCAAGCTACTCATCCCTGATTGGTCAATCCAGAAGGTGCTGAACTTTGGCTTGTATGTAAAGATATTGCCTGGCACTATCAGTGCTGCCATTTGAGGAGTGTTGAGATTGTCTTCACCAACCCAAACAAATGTGAAACAATGCACAAGGAAAGGAAAGGGAACAACAGCTCACTGGCCTTTTCACAGTGACAGTTTCTGTCTTCCAGGGCCCAAGGTTCAACTCACTTCCAGTCAACAGGGACCCACCCCGTCCCTCTTTCTTCCTACAACTGTTCATTGAGTAACTTCTAATTTAGATGATGAGCCCTTGAGGGCTCGCTTCACGACATCCATCAGTCCTGATTGTTCCTGGTAGTTTTCCCCACTGACAGTGGCATCATCTACTTTCTATGAGGTGCCCTCTGGGGTCTGACAGGCTGGATGACACAGTTGGGTGATTGATTATTTTGATGCAGACACACAACTTTCTGCAACTGTATTTCTGCCTTCTGCTTCCCAGAGCCAGACTCTTTCCCCTCAACCTTTTCTTGTTACTTCATCCACAGTGGTTGTGTAAGGGGTTTTAGCCACCCATATTTCCATCAGACCACTCCAAAGCAACCTCATATAAACATGCAGTCCATAAAAAGCAATATGAGGCTGGGTACGGTGGCTCACGCTGTAATCCTAGCACTTTGGGAGATGAAGGCTAGTGGATCACTTGAAACCAGGAGTTCGAGACTAGCCTGGCCAACATGGCAAAACCCCATCTCTACTAAAAATGCAAAAATTAGCTGGATGTGGTGGGACATCTCTGTAGTCCCAACTACTCAGGAGGCTGAGGCAGGAGCATCACTTGAACCCGCAAGGCAGAGGTTGCAGTGAGCCGAGATCAGGCCACTGCACTCCAGTTTGGGTGACAGAGCAAGACTCTGCCTCAAAAAAATAAAAATAAGAAGCAATATGAGGGCTGCCCAAATGAATTTGCTGCTCCCCTTTCAACCTGACTGCTACTCCAAGCCACTTCTATCAGGAGGCGTATGTCAGCAGGCAAGTGACTCATCTCTGATTTGCCAATGCAGAGGGTGCTGAACTCTGCCCTGGGTACAAGGTATTACCTCGCACTATCAGTGATGTCATTTCACAACTGCCAAGAATGCACAGCCACCACCACCCATAGTAGCCAGCACCTGCCAAAGAATCTGATTCATATGCAGCAAAATGACAGAGTGCTGCAGACCCAGTGTCAATCCCAGCTCTACCGCCTTATGTCTGTAAAAAACTGGGCCAGTCCTTCACTTCTCTGAGCCCCAGAGTCCTCATCAGAAAATGAAAATGACAGCACCACCTCATGTGGTTGCTGCCAGAATTTGAGATAATATACACCAAGTACCCACCCAGCACTTGGCTCCATGTTAAGAGTAATATCCACTAAACATATGTAGAAAAAGTGAACATTAGATGAAATAAGTGCAAGGAATTTTGCACCAAGAGATGGCAGAATTCTTAGGGAGCGATCCATATCACCTGCAGATAGAGTTCAAAAAAGGCTTTGTAAGGGGTCGGCATTTGAGCAGAGCCTTGAAACAGGAACGAGGCATTTGGCAGATGGATTGGGGGAGGAGCGCATGCCAGGCAGGGGAGCAGCACAAGCAGAGGCTAGGAATGGAGCCCAAAGCAGCCGTACCCATTTGGGCAGGTAACACAATGCAGTTGAAGCAAAGTGGGCAGTGGGTGGGAGCCTCAGGACAGAAGGCTGGGGCCAAGAAGGAGATGGGTCGGAAGGGCCCTGTAGGGTCATTGCTAAGTTGTAGGGATGTACAATATAGCCAGAGTCTTGTCAGCAAGGGCCATGGCAGGATAAATCAACTACAATAGCAATTAGATAATGGAAAAACGAATATCCTATTTTCAAACTCCACCATTTAAGGCTCTCTGGGCTGTTGGAGACCTTTAAGTCATCTGAGAGGTGGTTTCTTAATCAGAGAAGGAGGCAGCCCTGGAGGGAAATAAAGCTGAGGCTGAGTTAGGCGAGCTGAGTCCTCTGGAGGCATCTTATACAGATGCGCCAAGGACACTGTGGATCCAGGTCCCATCAAGTCCTAGAGGCTTTGCTGCCACGTCAGGCCTCAAAGTAAAGTCACATGTCCTAAAAAAGCAATCTTGGAGATTCTCTCTATTCAACCCTTACTGTGTTCTTACTACACATAAGACCTTGCTTTTGACCTCAGAGGCACAAAGATGAACAGGGCATAGTCAGCCTCTGCGCCACAGGAACTTACAGTGCAGCCTCAGTGCCTGGCCCAGACTGGCACCCATAGTGAGTGCCCAAAGACTGGCAGAGACCAGCACAGGCTGGGCAGGAGAGGCTGGGTGGGGCTCTCAAAAACCGGAAGCGGGGTGACTACACTCCAGGAGCGGGGCCATGGGCCCGAGTACTTCCTCTCCACTGTCCTGATGCCTAGGGGGCTTTCCTCTGTTATTATACAGAGCCACGCTTCATTTTTGCTCATACTGGCAGCTGTCTATAACAATATATAAATATAGAGCTGTTTTGCATTAAAGAAAATTGGGGCAGGCGCAGTGGCTCATACCTGTAATCCCAGCACCTTGGGAGGCCAAGGTGGGCAGATTGCTTGAGCTCAGGAGTGTAAGACCGGCCTGGGAAATATAGTGAAACCCTGTCTCTACAAAAAAATTTAAAAATTAACCAAGACTTGTGGTGCACACCTGTAGTCCTAACTACACAGGAGGCTGAGGTAGGAGGATCACTTGAGCCTAAGAAGTGGGGGTTGCAGTGAGCTATGAGGTACCACCTCACTCCAGCCTAGGTGACAGAGCAAGACTCTGTCTCAAAAAAAAAAAAAAAAGAATGAAAAAGAAAAGAAAATTGAACAAATCCAGAAAAATAGAAGGAAAAATTACCCATAATTTTAGCACCACTGTTTTGATGGATCTCTTTAATTTCTCTTTCTCTGCATAAGCAAGTTTATTTTGATGTTTTATTTGTAAATAATCACACTGTATATTCAATTCAATTTTGTGTACTACCTTTTCTCAGGAGCCTCTTGTCATAGACTGAAGGGGTGGCCTGCTCCTCCACACCTGTGGGTGCTTCTCGCTAGGTGGAACGAGAGACTTGAGAAAAGAAATAAAGACACAGAGACAAAGTATAGAGAAAGAAAAGCGGGGCCCAGGGGGCCAGTGCTGTGCTTTCAGAGGACCCAC
>NC_045449.1:22390976-22391264 GCF_002776525.5 Piliocolobus tephrosceles
AAAAAAAAAGAAAAAAGACTTAGTCTAGTAAAATCACCTTGAATTTCAGATATCACCATGGAATAACCATGTATGGAAAACTGGTGTGTGGGTGTAAAGTAAATATATCCACATTCCTGGGGTTGGCTGTTTGATTTTTGATTTCATGGTTTAGAGTGTGAGTTTAGGGATCAGGTTGCCTGGAAAAGGGTGGCTTGATTATTTCATTGCTGTGTTATTTTAGAAATGGACTTAACTACTTGGAGCTTTTGTAAAAATGGGAATAATAATAATATCTATCTCAAAACA
>NC_045449.1:22391664-22426078 GCF_002776525.5 Piliocolobus tephrosceles
GTGGGTCCTCTGAAAGCACAGCACTGGCCCCCTGGGCCCCGCTTTTCTTTCTCTATACTTTGTCTCTGTGTCTTTATTTCTTTTCTCAAGTCTCTCGTTCCACCTAGCGAGAAGCACCCACAGGTGTGGAGGGGCAGGCCACCCCTTCAATAGACATTTTTCTTTTTATTAAAAATTATTTTAAAACTATCAGTCTTACAAGCCTCATGACATTTTATCACACAGTTATATCGGAGTTCACGGGTCCTGTACATTTGCTGCACTGAGAGCTGTGCAGTGCTCCACGGCAGGCACAGGTTTTGTGGTCAGGCAGACGCCCGTCCTCTCCAAATCCTATTCTGACACTTAGCTGTGTAGCTTTTAACAAGTTACACCATCTCTCTGAGCCTCAGCTTTCTCATCCGTAAGACAAAGATATCATAATCATTTTGCATGCTTTTTTTTTTGAGGATCAGAACTTAATACATGTAAAGCAACTAAATAAAGCAAATTAGATTGCTAGAAGTGACCAGTGTGTGTCTTAAATTGGAAGAACCCAAAGGCCAAGACCCAAATCTAAGCAATTACAGTCAGCCCTCCATATCCACGGGTTCTCATCCACAGAGTCAATCAACCTCAGACTGAAAATATCTGGGGATAAAAACGGATGGTTGCATCTGTACTGAAGATGTATGGGTGTTTTCTTGTCATAATTCCCTAAGCAATACAGTGTAACAACGACAGTTAACCCTTGAACAACACAGGGGTTAGAAGCACCAACACCCCATGCAGTGGAAAATCCATATAACTTTCAGCTCCCCAAAAACTTAGCTACTAATAGCTTACTGTTGACCAGAAGCCTTACCAGTAACAGAGACAGTCAATTAACACGTTTTGTATGTTACATGTATCATATACTGCATTCAAACAATACAGTGAGCTAGAAAAAAAAATGTTATTAACCCATTTATGTCTGAGGTTTCAATTTTTTGAATTTTTGCAATCAGACCTTGAGCAGTAGGATATAAATAACTCCCACATGCTTAGCGTTCCAATAATGGAACACTAGGTATAAGTAGTTAAGAAATAAGGAAGAGAAAATACATTTCCTGTTCACTGAGTGGAAGTGTATCATCATAAAGGTCTTCACCCTTGCCATCTTCATGATGAGTGGGCTGAGATGGGGGGAAGAAGAGGGATCTGTCCCACTGTCTCGGGGTGGCAGAGGCTGAAGAAATGCGTGTATAAGTAGACCTGCACAGTTCCAGGGTCAGCTGTATTTATATAGCATTTTCATTGTTTTAGGTATTATAAGTAATTTCAAGATGAGGTAAAGTATACAGCAGGTTGTGCATAGGTCAAATGTAAATGCTATGCAATTTTTAACAAGGGACTTGAGCACCTGTGGATTTTGGTATCTGTAGGGGCTACTGGAACCATTCCTCAGGGATGGCCATACATATAATTTAGAGCCAAACACAGGCACAGGCACAAACAGGTTCTTTTGGAGTGAGAGCCCTGAAAAGAACCGATAGCACTTTCTAGGCAGCTATTCCAAGGGTAGTGGTGTAGGAGGAACCACCAGGCTTTGGAGCTAGACAGCGCTGGGTTTGAATCTCACATTTACCCTAGTACGTCATTGGGTGATTTGTTTAACCTCCAAGCCTCATTTGTTTTATCAATGGAAATAATAAATCAGGACTTTGTGAAGATTCAGTCGAATGAACTATGGCATGAAAAATGCTTGACCCTGTGAACAGAACAGATGCTTAATGAATCCTCCCACCCCTCTCCTCCCTTAGGGCCTTTCTGGTTTTCTGGTGCTGAGATGATGAACACTGGTGCGCCTCCTGGATTTGCCCCATACCACCCCATTGCAAGCCTGTTTGTGCTGTGGTGTCCCTCACTATGCACTGGGGACAATAACCGCCGTTGTCTTCTTCACACAAGAGACAGGCAGTCAACAGAAAGAACAAAAGGGGCCAGGCATGGTGGCTCATGCCTGTAATCCCAGAGCTTTGGGAGGCCAAGGTGGGTGGATCACTGGAGGTCAGTAGTTCGAGACCAGCCTGGAAAACATGGTGAAACCCCATCTCTAATAAAAGAAAAAAAAGAAAGTTAGCTGGGTGTGGTGGCGGGCACCTGTAATCCCAGCTACTTGGGAGACTGAGGCAGGAGAATCGCTTGAACCTGGGAAGCAGAGGTTGCAGTGAGCCGAGATCATGCCATTGCACTCCAGCCTGGGCAACAAGGGTGAAACTCTGTCAAAAAAAAAAGAAAGAAAAGAAAAGAAAGAAAAAAGAAAAGAAAAGAAGCTGAGAGGCTCCTTTGAGAATTTCTTCCCGTTCCCCAAGCTGGGCCCCCCAGTCAGTGCTGGGAGGAGAAGAGGACTCAGCCAACCAACTCCAAGAAGGGACACCCCAAGGACAACTATCATAGGGTCTCCTGTCCCAAGTCCCTTTCCTCAGTTTTCAATTATAGTCTTTTACCAAAAAATCCTTTAAGAGGCTCTCTTGCTGGCATTCCTCTTCCCTCTCTTTCCTGCCTCTTGTCCCCTCCCTTATCCCCCTCTCTTTTCTTTTCTTCTCTTACCTCTCTCCTCCTCTCCCCTTCTCTCCTCCCTTGTCTTTCTCCTCTCTTTCCTTCCTCCCTTTTTTCTCTCCTCTCTCTCCAACTTCCTTACCACTGTTTAGTATTTCCCCTCCTGTACCCCCTTTTTCTTACATTCTCTTTTCTCTTCAAAAAGAGGTTCTTGAGAGGGCAGAGTCCCCAGACACTCTATCAGCCAGGGTTTGGTGTGGAGAACAGAAACCACTCCAGGCATTTCAAGAAGGGGCTCACTCCAGGAAATTAGGTTCTTAAAAACCCATCAGAAAGCTAGAGAAGCAATGGTCAGGGAAGCCACTGCTAGGTTTCAAGAGATCCAGAAGCCACTCCTGCTGTCCAGGCCAGGGGCTGAAGGAAACCGTGCCTGGTGATGATGGCTGCCCAAATCACCAGGTGGGAGAGCCACGTGGGATCCGGAGAGATGCCACATCTCCCGTCTGCCAAAGCCCACACCTCTGCCTGCTGCTGCCGCCACCTCTCAAGTCTCACGCAAGGGCCTCCTGAGAGGCCAGCCCAGGAGGCACTGCCCAGCAAGAGAGGGAGATAGGAGGGGACCCAGAGGGCATGACCAAGACTAAATCCTTGAGGGTCAAGAGAAAGAGTACCCAAATACCAATCTCAAGTCCAGGCAGCAAGAAACTCCAAGGTCTAGGGTAGAGATGACAGACACTGGGAGGTCAGGCAAATGGCCTAGGAATTAAGGGCAATGGCTTTTAATTCAACCCCAGCTCCCCTGCTCACCAGCTGTGCGACTCTGGGGAAATGCTTTACTTCTCTGGGCCTTAATTCTCTCATCTGCAAAGTGGAACTAATAATAGCACCTACTTCTCAGAAAAAATTTAAGTAAACAAAGCACTTAAGGCCCAATGTCTGGCATGTAGTAAGCACTGAAAATACAGTAACATTGTACAAATCATTCCAAAGCACCTCTCCCACCTTCTCTTTGTCTCTACCATTAAGGGGAAATGATACAGAGGGGGACTACCTGCTAACTTCTGTTTTCCTTGCAAAACCTGAAAAGGTGACATTTTCAATAATCCATGTCTGCAGCAATGTCTGACCCTTCTTCATTTTGCTTCTGAAGGTAGAGTAAGTTGGGTGACTGCCCTTCCCTGGCCACGGTAAAAGCTAAGGCATAAAGGAGCCAAAATCCTATGATATTTGGAACTTTTTTTTTTCAATTATACAGTAAATTGACTTCTGGGGGCAGTGGACAGGCCTATGATTTTTTTTTTTTTTTTTGAGACGGAGTCTTTCTTTGCCGCCCAGGCTGGAGTACAGTGGTGCGATCTCAGCTCACTGCAAGTTCCACTTCCTGGGTTCACGACATTCTCCTGCCTCAGCCTCCTGAGTAGCTGGGACTACAGGTGCCCGCCACCACACCCGGCTAATTTTTTTTTGTTGTTTTTTGTATTTTTAGTAGAGATGGGGTTTCACTGTGTTAGCCTGGATGGTCTCGATCTCCTGACCTCGTGATCCACCCGCCTTGGCCTCCCAAAGTGCTGGAATTACAGGCACGAGCCACCACACCCGGCAGGCCTGTGAATTTTAACAGATGTATAGATTCATGCAGTCACTGCCACAATCAGGACACAGACAGCCCCAAACACTCCCTTATGAAATCCCTCTATAGTCACACCCTCCCTCTACCTCCACCCCTAACCTCAGGCAACATGCTGTATTCTCCAACATGGTAGTTTTGTCTTCGTGAGACTGTCAAGAATGGCTCCACTGTGTGTGTAGCCTTTTGAGACTGGCTTATTTCACTCGGCATAATGCCTTTGAGATTCATCCAAGTTGGTTCAGGTATCAATAGTGAGTTTCTTTTGGTTGCTGAAAGTATTCCATGTTTGGGCTGTCCGAAGAGAATATTCAAACATCCTTGATGCTGTTCCTTTGTGAAGGCTGCCTTGGTGAAATTCAAAGCAATTGATTCAGAGTAGAAAAAGATGTATTTTAAAAGAATTTTTTGGCCCTGTGTGGTGGCTTGCATCTGTAATCGCAGCACTTTGGGATGTGGAGGTGAGAGGATTGCTTGAGCCCATCAGCAATGGGCCTAACATAGGCAGGGCTTGTCTCTAGAAAAATATTGGCTGGGCATGGTGGTGTGCACCTGTAGTCCCAGCTACCTGGGAGGCTGAGGCAGGAGGATCATTTAAGCCCAGAATATGGAGGCTGCAGTGAGCTGTGATTACACCACTGCACTCCAGCATGGGTGACAGAGCGAGACTCTATCTCTCAAAAATAATAATAATAATATTTAGCCATATTCTCAGCTCCAAAATATTTACTCTAGGAGAGGGTGACCTCTCAGAAGCATATAACCTAATTAGGCTGTTCTTCCCCATTTGGGAGATAATCAAGGGAGAGGGGTGCAGGGAGCCGTCACTGGCATCTAGCCCCACTTGTTCCTCCTGCCCCCAGCAGGGTTCAGGGCTGCTTCATGTGGTCTACAGGCCATATGGATCTTCAGCAACAGCCTCCAAAGCCAAACTCCATGCCTCCATCTGGTGGCCTTGGTCTCAGTAGCTAATGCTCTGCTACTGCCCTACTTGAAGAAGGCTTGCCACGACCCTGGGCTTCTTCACTGCCATGTGCACAATGCTCCCTCCAACTTCATTGGGATTGGCCCATTCATTCCTGTAGCTGCTGGCTTCTCCTGACATGACTTCGTGGCATTCACTGACAGAAGAAGGCTGTCTCCTGACCAGTTATAATTCTTTTATCAGAATCCAGCAGAAAGGAGTCTTGCTCTTACAGTGTCATAATAACACCTTTATTATTTAAAATCTTTTCCATGGCCAGGCACAGTGGCTCATGCCTGTAAGCCTTAACTTGAACAGCCTAAACATGGAATATTACTTTAAGAGGCCAAAGTGGAGGGATCGCTTGAGGCCAGGAGTTCGAGATTAATCTGGGCAACATAGCAAGACCTTGTTTCTACAAAAAAAAAAATTTTTTTCCATGATTTTTTGTTTCTTTCAGTCCCTGACCCAAAGATTTCCAAAAATATGTTCTCTTGGAATTGAGTCAAGGAACAATTTTAGTGTTACACCTCAACGTTTCTTCCAAAATTGCTCCTCCTTCAGCTAGTGCCCGAAGACTGACTGATTAAAGAATCTTGTTTCTCTCTTCTCAAAATATGTGTTCCCAACTCATTGTGTATAGTGAATGGTCTCTAAAGATGACCACCATCAATGCCTTATAACCATGCCACTCTTTCCATCAAGAGACAGACTCTATTTCCTCTCTCCTTGAATCTGGGCTAGCCCTGTGACTTGTTTTAACCAATAGAATGAGACAGAAGTTCCTCTCCATTCCTAGCCCTTATGAGAATGATAGAGGCAGGAGGCAGAAAAATGCCTAGGCAAATAGGGCGGGTCTCCAGTGAAACCCAACCTTCAAGCAGGAAACAATCCCAGTAAATACGCAAACCAGATTGGGAACCGGCCTTCCCATTTGGCACACTTTCCTCTGATTGATCCCCATCCTTCACCTACTTACATATACCCACCCTTTCCTAATTGGTTTTCTACACTATCATGCCCACCTTTGAGCGGTGATTTTGCTTTAACCTTTTTTGGGTACTCACAAACCAATCAGCATGCACTCCCTATTCTGAGCCCATAAAAAGCCCCAGGCTCAGCCATATTGGGAACTCTCCTGCCTTTTGGTAGGAGGACCACCCCAGTGTCCCCTCCCTGCTAAAAGCTGTTTCATCACTCAGTAAAACTTCCCACCTCGCTCACTCTTCACGTATCTGCGTGCCTACATCTTCCTGGTCATGAGACAAGAACCCAGACCTAGCTGAGCTAAGGAGCTAAAACTCCTGCATCAAGGATGTGCAAAGGCCTAGGTTCTCATGCTCTCTAATGAAGCCAACTACCATAGTGCAAGGAAACTTGGGCTAGACATCTGAATGAGAAACGATGTGGAGAGAAAGAGGCCACACAGAGGAAGATCAAGGTGCCAGACATGTGAGTGAAGCCTTCCTGAACCTTCCAGCACAGCACAGCCACCATCCGTCTGCAGCAGATCAGTAACTCAGCTGTCACTACATGGAAGAAAAGAGTCAATCCAGTCAAGCCCTGGATTCATGACCCCCAGAATCACGAGAAACAATAAATCATTGATATTTTATGCCACTAAATTTTGAGGTAACTCGTTACCCAGCAATAGATAATAGGAACCCTGGGAGACAAACCTCCAAGTGTCCAAGAAGCAGCTGTTGCCCTGTTCCTTGCTCCAGCATCTCAGCCCAGGGCCAACCATGTTTCAACTTGCCTCCATGGCTCCCAGAAAACTTTAAGAATTTTCATGCAAGTAGAATCCCTGAAAACTTCTCTCATGTGCCCTGACATGCCAACCCCCACATGTGACATAAAGATGTGACTCCTTTTTCCTCCCCTCAGATTTATTTTCTCAGTTATGATGGAGACTTTATGAAGATGTCAACATGAATTTGTTCTTCCTAATCAATGAAATAATGTGCAAGGGGCAGCGGTCAGCCTGCAAACCCAAACTGGCCCCAGACAACTGCCAGGGTAGGGAGACTAAGAGCAGGGACCCCCTCTTAGGGACCTGCCGGGATCCCCCAAGCATGGAAATAGAGGAAAATCTTGAGTTCCTTCAAGGGAAATTCCAGGCAAGTAGCTAGCACTGAGAAGTAAATGAGCATCTGGGTAAGCAAGGTGATAGTAGCTTGAAACAGTAGCCAAGGAAGTGAGAATCACGGGATGTTTGGTCCCCCTATGGAAACTAAAGATCACATCTTAACACATGTCCTCTTGAGTTCCTTCAAGGGAAATTCCAGGCAAGTAGCTAGCCCTGAGAAGTAAGTGAGCATCTGGATAAGCAAGAAAGTGATAGTAGCTTAAAACAGTAGCCAAGGAAGTGAGAATCACGGGATGTTTTGTCCCCCTGTGGAAACTGAAGATCACTTCTTAACACATGTCCCTGAGTTGTTTGGCAGAAACCTGGACCTCCACCAAATTGATCCACTGGCTCGAAGACCTCAGATAAGGGGGACTAAGGACCAAACTCTGACCACTGTTCTTCATCGTTCTAAATTTCTTCCTGAGGAGCCTGGCGGAGGTCACGTCCCTGGGCCAGAACTAATATTCTGCTGATTCCAAAGTATTAGACAAAGCTTTACCTCTTTAACCAATTGCAAATCTGAAAATCTTTGAATCCATCTATGACTCCTGGCTACCCCCTCCCTCCTGCTTTGAGATGGCCCTCCTTTTTTGGTCAAACTCATATATAGCCTCCATGCACTGATTTATGACTTTGCCTGTAACCTCTGCCTCCTCACCTTTAAAAACCCTTACCTGTAAGCCATGGAGGAGTTCAGGTCTTAAGCCTGAGCTGCCCTATTCTCCTTGCTTGACACCCTGCAATCTTTATGTCAGGGTTGGACTTTATTGCACCAGGTGAGTGGATCCCAGTTTGGTTCAATAACAAGACCATGTGCAGTTAACAAGCATGGCAGTTACATTTATTGACCAGTGGCTGAGTGCCAAGCAGTAGCTAAGCACATTATAGGTAGCATCACAACTTCCCTGAGAGACATCTAGCCTAACAATGTCTTAGCTCATTTTCTGGATTGTGGGGATCATATATGAGCCAGAGGGAGACACCTCTGTCCAGTCCAGTGCCTTCAGCTACAGAACATGCCCAGGAAAAGTCTGTCTTTTAATGCTACATTTCCCAACCTGTTTCATGCCCTGGCACATATAAAAAGTGACAATAAATTTGGGGTATACTGAGACAAGGGGTTGAGGTGGAGGTTCCCAGTTGGGAAAATTCATTAAGCTGCTTATAATCAAAAATGCATTTCCCCAAATCCTTTTAAATCTCTTAGATTTCTGAGAGGGGGTGGGAATAAAAAAAAATTTAAACATAATTTAATGGAGATAGGCTATTGTCTCTTAGCACCTTAGGAAGAGCAGACTTCAACCTCCAGAAAGGGACCGACCTGGGCCATGTGGTTTCTTGAGATGCAACCTTGGACAAATGACTTAGCATCTCTTGGCTTGTTTCTCTCTGCAGAGGTGAGAACTCCCCCACAGGATTATAAAGGCAGGAGGTGAAGATGGCATCGGGATCAGTCCTCGGGCCAAGTAGAAAAATTCAACCTCAGATACCCGTGGAGAGAAAGACAATTGTTTCTTTCAATAGAAACTACTCGGCCAGGCCGGGTGGCTTATCCCTGTAATCCCAACGCTGGGAGGCTGAGGGAGGGGGATTGGTTGAGCCCAGGAGTTCAAGACCAGCCTAGAAAACATGGCAAAACCTCATCTCTACAAAAAATACACTACACAGCCAGGTGTGACATGCGCTTGTAGTCCCAGCTATTTGAGAGGCTGAGGTGGGAGGACTGCATTAACCTGGGAGGTGGAGGTTGCAATGAGCCAAGATTGATCCACTGCACTCCAGCCTGTACGACAGAGCGAGACCCTGTCTTGAAAAAAAATGAATTAATTAATTAAAAGAAAAAGAAAAGAAACTGGTCAAGGAGGAGGGAATTTTCTGGACATTAGTGACGGTTTGGGTGGTACCTTCCAGATACATTGGAATTTATTTGGTTTTCTCTGGATATTTGCTTTCTTTTGCTTTTTAGCCATTTTATTGAGATACAATTCACATACCATCCAATTCACCCATTTGAAGTGTACAATTCACAGATTTTTAGTACAGTCACAGAGTTGTGCAACCATCACAACAATCTAATTTTAAAATGCTTTTATCACTCAAAGAGAAAAAAAAAACCATAGCTACTAGCAGTCATTCTCATTCTTCCCCCCCTCCCCCAACCCCTAGTGTCCCTAGCCCTTGGCTAATCTACTTTCTTTCTCCATAGATTTGCCTGTTACGGACATATGGACATATCTCATACAAATGGAATCATGCACTCTATCTTTTGTCTTTTGTAACTGGCTTCTTTCACTTAGTATAATGTTTTTGAGGTTCACTCATGTTGCAGCATGCGTAATACTTCATTTCTTTCTCTTGCCAAACAATATTCCATTGTGTGGCTATACTACATTTTATTTATTCATTCTTTAGTTGAAGGACATTTGTACTGTTTTCTTTTTTGGTTTTTATGAATAAGTCTATAAACTTTTCTGTACAAGATTTTTGTGTGAACGTGTTTTCATTTTCCTTGGGTATATACGTAGGAACAGACTTGCTAGGTTAAATAGTAACTCTATGTTTAACATTTTAAGGAACTGCCAAACTGTTTCCAAAGTGGCTACACCACTTTACATTCCCTCATCAGTGGATGAGGGTTCCAGTTTCTCCACATCCTCACCAACACTTGTTATTATCTCTTTTTTATTATAGCCATTCTACTGGGTGTGAAGTGGTAACTCATTGTGGTTTTGGTTTGCATTTCCCTGATGGCTGAGAAGCATCTCTTGTGTGCATACTGGCCACTTGTATATCCTCTTTGGTGAAATGCCGGTTCAGATCCTTTGGCTATTTTGGTATTTGGTTTCCATTAGCATGTTTGCCCTTTTAATGGGAGTGTTAAGCTGAGAAGGTGGATAGTGCTTGATTAATGCTTAACATGAGTGGATGAGAATGGCTCCCTACATTTGAAGAAGCTTTTGTTTGGCTATGAAGGTTTTTTCCATATTCCCTGTGCTCTCCCTCTGTTCACTTTTAAGCCAGGGTTCTGACCCAGGTTGTTTTCTGACCCAACTAAGTATGCAAGGGAAAAAAATAGGGGCTTGCACCAGAGATAGCATGAAATTCACACTGCAGCAAAGATGAAGACAAGGATGAGGATGTTTGTTTACCTCCAGGCTAAGGCTGGATTGGCAAGTTGTCCTCTTGGACAATTCCTCTTACCTTCTCTTACTCAAGAGTTTTAAAGATTCGTCATGTGAATAGAAAGATGACAGTATCAGAAAAACATGTCAAAGAATTCACTATTTCTCAGCCAGACTTGTTAGCAACAAAAGTTATAGGTAGTGGTGTATGTGTGTGTGGTGTGTGTGTGTGAACTAACGTCTATAAATAGGAAACAAACTTTTAGAAAAATAATACTTTAAAAATTGACACATGAAAGAAGCTTCTGGATTACTGTGTGTAATCATAGCCACCTAAAACTGATGGGGCCACCCATTTCCAGAAGCCATACAGATCAATAAAAGAGCAAATTAAACCATTCATAACCCAGTCCAGATGGAGATATAGATGGGATTCTCCATAAATAGGAGGTGTTCTATGTTTGTTGAATTAAAGAATGAATGGGTAAATGAATATACGGCACACTGCAGACGAAACGGGCATGCTCTTCCTTTGGGGCCCGACTGCAACCCATACAGAGCCCTAGCACTTCTCACACTGCGTAGTGTGTACGGGATTAAAGGTCAGTCTACCAGTGGACAGTAAGTTCCAGAGGCAAGCACTGTGACGTATTCATTCAACAAATGCTTGGGAAGCTCATACTATATGCCAGACACTGTGCTGGGTGCTGGCAGGATGAGAGTGGTGAACTAAACCAAGTCCTTCCTGCGGAGCTCACTGTCTATGGACTGATTCTTCCTTTGTGTCCTCATCATCTGCTCAGTCCAGGGATGCGGTAGACGCTAGTAAGTGTTCCTCCTCCTTTGCTCACCAGATTTTTAAAGGAAAGATTTGAAGCTGTTCCACTGAGAAACATTTTTTCATTTCTTCGGAGAGGCTCAAAAGCAATCTTGCAGCCTCTAAGCAGTTCATTAGCAGGTTGCTTTAACTGGCTCCAACCCTGCACCCTGCTTCTTTGATTCGTTATTGAAACCATGTGCCTTTTTGGGGTGACCTTGTGCCTACCTGCTCCACATGGTGCTCTTAATCCCGTAAGGCACTGTTCTAAAGCCTCTCATCATCTCAAACTATAGTCACCCAACGCAAGTTAACGAGTTTACTCCCTCAGGTCAAACCGGCCACAGCCATGGTTCTCCATCATCGCAAAAAGGGTGTCTGTTTTGTTTGTTTTGGATGCTCAAGTTAATCTCCACCCACTAGGGAGGCAAAATGGACAGGTTCATTTCAAGAGGATGGGAGGAAGGTTGGGTTTCAGCACTTGGTAACCTTTACTTTGGGGGAAATCCTCTCTCTGCACCAAGGCAAACTTCCTGGAGGAAGTGCCTGCCAGTTGTGCAGTGAGGGCAAGTGTTCCCTCCTCCAAAGCAGCTCGCATCCATCGGTGGTAAGAAGACTTAGCCAAGAAATACTCACCATCTCCCAGCCTTTCTCATTACTAGAAAGCAGTGAGAAACAAACAAACGAAAGGCACACATCACAGTTTGCCTGCGATCATCACTCTTTCCATTAAGCCAACACTTAAGAGCTCACAGCCTGGGGGGCAGACACACAACCGGCCTGGAGGGTTCTGTAATGACCAATACCTGGTTCCTGGCTTCAAGGGCTTCACTCTTTGGTGGAGGAGACAACTACCTAAAGGGTTGATTACAAAATCACCCCTTTGGAGAAGGTCCAAACTCCTTAGCAAGGCCTGCAAGGCTCTGCACGATTTGGTTCCCGTGGTGTATTCCAGCATCACACCCTCTACTTCCACCCCTATTTTCTCCACTCACCACGATGTCTTAACCACACCAAGCAGCATGCAAGTCCCTGAACAAGTGGTGCTACTTCTGTCCTTTGCTTAAACTACTCCTTGGCCTGAAATGCCCCTCTCGCAAGCTAGCAAAGATGCTTCTGTGCCCTTCTCTGACAGAGGTCTCTCTGCAGCAGATCCCAACTGGGAAAAAGGGAGATGCCTGAATCTTAATTCAAGTTTTGAAATTTTATTTTCCTGAGACTGGACATTTCACTTCATGCATTGAAACTGTTTTGTGACTTAAAAGTAGCCATCGCTTTGGGTTTTTAAAATTTGAGTCCAGCCAAGAATGTTTGAGACTTTGTCTCAGTTTTCATCCAGGGACAGGGAGAACAGGAACCTCCAGAAAAAAAATACAAAGGAATTGTGAGAGAAAAAGATAAATCTATGTTATGATCACATCCTATGAGCCACAGTTGCTCAGCCTCCAGGCAATCCACTCCTGTCTTTCCCTTAGACTGCGAGTCCCTTCCTGCGTGGAGGGAAGACTGTGCAGTAAATGTTCAATGAAGACAGGGTGGGCACAGGGGCGAGAAATGGAACTGTGCAGTGCAGGATAGGCTCTGCCCCAGGCATCATGTGCTCGTGTAGGACTCAAGGCTAGCACTGCCCCAGGAGTCAGCCTCAGATATGCAGGGTCTTGCAAAGGAGGCCCTTGCGGGTTTTAACATCTGTCTTTCGCTACACAGATAAACCCAGAAACTTTATAATGCAAATGCACCCCAGAAAGGCAATGTGAATCCAAAGGAGTATCTAAGTGTGGACAACACGTGTCAGATGCTTTCCTGCTGACACTTTGCTTGTACAGTGGACGCCAGGGAGAGCCGTAAGGACCCACCTAAAGAGAAGCGTAGGCTGGGCACGGTGGTTCACACCTGTAATCCCAGCACTTTGGGAGGCCGAGGCAGGCAGATCACTTGAGGTCAGGAGTTCAAGTCCAGCCTGGCCAGCATGGTGAAACCCCAATTCTATTAAAAATACAAAAATTAGCTGGGTGTGGTGGCGGGCGTCTGTAATCCCAGCTTCTCAGGAGGCTGAGGCAGGAGAATCACTTGAACCCGGGAGGCAGAAGTTGCAGTGAGCTGAGATTGTGCCACCGCACTCTAGCCTGGGCAAGAGTAAAACCCCATCTCAAAAAAAAAGAAAAGAAAAAAGAAAAGAAAAGGAGAGAAATGTCGTCACCAGGTAAACCAAAAACAAGAGATGGAAGCCACATGGCTGACAGCCCATCTGTGTGCACTGCCATAATCTCACCACCCCGTGGGATGTGCAACCTGTAGCAGTGAAAAAAGTGAGCCTGACAGGTTAACAAATCTGCCCCAAATCACACCACCACTAAGTGACAGACTGGGATTCAAATTCAGGTGTATGTATCTCCAGAGCCCCTTCCAGCAGGCCACACTGGCTGACTCTGGGTCAAACCTTCATCTCCCTCTTCCATTTGCTTGGAGGCTACTCTGGAAACCTTCAACTCTGTGCATTTGAGAATTGAGAGGAGAAATGAAGGACCCATCCCCATGGTCCACACAGGGCTGGGAGTAGTGAAAGTCAGAGGGCAGGGTGGAAGGCGAGGCTGCTGCTGAGGATGGGAGGCTCTCCCAGGCTTCAACAGTGCCCCTGCGTGCACAGTGCCGCATGCATCCTGCCTCCCCTACCGTGGGCCCCTGCATGACCGGGCTCACTACCCTCAGTGGCAGCACAGGGGCTGGGGGAGAGCAACCAACACACCGTTCACCCACCCCACCCCCTTGCTGGCTCCCTCACAGGCCAGCCGCATGCTGGAGCTGGGCACCCACTGTCTGACACGTGGCGAGTCAGCACAGCTGGACCAAGGACCTACCCAGGAACCACAGGTCACAGAACCACTCCAGGAGTTGGTCAAGAGCAAGTGACACTAACTCTATCCCAAACCCTTGTCAGCCTTCACTCAGTTCTCTCCTGTTGGGGAAACATCTGGGATACAGCTGCCCCACTCCTATGATTACAATATAGCCCTGCCACCTGAGGAGGGGCCCCCAGCTCAATGACAGGGGTGTGGACAGGGGCCTGGCTCAGCTTTGGCCCTAGCCTGAAACCCCTCAGCTTGCTCATACCCTAGTGGGGTAGATGTGACCTCATCAACTGTTGTCTAGCAGTGGGGCCAGTCCCAGCCACCTTCTCTGAAGAATGACCCCTCCTGGGCAGCTTTGTCTGACTTGACTGTAGGTTCTCAAGAGCGGATGACACTCAGTGGGGGTACAACGTATGCTTAGGGAATGTAAGGTTTATCAGTTGAGAAGACACACGAGCTTCCACAAATTGATATATTTACTTCATTGTCAGCGGAGTACACACGCACACATAGATATCTCTGAGCCATTTTAACTCACATAATTACAAGGATACAAACACACACTAGTTCATCCCTGTGGCTGAGTGCCCTTAGGGAACACTCAAATCCCAGCGGGACTTCTCTCTGCATCTTCTGGCCACTCTGGTCATTCTCCCTGAGCCCACCCACCTTCTCCCCCCACTTCCATTCTTCCACGATGGTGGCAAAGCAGGGAAGGGCCAGTGGAAACAGACTGCAGGTGCACAGAGGCTTGGACAGGCCAGAGTCTACCGCAGCTGCTTTGGTGTCTCTCCTTGGTTCATGTGGTGGGCACTTCACCACTTCACAGACACTGTCAATTCCCTAAAGGCAAGGCCCAGGGCTTTGACTTCCCTGGGCATGGAGAGACAGTGGTCAGGAAAAGCAGCTCTTTGGCAGACTGCTGGGTGTGTAACAACTGCGAGGGCTCAGGGGCTACAAGCAGGGACAGAGCAAGCTCGCAAACAAATAACTGAGACCCGACACGGCGTGTACTGGAGCAGAGCTGTGCAGGGCGCTGAAGGAGCAGAGGAGGGGGTGGGGCAGGACGGCTTCCTTGGAGGGAGCCCTTCAGGCACTGTCATGTGCCACATCCTGTGTGAGGCACTTCACCTTCATCTTACTGAATCTGGGATTCAAATCCAGATCTGTCTGCTTCTAAAACCCATGCGCTTTCTTCTGTACAGGTTGCTACCTGAGGGGACATCTGCTCTGGGACTCAGAGAATGATAAAGAGATCTCCAGAATAAATGAATCACTTTCAGAGAAAAGTAAAAGAACAAAAACACAAAAATAAAAAACACACAAAAGAAACAAAAAAATACCACATTCTCCCCAAATTTCACATCATAAGTGGCTGGAAGTGCAAACATAAAGGAAGCTGGCAACATGGTCGCGGCAAGAGGAGCCTCCGAAGCAAGGTCAGCTTCTCCCCTGATTTCTAGCTTTCAGCCAACAAGGCCAATGGATCTTCCAAACCTGCTGCTGCTGTTGAGCTCCAGAAGAGGGGCCTCTCAACTTCCAGAGGCCAGGAAGGCTCACTCTCCGGGCTCTCAGTTTTGTTTTTTATACTGCAAGACAGAGAGATTTGAAGTGGAGGAGGGAAGCCAACAGGGGCAGGAGGACTCTGGGGAAATCTCAAGCCTCCATCATCTGGACCTCACCTGCCTCCTGCAGGGGCTTCTTGGAGGTGGTGAAACCCAGGCAAGAGGCACTGGACAGCCAAATCTCTAGTTCATGCCTGGACTCCTTTTCTTCTTTAATGAAAAAGGAAGCTGACGGGTGGGGAGGGAGGATAATAAGGAAAACTGGGGTGCCTGTCCTCTCTGAGTCTTATTTCAGGGAAAAAAAAAAAATCCCAGGTGGAGGAGGACCCTTGGAAGCCAGTTGCTATAATCACTGGGTTTTTGAAAATGGACCCTGGGTCCCATATCTGGAGAGCAAGTTAAAAGGACAGGGAGGTAGGGGCACACTCCAACTCTCTAGGGCCTCCTAATACCAGCATCTAAGGGCCAAGAAGCCAGTCAACATTCCTGACTCCCTCCCTTCCTCCACCAAAACATACTGAATGTTTCCTCCATAATTCTGCCCCAGTGTGAATACGCCCCCGAGACAGGGAGTCCCTCCCCAGGACAGCTTTCCTGTCTGCGGCGTCATGGCGCCACTTCCGGCTCTGGCACTCTCCTTCTTCCGGCTCTGGCACCCTCCTTCTTCCTACTGACCCTCTCAACTCCATCAGCACTGTTGGGCGGAAATTTGCCTTTAAGGACGAAGAGTAAGAGCCCCTCCCCACTTGCAGAATATAAATGCAACCAGAAGGGATCTGCCTTCACCTTTCAGCTTCTGGAGGAGGGAAGCAGCTGGCTGGTGGCCTCCTCCACAGGGACCATTCTCAACTGTGGGGCAGGAGTGGCCTCTAGTGGTCATGGGGATCACAGCCATCATCACCCCAGCTCCTCGCAGGCAGAGCCCGGGGGCCAAGCACCTACTTTGTTCATGATCCAGTCAGCATCTTCAATGGCCCTTTTAATAATCTGCTGGATTCTCTCAGGGTTGTCTTCATCTGAATGAACCCGAAAACTCTGCAAGTTTAAGCATAAGGAAAGATGACTAGGCAAAATTCCCAGGACCGACAGCTTCAGAGCACCAGTCACAGGCCAGGGACACTGCTGGGCACTGTATACCCAGCAGCTCTCTTCATCCCCCGTAGACAGTTACGATTATCTCACACAGAGATGAGGAAACAAAGGCTCTGAAATCCCCCCTTGGCTGCTGAACAATAGCATTTGAATCCTAGTCTATGTGTCTGCAAAGCCACCAAGGTAGGTGCAAAGACTGGCCCCCAAGTTACCCCTAAATCAAGCTGGGCCCAAAAGCTACCAGGCAGTGGAGGCCAAGGGGAAACGTCCATCTCTCTTCCTCAGAAGAAGCTGCTTTCCCCAGGGTGAGATCTCTGCATAGGTTTCACAGCAGGGAGGAAGAAGTAGGGCTTCTCTCAGCCCAGTGCTAGGAAAGCCACACAGGGAAGGAAGGGGAGGCAGTAGAGAGAGTAGTTTCAGGAAATCAACCCAGGCCCAATGCAGAGCATGGGATGCTGTTTGCTTTTGACCAGATGTTCACCCTTGAGAAGCAATCTAAGATTCAGGTTTTGCTTTCCAAAAAGAACTGGCGCCACGCGTGGTGGCTCACGCTTGTAATCACAGCACTTTGGGAGGCCAAGGTGGGCAGATCACCTCAGGTCTGGAGCTCGAGACCGGCCTGACAACATGGATAAATCCCATCTCTACTAAAAATACAAAGTTAGCCGGGTGTGGTGGCGCGTGCCTATAATCCCAGCTACTCATGAGGCTAAGGGAGGAGAATCCCTTGAACCCAGGAGGCGGCGGCTGTGGTGAGCCGAGATTGCACTGTCGCACTCCAGCCTGGGTAACCAGAGTGAAACTCCATCTCAAAAAGAAACAGAACTGGCCTCTTCCCCTCCCCGTCACTCCCAGCCCCACACATCCCCCTGCTCATCTTTAGGAGCCCCCTCAGCATCCACCTCTGGGATGCGCTCCTTGACTCCCCAGATAGCTAACTGCTCCCTTCTCCACGTTTCCACAGCCCTCTGTGGCTACCGCCACCTCCTTTTTTTTTTTTTTTTTTTTTACTTTCCATATTATATTTGTATGAATTTTAGCTAACTTTCTATTTGGAAATGATTTCTCACTTACAGAAAGTTGTGATAATAATACAAAGAATTTCCTATCAGAATCACTGATTGTTAACATTTTGCTACACTTGCTTTATCATTCTCTTTATATAAGTATGTATAAGTCTTTTTAGAAGCATTTAAGAATAAGTTACAGACACCCTGTCCTTACCCCTAAACATTCCCATGTGTATTTCCTAATGACAAGGGCATTCTGTGACATAACCACAATAATAAAATTCAGAAGACTCAACATTGAAACAACACTATAATCTATAGCCCACATTCCAATTTCATGCACTGCCCCAGTAATAGTGTTTTGTTTTGTTTTGTTTTTTTAGGCAGGTTCTCACTCTGTCACCCAGGTGAGAATGCAGTGGCACAATCACAGCTCATTGCAGCCTCCACCTCCTGGGTTCAAGCAATCCTCCCAACTCATTGTTTGATTTTTCTGTAGAAAAGACCAGGTTGGTCTTGAACTCCTGAGCTCAAACAATCTGCCTGCCTTAGCCTCCCAAAATGCTGGGATTACAGGCATGAGCCATCATGCCTGGCTCCCAGTAATATTCTTTACAGCAATTTTTTCTGGTCTAGGATCATACATTACATTTAGTCACCATATCTCTTGAGTTCTCTAATCCAGAACAGTTCTTTCTTTGTGTTTCACGACACTGACATTTTTGATGAGCACAGGCCTATTAGTTGTGTGGTAGATGACCTCTCAATTTGGGTTTACCTGATGTTTTCTCAGGATTAAATTCAAGTTGTACGCTGTTGGCAGGGATGCCTGCCTAAATGATGTCATGCCCCACAGTCTATTTTAATTACCCACTTAGCTGCCTCATACGTGCCCTAGCACAGCTGGTATGCTGGCTGATGTACCCTGTGTTCCCTGGACAGAGAGGAGCTGGGCTGCCCAGCACTGGTTTCCTGTGGCTCTTACCACACTGCCACCTCACCACCATCTCAGAGACTAGCTCTGTGCCCTGGCCTTGGCCTCTGACCCGCACCCCCAAGCCTGCCACTAGAGGCAGCCCCCAGACCTGGTGGACCCAGCTCCCACCTGCCTGACAGCATGCTTGTAATGCTGCTGGATGCCCTTGGTCGGCAGCTGCCGGCAACAGCGCAGCAAGTATCGGTAGAGCTGCAGTGGCCTCTGAACCAGTTCTGCCCCTGGCAGCGGGGCCATCCGTGAGACCTTCTGTCCCTGGAAAACAAGGAGCATCACTTCTAGGGCATCAAGCCAAGTTCTATACTCAGCCCTGACCCCTAGGTCCCAGTACTCTGGGAAGCAGCCTTGGTGCAGTACAGTGGCCCCTCCTGTCCCATCCCATGGAGCCTGCACCTTGCGGTGGGCTGGGCATTCAGTCCTACAGAAGCTCTAGCCCAGAGCAGGCCCGCAAGACCAAGGGTGAGTGTGGAGGGAGATGTACAGCCTCATCCCTGGCGTCTTCTTTCTGGAACTCAACTTCAGATGGTGCGTGAGTAGGTGTCCCTCACAGGCAGGGTAGGGTAGATAAGCAGGAAGACCCTGAGGGGTAATCACTAGGAAAATCACTAGGAAACCAGCTCCGACATCAGCCCTGGTCTGGTGAGGGCACCAAGCCACAGAGGGGAGGGAGAATGCCTACAGGCCTGAGCCTCAAAACTCAAAGTGTGCTCCTGAGCCAGCAAAACCCACAGCACCAAGAGATCAACAGAAATGCAGTCTCAGGCCCCACTTCACACCCACCAGATCAAACCTGCATTTTAACAAGGATGCCAGGAGACTTGCATGCACATTTTAAAGTCTGAGAAACATGAATCTAGGGGACTCTGCACAGAGAAGACGCTGGACAGAGTCACCACAACGTGGGCACGTGATTTCATTTTGCTATGAGTTATCATAAAAATCACAATGGGCTGGGCGTGGTGGCTCACACCTGTAAGTTGGGCAGATTACTTAAGGTCAGGAGTTCGAGACCAGCCTGGCCAACATGGTGAAACCCTGTCTCCACTAAAAATACAAAAATCAGCCAGGCTTAGTGGTGCATGCCTGTAATCCCAGCTACTTGGGAGGCTGAGGCAGGAGGATCACTTAAACCCCAGAAGTGGAAATGGCAGTGAGCCGAGATAGTACCACTGCACTCCAGCCTGGGTGACAAAGCAAGACGCCATCTCAAAAAAAAAAAAAGAGAATCACAATGAGCACTTGTTTGTCTCTATTCACTTCACATGTGATTAATGAACACAGTCACAGAGAGGTCTGATAACTTGCCCAAGATCACACAGCTGATAAAGCTGGAGCTTGGGTTTGAACTCTGGCAGTCTGGCTTCAGAGCCTTTTTTTTTTTTTTTTTTTTAAAGGTATAGTTGACATATAACCAACTTCATATACTTAAGTATGTAATTTGACAAGTGTTGCCACAGGTACACACCAGAGAAATCACCGCCATAATCAAGAGAATGAACATATCCATCATTCCCAAAATTTACCTCATACCCTTTGTAATGCCTCCCTCCCGCCCTCCCCACGTCCCCATCCCCAGGCAACCGATGCATTTTCCAGAGTTTTGTATAAATGGAATTACACAGCAAGCTCTCTTTCATGTCTGCAGAACCCATATTCTCTGTATTAACAGTCTCTCTAAAGAACCCACTACTCTAGCCTAACCTCTTCTGTTTTAAGGGAACTATGAGAGTATAGATTGTTTTAAATGGTAGGTCCTAGAATATATGGGCTTGCAAAGCTTTTATCAGGCTCCTGCCTGAACCTCTGCCACAGCATCTGCCTGGTGTCCCAGTACCTGGCCTGTCACTCCAGTCTCCTCCACACCGTACCACGTGAGCTCTGGAATCAATGTCCTGGGCGCATCCCAGTCAGTCACATGAACTGCTCCCAGACCCCTCAAACCACCAAATATGGTGCCTTTTGGTGCACATGCAGTTCCCTGGCCATGGCCTCCTTCCCATCTTCTCTGTGCGAGGAACCTTATTCATCCTTCCAGGCTCAGCTCAGTGTCCTTCCTCCTGGAAGCCCTTACTCACTGTCCCTCTCTGGAGACAGAGGCACTCACCCTGTCCTCTGTGGGGCTGCAGTGCCCCCTCATGGTGCTGCCAGGGACTCACCTGCTACCTTGCCTGTGGCTCTCTCTGGGCTGAGTGCCTGGCCCAGAACGGGTTTCACTCACTGTTAACTAAACAGAATGCAGCTACTATCTCCCCTGTACAGAGAGACACCCGCTATATTCCAGATGAAGGAGCTAAAAGAGATCTAGTGACTGGTCTTAGTTTTGAAGGAACATATCGGAAAAAAAAAAAAAAAAACCCTCCCCTCACCTTACAAAAAGAACCAGAAACTAAATCCATCAGATGCCCTTAAACTAAGAAGGGAAGCTTAGGAAGTAGCTGGTTCCAGAGGCTCCTTCATTCCATTTACATCCCATTATCTCCTCGGCAACAATAAATGTGTCTCCTCTGCTACGTTAGCCAATTCCTCCTGGTTCCCTGGACTCTTGCTCTGATGCTGGAGTAGACAGGTGGTTGTCTGACCCCCACCATCCAGTCTCCCTTCTAGTAACAGCCCCAGTGTGTGATCTGGGGTGCACCCCTCCCCAGATCTCAGCCCAGAAGGTCTGAGTGGGACTATCAGAGCCCTGCATCCACGTGGGTATAAGGACTGGCTCACACACGGGCATGTGACAAAAGCTAATCCAATCAGAGTGCATTGCAACGCTTCTGAAGTGGCATGAAAGGACTCTAGCTCCTTCCCTCTAAACTTGATGCTGGGAGGATTTGACCCTCTCTCAGTGAAGCCATCCTGCCTCCTCGAGAAGCCTGAGACCACACTCACATAGCAGAAGGCAGAACTGAGACCCTGAGATAAAAACAAGCCCAAAGAATTTATCTGGGCCAGGGGTGGTGGCTCACGCCTGTAAACCCAGCACTTTGGGAGGCTGAGATGGGTGGACTGTTTGAAGCCAGGAGTTTGAGACCAACCTGAGTAACATAGGCAGACCCTGTCTCTACAAAAAATAAAAAACTAACTGGGCATGGTAGCATACACCTGTAGTCCCAGCTACTCAAGAGGCTGTGATGGGAGGATCCCTTGAGCTTCGGCAGTCAAGGCTGCAGTGAGCTGTGATCATACCATGGCACTCAGCCTGGATGATACAAAGTGAGAGTCTGACCAAAAAAAAAAAAAAAAATTCATTTTGGCTCTAAAACCATCTACCTGAAGGAAGTCCTTCCCTAGACTTCTCAATGATCTGAGCCAATTAATCCCCTTTCACCAAAGCAGCTGGGGTTCGTTGCTTTGTCACTTGTAACCCAAAACTTGTAATTGATGGACAGACCCTGACCTCACAAATTCTTCCATGATGCCCTCTGATGATTCCAGGCTGTAAGGAAGAGTCAGACAGGACAGGGCTTCTCAAGTTCCTCCTGCTATCAATCATGACTGTGCCAGTCTGACTCACCACCCAGAAATCAGAGGGGAACCTGTTCCAGGGTGACCAAGACCATGAGGGGCAACCACAGGAGACATACCACCAAAGTCCCCAAGCCGATGGGTAGACTCCACTGGCAGGCTTCCCCAAACTATATAAAGTAGTAATCAAATATTGTAAAATGCTAGTCGCGGAACAGATGGTTACCATCTGCAGTCCTCAAAATTAACATTTGGAAAGAGCACAACTTTGCTTCATTACTTAAAAACTCAAGCAATACTTAGTAACCAACCCAGCAAGTATGGGCGGCAGATTATTTTCAGCTCAATTATAATACTTAGTCATTCTCAGTAATAACTAGTAGAGAATACATGTGTGGGTCCACTTAGAAGAGCTAAACTAAAATGTTTTAATTTGATTTAAAGCGTGGGTTTGCTATTATTTAAGGGGCAGTGAACCTCATAGCATCATTGCTAAAACTGCAGTCTAAGCCTCTGGGCCTGGCAACACTTACCTCCCTTGCCCTGCCCTTTGGACTTGATCTTGGCCTCTGCACCCTGGCTCCCTGCCTCTGTGATGGCTCCTCCATCTTCCCAGGCAACCAAACCAAAATCATCAGTCAACCCAGGTTCCTCCTTCTCCTCAATCCCCGTGCCACTGGTTTCTTTTTTCTTTTCTTTTCTTTTTTTTTTTTTTTTTGAGATGGAGTTTCGCTCTTGTTGCCCAGGCTAGAGTGCAATGACGCAATCTCGGCTCACCACAACCTCCCACTCCTAGGTTCAAGTGATTCTCCTTAGTAGCTGGGATTATAGGCGCATGCCACCACGCCTGGCTAATTTTGTATTTTTAGTAGAGATGGGGTTTCTCCATGTTGGTCAGGCTGGTCTCGAACTCCCAACCTCAGGTGATCCGCCCACCTCGGCCTCCCAAAGTGCTAGGATTATAGGCATGAGCCACCACGCCAGGCCCCATGCCACTGGTTTTTAAGTCCTATCAAATTCCACCTCTGAATGCCCCTTATATTTTTCCCTTCCTCTCTACTCCACTGCATACCCTTGGTTCAGACTCTGTCTGGGACAACTGAAACAGCCCCTAGCTGGTCTCCCTGTCTTCCAGTCCATTTTCTGCCATCCTACTCTGCCCAATAGCCAGAGTGACTCTTTCTAAAACATAAATCTCAAAGTGTCCTGTCCTTCATAAAACCCCTAATATCCACCCCTGCCCCCATCATTCATGGCAACTTTTCCCAAAATGTAGAACAAATACCTGAAATCATTTTAAGTAGTATATGGCCAGTATTTTTTATTGTAATGATTTTACATTTATTTTCATGTGTAATGAGGGGGAAAAAAAACACGTTTTCATAGGTATTAATGGCCTAAAGCAATTTTTTCAAATGGGTATAAAATTGATTTTTTTTTTTTTAATGTATCAAACAAATAATGCAATTGAAATGTGGACCTGGCAAAAATCATGAGGGTCCTGAAGTGTGGAAAGCACTGGTCTACAGAATAAAATCCAGGCTTCTGTCCATGGCCTGCAAGGCCCCTCTCGATCTGGCCCCTACCTACCCCTCATCTGCACCTCTCAGCACTCACGGCCTAGTCCAGGCAAACCGAGTCCTGTATGGCACACTCCATAACAGCCCATGCTGTGTTTGCCTGTTACGGTCTCAGCACTGGGGCAGAATGTCTGGTGTGGAGTAGATGTATTCGTTGGGGTTTTCCAGAGAAATAGAACCTATAGGAGAGTGTGTGTGTGTGTGTGTGTGTGTGTGAGAGAGAGAGAGAGAGAGACAGAGAGAGAAGTTTATTATAATGAACTGGCTCGTGCAATTATGGAGATTGGCAAGTCCAAAATCTGCAGAGCCAATGTCTCAGTTCAAATACAAAGGCTGGAAGCTGCTGTAGAACCCAGAAGAGCTGATGTCCCAGTTCGAAAGCCACAGGCAAGAGAATTCTCTTACTCAGGGGAGGCTTAGACTTTTCGTTTTATTAAGGCCTTCAATGGATTGGAAAAGGCTCACCCATATTATAGAGGACTGTGTGCTTTACTCCATCGAACAATTTAAACGTTAATCTCATCCACAGATACCCACATTGAAACACCCAGAATAATGTTTGACCAAATACCTGGCCTCCTGTGGCCCAGTCAAGTTGACACATAAAATTAACTATCCTGGTGGACATTCAATTTCTATTTTGAATGAATCCTCCTACTTCTGCCTACTGTGCCCCTCTCTGCTTCCTGCACACCCCCTGCCTCTTCCACACTCAGCTCTGTGGCCTGGCTTCTCCTCCTGAAAGCCCTCACTGACCCGGCCACCATGCTCAGTGGTTACCTTGAAACAGCCTTCAGCACCCCACATTACTCTAGGTCAGGCCTCTAGTTCAGGCTCTTGCCGGGGTTGCTGGAAGGGTATCCACCTGCCCTCGGGCCCCACCAGCCATTCTCCATATGGTGGTCACAGTGATTTGCTAAATTCCTGAACGAAAATCTTCACTGGACGTGAAAACGGTAGTGTGAATTACGAATTTTCTTGGGTCATGAGACTGATGTGGTTATGTAGGAGCATCACCTTACTCTCAGGAGATGCAGGCGAAAGGATTTAGAAGTGACATGTCATCAGGTCTGCAACCTCCTTTCAAATAGTTCAGCAAAAGACAGCACAGAGAGAAGAGTGAGGAAGACAAAGAAATGCAGCAGAATGTTCAGACCGCGTTTAGATGGTAGGTGTTAAGGGTGAACACTGCGCTGTTATTTCAACTTCCATACATTTGGAAAATTTTCCTAATAAAAAATTGCTTTAAAAACATACCTGGCAGGGAGCCACCCAGCTTTTCTCCCTACATGTGCTCCAAGTGGCAGGGAACTCACAAGTCCCCCATTTTCACTCTGTTCAAGCTATTGGAAAGTCCCTCCAGTTCTGAGTTAAAATTCCCCATTGTAAAGTTCCACTCACTGGTCTGAGCTCTACTCTTTGGGACAAAAATCTTCCCTCACCTACTCCCAAGTCCAGCTTTTCATTATTCACAGTCAACTATCCCAGCCCCTCCCTAGTCCCTTTTCCAGTGTAAGCAGCCGGGAGGTGTTGTTGCGTCTCAAAGTGTCTCCGTCCCACTTGCCCTCTTCTGAATACACGTACCTTTATTTTTGATACGACTCTTAAACATGCCGTCCCATGGGAAAACAACAGTTTGGCCACGCTCTGACCAACTCCCCAGGCAGTGGTCCTGTCACCTCCTTTGACCTGGGAATTCAAGGAATGCAGCTCAGACTGCATTCTCTGCTGGGGCCCTCACGTGGCCCTGGCATTTGGCTCAAAGGCAATTTTCCATGTACTGCTCTTTTTTTCCTTTTTTTTTTTTTGAGACAGAGTTTCGCTCTTGTTCCCCAGGCTGGAGTGCAATGGCGCGATCTTGGCTCACTGCAACCTCTGCCTCCCGGGTTCAAGCAATTCTCCTGCCTTAGCCTCCCGAAGAGCTGGGATTACATGTTCATGCCACCATGCCCGGCTAATTTTTGTATTTTTAGTAGAGATGGAGTTTCGCCATGTTGGCCAGGCTGGTCTTAAACTCCTGACCTCAGGTGATCCACCCGCCTCGGCCTCCCAAAATGCTATGATTCCAGGCACGAGCCACTGCGCCTGGCTCCTGAGCTGTTCTTAAGTCTGTTTCCCCATCTTTTATTTTATGAGGTCATTCCAGAGTCACAATCTGCCACCATCCTTGGTGGGGGTCTGTTATATGACTGAATGTTATCCAACTCAATTCAACAAAACAAGAGCACAGAAACAGTCACATACCAGGTAAACACGGGGTAAGGACAAAGAGAAAGAGAGTAACCCTATATACTGGAAGCATCAGTCAACTACGCCATGCCATTCAGAGCATCTAGCATGTGTACAACTCTGGACCCAGCCCTAGGACCACAGAGATGAACAGTCTGGTGTACCTAGCTCTCCAACCCAGAGCCTTGTGCAAAGCCGATGGCTCCCATCCAGGGAATGGGTAGGACATGACAAGCTTGAGAGCTTTTCATTTTACCTCATTTAATCCTCACAACAATATTTTAAGGTAGGTATCATTAGTCCCACTTTATAGATGAGGAAACTGAGGCCCTGAGAGGTTAAGTAACTTGCCAGGAGCAACAAAGCTAGTATAGAGCAAGACCCAGAATAGAATCTAGGTCTATTTGATTCCAAAGACTATGCCCTTATCTGCTTCGTGAAACCACCTGCTATGTCTGAGCCACCCATAAAAATACTGACCAGATCAGGACTAAGGACCCCACAAAGAACTCCAGCAGGATTCATGCACGACTAGGTTCAAGCATTTATAAAGGCACTTGACTGCACTACCATCCAGTACTCCTCAATCCTCTCTACAAAACCTTGCTCCGTGCCTTTCTGAAACCCAAGGACATCATCTGCAGCTTCCCCCTGCATATAGATGGAAAAAAAATCAAAAGAAAGAAAGAGTCACCAGGCTGACATCAATTACACAGATAAAGGAAATGAGCAACTAAAGAAATGCTTAACAACAAAGCTCTTACCAAATCCAGAGGAGAATATGACAGAATTTTTAAAAAGAGAAAATAAAGCTACAAAGGGAATTTCCTGGAAGCCAAGTGGTATCACTGGCACAGATGTTGAGAAGCAGGCCCACAGTCCCATTTAACCCCACTGTCCTTTTCCCTAACCTATGTCCCGATATAGGCACCTAAAAATAAGTGGGAAAAAGTCATATATTAAAAAAAGAACAAAAGAATGGAACTGCAGAAAATAACCAGAAATTATGCCCTATTGAGCACTGATACAAGCTAAATTAAGCCTGCACAGGCCATTTTTTAAATATGCAATTACTCTTCTTGACGGGGAAAGTTGAAAAATAGGAATGGAGTGGTTTTGCTTCCCACCCCCACCCACTCCAGGGCTCCATCTTGCACATCTGTGTTCTCCCAAGCTAGCAATGGGGCAGCAATCCCTGCCTCCCCCAGTCCCTCTCCTACACAGTCAAGGCTCTCCAGTCCCCTCACCCCCTTCCTGCCCCCTTCGTCCCTGTTGGCACTACCTTGGTTCCCAGTTTTGTACCCATACCTGGCTGGGACTATCCGAATACCTCCTGATCTATTTCCCTCCTTCCAGCCCAATCCACACAGTGCCACCCAAGAACACTTCCTAAAAAGCACACCCTGTCACTCCCCTTCCTCAGAACCTCTGTGGAGAGTTCTCTACCCATGGCCTTCTGAGATCTGTTTCAGTCCCTCTCATCAATCTCCCCTCCTGCTGTCCCTCCCATACCTCCTGCATTTTAGCCACAGACTGAACTTGGAGGACTTTGGGATCAGATAGTCTGGGTTCAAATCCTGGTTCCATCATTTGCTAGTTCTAGGACCCTGGATGAGTTTCTTAACTTCTCTCTCGAAGTCTGCTCCCCATCTGTCAGTGAGGGCCCTAATAAATAGTATTTCCTACATAGGACTGTTGTAAGAATGAAATAACGCTCCTAGACTACTAAGCATGATGCCTGGCACACACTACGTGTTTATTACTAACTGTTGTTGTTAATATCATCTATGAAACACGCTGTGCTTTCCCCTACCAGAATACTTCTTCACCTGCCTCAAGAATTCCTCTTCATCCTTAGAGGTCCAGTTCCCTGTCACCTCCTTCAGGCTTTCATTGCATGCTATTCACACCCCTATTACAGTCATCACACTGCTCTGTAATCACTTATTGTGATTATAATCACACATATATAATTATTGTGATTATAGAGCAGGTTTTGGAGACAAAGAACCCTAGTTTAAAAGCCTACCTCTGCTATTTACTAGCTGTGTAATCCTGGTCAACCTGGTTGACTTCTCTGGACTTCTGCTTCTCCCACTGTAAACTGGAGAAAAGAATAACCCACCTCACAGGGCTTCTGTAAAGACTAACCTAGCTAACATATGGAAAGTGCCTAGCACAGGGGCTGGCACATCTTAAGTGCTTGAACATCTTTTTTTTTTTTTTTTTTTTTTTTTTGGCCTGAGACAGGATCTCACTCTGTCACCCAGGCTTGAGTACAGTAGCATGATCAGGGATCACTGCAGTCACAACTGCCCGGGCTCAAGCGATTCTACCTCAGCCTCTCAAGTAGCTGGGATCACAGACACAGGCCACCACATCTGGCTAATGTTTTAAATTATTTATAGAAACGAGGTCTTGGCCTGGTTGGTCTCGAAATTCTAGGCTCAAGTGATCCTCCTTCCTCAGCCTCCTACAGTGCTGAGATTACAGGCACGAGCCACTGTGCCCAGTGTTGAACATCTTACCCTTTCCTACTTTACTTGGCTATCTGTTCCTTGCTGACTGTAAGCTTCTGGAGGACAAGAGACTACACTGTATTAGTTCAACACCTGTGAAAGGAGGGGAAATGAGTAAGAAAATATACATATATATATATACATATATATATATACACATATATATATACATATATATATACTGTTATTAGTTACTCTTCCAGTTTATAGTACCTGAACCATAACAGAAGTTCCACAGATGTCAACTGATTCCCAAGTTACCAGAGGAAACTAAAGCCAGTAGGAAACTGTCCTGAAGTCACGAACCTATGGCAGGTGAACCCAGAAAACGTTATGCTAAGTGAACGAAGCCAGTCACAACAGGCTTCTTAATGTATGATTCCATTTATACGAAACATCCAGAACAGACAAATCTACAGAGACAGAAGTACATTAGTGGTTGCCTAGGGCTGGGAGAATGGGAGGAGATAGGAGGGGGGAGTGACAGCTAAAGGAGGTGTTTCTTTTGGGGGGTAATGTTCTAAAAAATTATGGTGACGGCTGCACAACTCTGCAAATACACTAAAAGACACTGAATTGGCCGGGCGCGTGGCTCACGCCTGTAATCCCAGCCCTTTGGGAGGCCGAGGCGGGCGGATCACGAGGTCAGGAGATCGAGACCATCCTGGCTAACACAGTGAAACCCCGTCTCTACTAAAAATACAAAAAATTAGCTGGGCGTAGTGACAGGCGCCTGTAGTCCCAGCTACTCGGGAGGCTGGGGCAGGAGAATGGCGTGAACCCAGGAGGCGGAGCTTGCAGTGAGCCCAGATCGCGCCACTGCACTCCAGCCTGGGCGACAGAGCGAGACTCCGTCTCAAAAAAAAAAAAAAGACACTGAATTGTGCACTTTAGATGAGTGAACTGTATGCTTCGTAAATTACATCTCAATAAAACTGTTTTTAAAACAATAACCACAAAAAGGATCAATCCTAGGAGCGAAAGGGTTTCGGCCACACAGCAACTTGCTCTTACGCAGAAGCATAAATCAGCATGTCAAGGTTGCGCCGGCCACCAGGTGCCGCGGGCAGAGGGATGGTGGAGGGGACATTCTCCTTTTAAAAGTAGCCAGGCCGTGAGCCTCTGAGAGGCTGGACCGCCGGGCTGAACCGGACCCCGCGCCCCTCGCTCGCGCCGCAGGCCTTTCCTGCTCCTCCAGGGCCGCCCGGCCAGGCCTGTGTCAAGTCCGGGAGCCGCGCTCCGGTGCACCCAGCTCTCCGGGGAAAGAGCGCGGACCGCTAAGGAAAAAATGCCGGCGCGGGTGGCCCCTAGGTCTTCTATAGGTCCGAGGACGCTCGAGGCCGCCACATCCCTAGCCCGCCCCAGCCACCCAGTGGCTCCAGCCGCGGCTGCCCCCGCGCCCCCGCCCTTGGCCTCGGCCTGCGCGGCGCGGCTCACCAGCCTCCAGGGGAACGCCAGCCCCGCTGCCGCGGCGACGAGTGCGCCTGCGCCCCGGGGACTAAGCGGCACCGCCCCTGCCCGGCGACGGTGAGCCCAGCGCCCTCTGCCGGCCGCGCGCGGGACTCGGGGTCCTACTGGGTGCCTCTTCCTTGATCCGACCCCACCCAGTTAAAAAGGAAAGCTGTCCCCACTAACAGCCTTCGTTACCCGTTACCTCAAACACCCACTCTGCCTTCTGGCTGTTGCTACGCCGGATATAAGCCCTAAAGGTACTCTCTCCTCCTTATTCCTGAATATGGATTGTGCAAAAATAGTAGGGGTGTTCAAGATCTCTGAAAGGCTTGCTGGAGGACTTTTCCTGAACCTCTCGTGTTGATGACAAGAATTGTGTTTGGATAGGAATCTGCGTTTTGAATCATTTCATCAAATTACAGTCCCATAACACCTGTCAAAAGAATAAATATGACAGTAATAAGCATGCTTCCTTTCAGACCCATCTATAATTATAATTGAGGAAAAGAATACAAAATTTAAACTTAGAGCTACTGCCAGTATCATTCTTTGAAAATGAAATAGTGCTGTTTTATTAAATAGGCTCTCCCTGCTCTCTCATGTTTAAAGCTCAAGTGCTTCTCTGAATTGATTTAAATACAAGTTTTATATCCTGAAAGAAATAAAGATGAGTCATTATCTTAAGACAAACCCCCTGTTCAATGATGCTGCTGATCTCTCCGCTGATGTCTAAGCGGGAGTTAGGTGGTTAGTGGATAATATTGCTTCTGTTCACGTCTCTCTTCTCCAGGGCTTTCTAAACCTGTTCGTAACGAAAAGGCTGATTTCCTTAGACTCCATGTGTCGTTGATTTAACAGGACAACTTCTTACAATTTTTTCTTTTTCCTTTTTCTTTCTTTTTTTTTTAAGTAAAACATTGCTCCCCGATGGCACCTGGGAATCTATTTTTCTTCTCTTAGAAAAGAGAAGCAGGGATATTTCTTAACGGAAGTTTTGTTTTGTTCCTAACTCCCTTTAGAGCTTTCTGTTTTCTTTTTTTTTTTTTTTTTTCCTCTTCACCTAACATACTAGACTTCCCTCAAATCGGGGGTGGGTTGTGGAAATGGGGGGTTCCCTCCCTTGAAATATTCAGATAATTGCCTCCATTTATTTTAAAGATGTAGACTTGGACAAATATATCTGAAAGATACAATTGTACCCTCATAAATCAGCCCTCTTATTTACACATGCATAATCAAGGGCACGTCATTAGTGCAGAGCCAATCAATAAATCATTAAGCTTTTAAAGCCCTTATTAAGAACAATCTGCAGTAACATCATCCACTCCTGTGCTCAGTCTTAGGATCATTTAATAATTTTAAGAAATTTCACAGTCTGTTCTCTAGTCTCATCTCCCTTTTGTTCCTAGATCGCTGTGTTCCCGCATCAGAAACATGGTTCTAATACCTAGATCTCATAAAATATTCAAGATGCAAGCTGTTTGCTTTACCTCCGAAAGGCTCCACCTTCAGAATCAGTTGTGACTCTTCCAATTTTACAAACACACAAGATTTTAACTTTCACAAAAATTTCTTATAAACATCCAAACACTAAGAAAAAAAACTCCAAAGTAGAAGAGATTTGAACAGCAATCTCTAATTTTTTTTCCAAGTCACAATGGAAACCTAGATTTGAAAATAATTAAATTTGAACCTTTTAACTTGACAGCAACCTTAGGTTCTTACAGCTTCAATAGTAAAATGAAATAAGTTTTACTAGTCCAAACATTCATTTAAAATGACACCAGTCTCATAATCTAGTAAAACCCCAACCATTTTTACCATGTCATTTTCCTATACACGGAAATTTTAGCAGATGAACACCCTTACGTCAGACAGTGCATGATATTTACAGATAAACAAAATAGACTTTTTACTTGAGAAATTAGTCACCCACTGTCCAGGGGACATGTTCGCACAGGGGAATTTGTTGACTTTCCTAAGAAATACATCACCACATTCTCTTGATTTCTGACATTATGTCATTTAGCCTGACAACTGCAGGTTTGTAACCAATATTTGTAGGGAAAGATACAAGAAGTCCTGACGTTTCCAGTTTAAACCTGCTTTTAGATTTCAAAGAGAAATGATAACATTTGCATCCTCTGATTAAATCAGGTTATTGTCTCTAAGGTTGACCATGTAAATAATTCAAATTAATTCATCAGTGTACAATAGGTTTAATAAGCATAATAAACACTTTGAAGAAAATACTTACTTAAGACCCTCAGTCTGCCCTCGATCTTGCTCCCCATTATCTCAGATTTCCCTGAGAACAGAATGAGTGGTACCACGTTGTTCTCTTCTATTCAACATATGCAAAGTTGCTATTTACCAGTTTGCAATTTGCATGTCTCAAATCCTGCCAGAACACAGGGTGAGGGGCATGGGGTGATGGGTGAATATGCCAGAAGAGGACACCAGGGGCGAAAATGGAAAATGGGGTGAACAGATCTTCCTTACCCCAGCGTATTGCAAAACACAACTCTTGCTGACTACTCAAGATTTAAGACAATAAAAATATTGGGTATGAAAGGTTATGTGAAATCTCAGACATCTAGTTTGTTTTTCTTTAATTGCTGGGTGAAAGAAAGGGATGAGCAATGATTTAAATATTTTTGTAAAAAGGAACACGAGGAAAAAGGGTACAATTGTGACTATTTAGAACATACACTTGGAGATTAATTTATGGGCTAGGTTTCAGCCTTCCTGGTCCTCTGTACTATGTTACTTTCTGCAGCACCATAAATCCAACTTTGCTGATATATCATTCTCTGTTTCTAGCGTGTTCTGTAGTAATTTATTAACAGTGACCACATGTGAAACCACATTGGTGATCAGATGTATGTTATCTCTGAATATGTCCCCACTTTTTTATCTCTTGAAAATATGTTCGATGTCTCATGATTTCAAATTGTAAATAACATACACACACATACCCATAATTTTTGTATGAATCACCTTTGGAATAGAATTTCTTTTTCATAAAAAGTTCAAGTGCATGCTGGATGTGTATGTGGCAATATTACCAAAGGAGTGAATGTGCTTGGGAGCATTCTTCTTTTTTGCATTTTGACAGCATTTGACCAAAGATCCACTTAAGATTACCTTGCTTACAAAGTGTAATTCAGTTTTCACTGACTACATCTGCAGTGTCTTGAGATGTCCACAGACAAGAATTATATGCCACCATTAATAGAAATGGAGACTGTAAGAAATAATCAATTTTATTAAATAGGACTATTTGAAGAAAGAGGAGACAAAGGGGTGAAGAGAAGGAGAGAAAGAAGAGAGTGAAAAGGAGGGAAGTGGAGAATGAGTAAAAAGTAGAAAGGAGTTATCCTATTGATGCTGTCCCCAAGAGAAAGGGCTGATAGAGTTTTAAGTGTAGCAGCCCAGGAAAAAAAAAAAAAAAAGGCAACATTAACGAAGGGAAATCATTTTTCGACTTGGCCAGGAAATAGGGTGTTCTGGTCAGTCAGCTACGTGGTTAATAGTTACCTTCCACTTCAGCAAACATCTGTTGAAGGAGTAGACTCCTTCATGTGCAAAACTCCATGCAAGACCCTGCGTCATAGCAGAGGCCTCTGAACTCTGTCCCTGCCATGCGGGCTCTCCTATCCTTCTCTACTATGGTTAGAGACAGGTATAATCTTGTCGCTGTCCTGCTGTAGTCCCCTTAATGGCTTATCGGTGTTCTCTGAATACATATGCCAAACTCCTTATCAAGTCCTACGAGGTCCTCCAGAGTCTGGCCTCTTAAGCTTCCATCCATGTCCCTGTCCTCTGTGGCAGCCACAGTGGCCTTTCATACACTCATTGTATCATGTCCTTCCACCCTACTCCTCCTTTAGATCCCAGCTAATAGATCTCTTCCTCACCTTCCCTGACATCCACATTCCCACCCCATAATGGAGCAGGTCCCTCCACCCAACTAGTAGACTGTACCTTTCTCCATGGCATGCATCACAATTTATAGTTACATATACCTCAGTTTGGATTCCCCCTGGAGAAGCTCCTGAAGCAAGGATTTGAGAGCAAGTAGTTTATTTAAAAGGTGGTTCTAGAAAACACTAAGTGAGAAAATAGGGAAGTGAGGCCAGGTACGGTGGCTCACACCTATAATCCCAGCATTTTGGGAGGCCAAGGTGGGTGGATCACTTGAGGTCAGGAGTTCGAGACCAGCCTGGTCAACATGGTGAGACCTCTCTCCTAAAAATACAAAAATTAGCTAGCCAGGTGTGGTGGTGAGAGTCTGTAATCCCAGCTACTCGGGAGGCTGAGTCAGGAGAATTGTTTGAACCTGGAAGGCAGAGGTTACAGGGAGCACGCCATTACACTCTAGCCTGAGTGACAAGAGTGAAACTCCGTCAAGAAAGAAAGACAGACAGAGAGAGAGAGAGTAAGAGAAAGAAAGAAAGAAAGAAAGAAAGAAAGAAAGAAAGAAA
>NC_045449.1:22426178-22426791 GCF_002776525.5 Piliocolobus tephrosceles
GAAAGCCGGGCGTGGTGGCTCAAGCCTGTAATCCCAGCACTTTGGGAGGCCGAGACGGGCGGATCACGAGGTCAGGAGATCGAGACCATCCTGGCTAACACGGTGAAACCCCGTCTCTACTAAAAAAAAATACAAAAAAAACTAGCCGGGCGAGGTGGCGGGCGCCTATAGTCCCAGCTACACGGGAGGCTGAGGCAGGAGAATGGCGTGAACCCGGGAGGCGGAGCTTGCAGTGAGCTGAGATCCGGCCACTGCACTCCAGCCTGGGCGACAGAGCAAGACTCCATCTCAAAAAAGAAAAGAAAAGAAAGAAAGAGAGAAAGAGAGAAAGAGAGAAAGAGAAAGGAAAGGAAAGGAAAGGAAAGGAAAGGAAAGGAGGAAGGAAGGAAGGAAAGAAGGAAGGAAGGAAGGAAGGAAGGAAGGAAGGAAGGAAGGAAGGAAGGAAGGAAGGAAGGAAAAGAAAAAAGGAAAGAAAGAAAAAGAAAGAAAGAAAGAGAAAGAAAGAAAGAAAGAAAGAAAGAAAGAAAGAAAGAAAGAAAGAGAAAGGAAAGGAAAGGAAAGGAGGGAGGAAGGAAGGAAGGAAGGAAAGAAAGAAAGAAAGAAAGAAAGAAAG
>NC_045449.1:22426891-22437492 GCF_002776525.5 Piliocolobus tephrosceles
GAAAGAAAGAAAGAAAGAAAGAAAGAAAGAAAGAAAGAAAGAAAGAAAGAAAGAAAGAAAGAAAGAGAAAGGAAGTGAGGCAAGGAAAAGAAGGCAGCCTGTGAAGAGAGCCTTCCCAAGCAAGTTACCACTGAGCTTCGTCCTGCTGGGGAAACAGTATGGAACCCACACCTGGTTATCCCACCTGGGGTATTTATATACCAATTCCTGTTAGTTACAGGTCACACAATGCTCTCGGGGACACTAACTCCCTGGTACTTCTGGCCTGCCATGATCTCAGGCAAAGAGAGAGAGATGCTGGTAGTTGGAAATCAGCCAGGTATACCGCAGTGGTAAGGCACAAGAGATTATGGGTGGGGCACTGACAGTTGTGTTAGTTACATAGACATGGACATTTACATATAATACATACATATATATGTGTGGGCACATGTAGATAGATATGCATTTGTGTGATTATATCAGTCGTATCTCTCTCTGCCCTAGAGCCCCATGAGTGAGAGCTGGGACTGAGTAGCAGTATCCCACCCAGTGCCTGGGCCTCACTTCCTGTGATCCACCATTAAAATCACTCTCTTACCAACACCCTCAACTCCCTGGTTCCTCTTGGCCTCTGTCACTCTCACTCTGGATGAATCTATCATCCTCTTTCTCCAACCTGCACCCAAGCAGATTAATGCTGAGAAAATTACACAACAGAGCTGATGGGTTTTACTTTAAATTTATGATCCAAACCTCAAAGGCATAATGGATGCTGCCTAGGAAGAAAATAACTCTGTTTCTCAGAACTCCTACACCCCACCTCCACCCTCACTCTCAGCTGAGGACCTCATTGAAAGATAGACATCATCAGATCTTCTTCTCACTCCTTCCCCTTCTTTCCTGATATGCTGTGGAAAGTTTCCTTCTGCCTTTGAAAAACCGGTCCTTGGCCAGGCGCAGTGGCTCATGCCTGTAATTCAGCACTTTGGGAGGCCAAGGCAGGCAGATCACCTCAGGTCAGGAATTTGAGACCAGCCTGACCAACATGGAGAAACCCCATCTCTACTAAAAATACAAAAGTAGCCGGGCATGGTGGCGCGTGCCTGTAATCCCAGCTACTCGGCAGGCGAGGCAGGAGAATCGCTTGAACCCAGGAGGTGGAGGTTGTGGTGAGCTGAGATCGTGCATTGCACTCCAGCCTGGGCAACAAGAGCAAAACTCCATCTCAAAAAAAAAAAAAATGAAAAAAGAAAACTGGTACTTCTGCTGGTTCTCTGGGTTCGATCCCTGTGTGTTCCTCAAATCTTTGCCCCTGCAGTTATCCCCTCTCTCCTGTTTCATTGATCGGCCCCTTTCCACCCGTTCATTCTAAGCGACATACCAAGGTGGTCCAGGGCCTTGCTACTCAAAATGGGGTTCATGGATCAGCAGCCTGGGCCTCACCTGGGAGCTTGTTAGAAATGCAGATGCAGAATCTCCCACCTGGGCCTGCAGAATCAAAATCTGCATTAGCAAGATCCCAAGATGGTTCCCAGGCACATCAAAGTCAGACAAGCAATGGGCTAGGGGTTCCCATTAAAACAAATGAACAAAAAACACACATATCCATATTCTATACCCATATGGTATTGCTCCATATCTCCTACCAGATAGATTTCTATTTCTCTACTCTCCCTTATAGCCAAACTTTTATCCTTTCATTCAAAAAAAATGAACACCTACCAGGTACCAAGCTGTTTTCTAGGTTCTGGGGAGACAGAATAAACAAAACCCTTTTGATCGGTGTGCATGTGTGGTGTCTTAGGGGCAGAGAAAACAAAGAAAGAAAGAAGACATGATCAGGTCATAAGTAAGTGCTTTGCAGAGAAATAAAATGTGGTCATGTGGTCGTCACCAGATGGCTGCTGTAGATCACTCCAAAGAGGTGACATTTAAACTGAGATCTAAGTGACAAGAAGCCGTCATTAGAGTTGTCTACACAGGAAGCCTTAATTTCTCACTTACCATTCCCCCATTTACCCGTCAGCCAATAGGGTTGGTTTCCATCTTGTGCCACTGAAACTGCTTAACAAGGTTTTCAATGGCTTTCATGTTGTCACAAGTAATAGCCCATTTTCTGTCCCTTAAAATGTTGTAAAGTGAGTTAGTCACCTGATTAACCTCTTCCTTGCCATACGTTGTTCAATGTTAAAATTAAAGACTTTTCTGGCTGGGCGTGTTGGCTCATGACTGTAATACCGGCACTTTGCGGGGCTGAGACGGAAGGATCACGTCAGCCCAGGAGTTCAAGACCAGCCTGGGCAACCAAGTGGGACCCCTGTCTCTACAAAAAACTAAAATAATTAGCTAGGCATGGTGGCATATGCCTGTAGTCCCAGTTACTCAGCAGTCTGAAGTGGGAGGATCAATCAAACCTAGGATTTGGTTTGGGATTGCACCACTGCACTCCAACCGGGTAACAGAAGAAGACCCTACCTCAATTTAAAACAAAAAAAGAAAAAGAGGCCAGGTGCAGTAGCTCATGCCTGTAATCCCAGCACCTTGAGAGGCCGAGGCTGGCGGATCACGAGGTCAGGAGTTTGAGACCAGCCTGGCCAACATGGTGAAACCCCAGCTCTACTGAAAATACAAAAAATTAGCTAGGCTTGGTGGTGCACACCTGTAATCCCAGCTACTCAGGAGGCTGAGGCAGGAGAATAGCTTGAACCCAGGAAGTGGAGGTTGCAGTGAGCTGAGATTGCACCATTGCACTCCAGCCTGAGTGACAGAGCAAGACTCTATCTCAAGGGAAAAAAAAAGAAAGAAAGACTTTTCTGGATAAGAGAAGAGATGGCAGGCAAGATGAAAAGGAAGGAGATGAATTAGATAAATTTTACTCAAGCATAAATATATGATTTCAAATTCAGTAAAAAATACATTTTATTTGATGTTTTTAACAAACCCTTTGTTATGTCAGGTATACTCGGAAATGAGATAGATAAATGCTTTGATCCAGTTCACCAAGGGAAAAGCTGGTTCAACATTTCAACTGGAGGTCAACTGGCCTCCCGGACCTCTGTGTTAACTCTCAGGGTATCTGAGTTGGAAGGAGAGCTGGAGGGGGCTAAGAGGCTTCCCACTGGCCCACTAGCCTGAACCCACTCTCATTCCACCTTTTATCCCTGCAAAGCAGGTTGGAGCATTGAGGGGGTAGAGAAGGTGAGGAAGAAGAAAATCATTTGCTGGAAACTACAGAACCTTACCCAGGAAATGGATGGACATTATTATTAGCCTACTGATGTAGAGAAAGACCTAATTCAGCCCAGGGAAGGTGGTTTAGGGATGTCAGTATGTATTGTACCAAAGCTTGGGTTTCATAAAATACAGGGCTGCATACCTCATTTACTACACATGGATACACATGGATTGTCAAAACTCTTGACTTATGTATTTCTTTTCTCTTTCTTTCTTTCTTTTTTTTTTTTTTTTTTTTTTTTTTTTTTGACTGTCTCACTCTGTCGCCCAGGCTGGAGTGCCGTGACATGATCTGCAACATCTGCCTCCTGGGTTCAAGTGATTCTCCTGCCTCAGCCTCCCGAGGAGCTGGAATTACAGATGTACACCACCACGCCCAGCTAATTTTTGTATTTTTAGTAGAGATTGGGTTTCACTATGTTGGCTAGGCTATTCTCAAACTCCTGATCTCAATTGATCTGCCCTCCTCGGACTCCCAAAGTGCTGGGGTTGCAGGCGTGAGTCAATGCACCCAGCCAGGTATTTCTTTTTAAATATCAAATAGTGTTAGAGTCTGTCAGGAGCACACAACTCGAATGTTACCCTAGTGCTGTGCACTGAAGCTTGTTCCTGGTAATAACCACTGATGCATGCATGCACCATCATAGTCACCCTATGCATTGACTTTGCAGCTTTAACCCACTGGATCCAAGCTCAGTCAACACTTGGCCCTCTGTGGTGATGGGGATATGGCCAAGGGTAAAGAAAACTCAGAGGAAGAGATGGTTACAGCTTCATGCCCCTGCCTACTCCAACAGTAGAAGACAGTAAAATCAGAAGAACATTTTGTGACATGTAAGAAATAGATAAAATTCATATCTCAGTATCCATAAATAACATTTTATCATAGCAATGCCCATTTATTTATGTATTGTTTATAGCTGCATTTGTGCTACAATGGCAGAGCTGAGTAACTGTGACAGAGATAATATGGCTCACACAGCCTAAAAGATTTTCTCTCTGGGCCAGGCACAGTGGCTCATGTCTATAATCCCAGCACTTTGGGAGGCCAAGGGGGGAGGATCACTTGAGCCCAGGAGTTTAAGACCAACCTAGTCAACATGGTGAAACCCTGTCTCTACTAAAATTAGAAAAATTAGCTGGGCATGGTGGTACATGCCTGTAATCCCAGCTACCCAGGAGGCTGAGGCATGAGAATCACTTGAAACCGGGAGGCGGAGGCTGCAGTGGGCAGAGATCCCATTACTGCACTCCAACCTAGGCGACAGAGGGAGACTGCCTCAAAAAAAAAAAAAAAAAAAAAAAAAAAGATCCCTGGTCTGCAGCCAGTGGTGCAGGTGTTTTAGCCTTGGATTCCAGGTTCTGCGTGATGGTGACCGCATCCTGACTTACCTTTGCAACCTTAGCTGCAGGGCTTTCCTGCTTCACATACTCCTACAGTGGCCGTGGCAAATCTCTTCTTGTTCCCCACTTAAATGCCTTGCTGTCCCACCTCTATGTTTTCTCCCTGCTGTTCTCCTCTTTTGGAAACCACACCTAATACTCTCAATTTGCTTTTATGCCAATTTCCCTCAACCTTCAAACAGGCCTTCCCACATCTCTCAACTATAATTTATTTCTCCACTCTTTTTTTTGGCCATAATTCTCTCTCTGCTGTCTCATGACACGCCAGTTTCCTACTTTGCATTGTAATTATTTATGCACATGTTTTATTCCCCCTCTAGACTATAAACTCCTTGAAGAATGCATTGGCTCATTACAAAATTAGCATTCTGAGAACCCTTATTTGCATCACACATAAGATCTCTTGTCTTCAGCAAAAAGGAGTATACTTATGACACATATAATTGGCACTTATCACACAAATCAATGATAATGGGGAACAAGGGCAAGATGGTTAATTAAAACCTAGAGCAAATTCCTCCAAAATTCATTTTTGCCTTTCCTACCATTTTACCAGTATAATATGCACTGGTTTATACTAAATTTCTTATTTTTTACTTTCCCCCCACACTTTAAAGATGTGTAACTGCCTTGGCCATCACACAGTTAGTGGGTGCAACAAGACCAGAAGTGAATAATCCACCAGCTGAAATCATCAGGCCTCCAAGAATGGAAAGCTTTGGAACAGTCTTTCCAGTGACAGTAGGAGCCTCTGAACTCTGAACTTTCCACCCCCAGAGCTCCATAAGGATTTGTGTATATGCCATTTGGAACTTAGACATGGAACAATAATCTTTTAGTATGGCTCTGATACTGAAAATAATAGGTGAAGTTAAAGTAAAAATTAAATAAAACAACCAAGTTCCCTGCACATATGTCTGATTAGGCAGGCCAAATATTCTATGGGAAACATTAATTCAACCAGCAATGATAAGGAAATAAAATAAATATGAAGAACAACCCTGCTTGCCAAAGCAACATATGCGTTTGGGATGAGTCTTTGCACCCATGACTAGTGTACACAAATATTGTGTTAAACCTCTCCTCCTAATAGCCTCATTTCTCACATGCTCTTCAGAGGAAAAAATGTGATGCTAATTTAAGATGACTTATCCTGCTAAGCACATAAATAAAAAATAGTTCAAAATCCAGAACATGATAAAACTCCCCTTTCACATTTAATTAAGTACTTTTAATTGGGAATTCAATTGGCAGACTGTATATTTCAGGCTGGAGAGATGAAGGCAGAGCAGACCCCTTAGTTAGATACAAAAGAGGAGATGTGGGGCATATACAATTGCTTTATCATATGTGATACAGAAATGTGATGTCAGGCATGGAAGACGACTATCTGACTATCCGTACATCTGGGAAGGAATTAGCAGCAAACAGGGCAAACGCTAGAGGGTCTAATCAGGATTATAAAATGTCATTTAGAAAGATATTTACATTGTTAATTAAGCAATGAAGCTGATAACTGCTACTCTGTACATTGTGCTAATTACCCTGGTGCCTTGGAAGACTTTCTAATCAGCCAGATCAATAGACTCCTGGTTTATGCTAATCACACAGAGTCACCCTCCTTCTGAAGTGCTTTGCTTACAGCAGCCTGAACCAAGTTCAGCTCCCGCCCACTGTCCTGTGCTAGAGGCAGCCAGCATTCATCTGTCTGCCCACATCACAGCAGTAAGGCTGATGCCTGCTCACCCCCAAGGCCCACAGTGAGGGAACTGGAATCCCACCATGCACCGCGCCACCATCAATTGTTCAGGAAAGAGGCCTGAGCCTTTGTGCTCCATGAGATTTTCATGTAGCCACAGCTCTGTTCTCTTCCGACAATGAGAAAGATCACATAGTCCTGAGGGATAAGGGCTACGAGGAAGACCTAGATTTAAGTCTCTTCTCTGCCATTGACTTTGACAGTATGACCTTGGAGCAGGACACCAATTGTTTTGACGGGAATGTGTGCAGGACCAAGTATGAAGGTCAATTTGGCTCAGATACTGGGTGAACCTTTAGGGATTTTTGTTTGTTTTCTTTTTCACTGATCATTAGTATGAACAAACCAGTCTTCTGAGCCAGAGGAACCAAACTGCTTACCTCTCCAAGTACACAAGCAGCCGCTCTGGGGCCCCAGCATGACAAGGAGAAATCTGAAAAATGTAATAAAAGGCAAAGACAGTCTAATGCAGAGTGCTTTCATGTGTACAGCTGCCTCTTGGTCATCCACATGGAATGGGTAGAGTGTGCATGAAGGAGACCCAGAAATAATCCATTTACCTCATTGCAACCTATAATTTCTATCTCCTTCCCCCACCAAACCTCCAACAAAAAAATGGCTGGTAGCCAAGTGGCCTGATTTGAAGAAGATTAACTCATTTGCTTTTTGCTCTAATTCCCTGGTAGGTGTCCTAATGAACAGTCAAAAATCCCACCTGGAGAGTAACAGGGTAAAAAAGAGAGGATTAGCAAAGGGTTTGGATAACCCATGGACTGAATAATCAGTCCCCAAATAACTGAGAGTCAACTACATGTAAACTTTAAGCAGCAGCCGAGGGAGGGCATGGAGGGGGAAAGCCAAGGTGAGAGAGACGCTGAGCACAATTAGGGCTGGAAATAACTGGGATCTATTTCTTCACTGGAGAAGCAGAAGTCCTTCCGTGCACCTCTGCATGGGGCTCCCAAGCTTTCATTGCTAGCTCCCGTGCCCCAGCAGGCAGAGCCTTGAGTTCAAGGCCAGCTCCTGTGCTGGGCTTTGGGATGGGGCCAATTTGTTGAGTTGTTTCAGTGCTTTGATGTGTAAACTAATCATCCGTCATTGTGCTCTAATTAAACTTAAGTGGTGCAATGGATTTGCTGTCAAAGAGGCCAGGGCCCCTCCTGGCTTGGGGAGGGACAGGCAGCATCCGCTGAAAGCATCCCAGCCCCAGGAGAGCATAGAGCAAGGAAATGCCAGGCATGAAGATGAAAGGAGCTGATAACTCTGTCTAGGCCTAGGAGACTGAAGAAAATGGGACAAACCAGCAACCAAGGCAGGTCTATGAGTCTCTGATTTCCGGGGTGCAGTCGCCCTCAGCATGAGTGTACAGACATAACAAGCTCGGGTCAAGTGGCTAACCACAAGGTGATCTTACATTTGTCATGGTAACACATCTCTCTGGGCCAGCTGGCCTGGCATCGTCAAATTGTAACCCAGTTTCACAAGGTGAGGGGCAATTTTCCCCCCTACACCCAAACCAGATGACCAAAAGGTGCCAGAAGAGCAGATTCAAGACTCTATAAAATGTTGACCATCACGACCATTTTCCTCTTCCCCAAATACTTGCACTCTAACTTTCAAGAAGTATGTCTAGAATTATGAAGGGGAGAGTGAGTTCTCCTTATGATGGAGAGTCAGAGGAAAGAGGGAGAAGATGGTAGTGGTGCAGTTGTGCTGTGACATGTGTTCTGGGAAGAGAGTCACCCTGTCCCAGATCTGACTCTTCCCTGGCTCCAGTGCACCACCAGAAGGCAGGAATGAGGATGTGCATGCTCCATACTGCACCAACATTTTGTGGGACCACAACCTGGATAATGCTGATATATTTGTCTTGTTGCCTCAATGTAATTGATAAATCCCACTCCATAGAGACACAGTGATGGCATGATGAAAAGATTCTTCTCTTCTTCACCCATGTATTTGTTTAGCAACTATTGATTGAACATCTGTGTACAAGGCATGCTATAAGATCAAAGTTGTGCAAGATATAGCCTCTGCCATGAAAGAACTCCTACTCTCAGAGGAAAGATAAGATGACCACCTATGATATGACAATTGCAAGTAATTCAATAACAACTGTACCTTGGAAGGAAAAAAAATAGATCAAGCATATTATCATATGGATATTATGGGGAACTGTCTAGACATCTCCAGAAAAGAAAGAGAAGAAAGGACACTAACACTTTTGGCCATCTTTTTGTATTCCAGACACTATGTCAGGCATAATCACAACTGTTTTCTCATTCAGTACTCACCACTGTCAGAGGCATTCAAACCAGTGCAACTCCATCTTGAATAGGTGCTAGGTAAAATAAGGCTGAGACTTACTGGGCTGCATTCCCAGGAGGTTAGGCAGTCTAAGTCACAGGATGAGATGGGGGTCACAAAGACCTTGCTGATAGAACATCATGCAGTAAAGAAGCTGGCCAAATCCCACCAAACCCAAGATGGCGACGAGAGTGACCTCTGGTGGTCCTCATTGCTCATTATATGTTAATTATAATGCACTAGCATGCTAAAAGACACTCCCACCAGTGCTGTGACAGTTTAGAAATGCCATGGCAATGTCAGGAAGTTACCCTATAGGGTCTAAAAGGAAAAGGAGCCCTCAGTTCTGGGAATTGCCCACCCCTTTCCTGGAAAACTCAGAAATAATCCACCCCTCGCTTAGCACATAATCAAGAAATAACTAGCTGGGTGTGGTGGCTCACACCTGTAATCCCAGCACTTTGGAAGGCCAAGGAAGGTGGGTTACTTGAGGTCAGGAGTTCAAGACCAGCCTGGCCAACATGGCAAAACCCTGCCTCTCCTAAAAATATAAAAATTAGCCAGACATAGTGGCATGCGACTGTAATCCCAGCTACTCAGAAGGCTGAGGCAGGAGAATCATTTGAACCTGGGAGGTGGAGGTTGCAGTGAGCTGAGATTGTGCTACTGCATACCAGCCTGGTTGACAGAGCGAGACTCTGTCTCAAAAAAAAAAAAAACAAGAAAAAAAGAAATAACTATAAGTATCCTTAGTCCAGCAGTCTAAGCTGCTGCCTGCCTATGGTGTAGCCAATTTTTTTATTCCTTTGCTTTCGTGATAAACTTGCTTTCACTTTTACTCCATAGTAAAGTGAAGTAAAGCCTCAAATTCTTTCTTGCTCAAGATCCAAGAACCCTCTCCTGGGGTCTGGATCAGGACTTCTTTCCAGTAACATCACCATTCTGTAAGGTGAACGTGATTATTCCTATTTTACAATGAGAAAGCTAGGCCAGGTGCGGTGGCTCACTCCTGTAATCCCAGCACTTTGGGAGGCCGAAGCGGGTGGATCATGAGATCAGGAGATCTAGACCATCCTGGCCAACATGGTGAAACCTGTCTCTACTAAAAATACAAAAATTACCTGGGCGTGGTGGTGGGCACCTGTAGTCTCAACTACTCAGGAGGCTGAAGCAGGAGAATCGCTTGAACCGGGAGGCGGAGCTTGCAGTGAGCCAAGATCACATGACTGCACTCTAGCCTGGGCAACAGAGGGACACTCTGTCTCAAAAAACAAAAAGAAACAATGAAAAAGCTAAGACTGAAATATCCCTGACAAATGCCATATAAAAGTGTGGCAGACACTCAACTTGTCCCTGCCCTCTCCACAGCCCCATATCTGCCCTCTCCTTCTCTGGTAATAGAAATTTTGGCCTTAGATAGTTACCCAGATAAGATCTACCTCTCCTAGTCTCCTTTGTATAGATCTGGCCATGTGACTAGGTCCTGAGAATAGGTGGAAAGAGATGTGATGGGAGCAACTTCCATGTTGTATCTTACAAAAGAAAGCAGCTGGGCGTGGTGGCTCACACTTGTAATTGGGAGGCAGAGGCAGGTAGATCACTTGAGTCCAGGAGTTTGATACCAGCCTACACAATATAATGAAGCTTTGTCTCTGCAAAAAGTAAAAAAAGAAATTAGCAGCGTGGTGGTGAGCACCTGTAGTCTCAGCTACTCGGGAAGCTGAAGTGGAAGGATCGCTTGAGCCCAGGACGTATAGGCTGCAGTGAGCCATAATTGTGCCACTGCACTCCAGCCTGGGTGATGGGGCAAGACCCTGTAAGAAAGAAAGAGAAAGGAAAGAAGGAAGGAAGGAAGGAAGGAAGGAAGGAAGGAAGGAAGGAAGGAAGGAAGGAAGGAAGGAGAAAGAAAGAAAGA